>NW_027362771.1:128200953-128603453 GCF_046119375.1 Phyllobates terribilis | reverse complement strand
AAAACTGGCCTCCTTCCACCCCTTAATAGCCAGCCATCTCACACCTTATTTCCCCGTCACCCAGAACAGCTCAATGAGTTGTTATGGAGGAGGGGGAAAATTGTAATTATAGTCACCGGTAGTCACCGATAAATATAATTATTTTACATAGCAAAGCAATATAGCTTTAAATGCTATGATTTAAAAAAAAAAAAAAAACTGGCCTCCTTCCACCCCTTAATAGCCAGCCATCTCACACCTTATTTCCCCGTCACCCAGAACAGCTCAATGAGTTGTTATGGAGGAGGGGGAAAAAGGTAATTATAGTCACCGGTAGTCACCGGTAAATATAATTATTTTACATAGCAAAGCAGTATAGCTTTAAATGCTATGATTTAAAAAAAAACAAAAAAAACTGGCCTCCTTCCACCCCTTAATAGCCAGCCATCTCACACCTTATTTCCCCATCACCCAGAACAGCTCAATGAGTTGTTATGGAGGAGGGGGAAAAGGGTAATTATAGTCACCGGTAGTCACCGGTAAATATAATTATTTTACATAGCAAAGCAATATAGCTTTAAATGCTATGATTAAAAAAAAAAACAACAACAAAAAAAAAAACTGGCCTCCTCCACCCCTTAATAGCCAGCCATCACTCACCTTATTTCCCTGTCACCCAGGATAGCTCAATGAGTTGTTATGGAGGAGGGGTAAAAGGGTAATTATAGTCACCGGTAAATATAATTATTTTACATAGCAAAGCAATATAGCTTTAAATGCTATGATGTAAAAAAAAAAAAAAAAAAAAAAAAACTGGCCTCCTCCACCCCTTAATAGCCAGCCATCACTCACCTTATTTCCCTGTCACCCAGAACAGCTCAATGAGTTGTTATGGAGGAGGGGGAAAAGGGTAATTATAGTCACCGGTAGTCACCGGTAAATATAATTAATTTACATAGAAAAGCAATATAGCTTTAAATGCTATGATTTAAAAAAAAAAATGGCCTCCTTCCACCCCTTAATAGCCAGCCATCTCACACCTTATTTCCCCGTCACCCAGAACAGCTCAATGAGTTGTTATGGAGGAGGGGGAAAAGGGTAATTATAGTCACCGGTAGTCACCGGTAAATACAATTATTTTACATAGCAAAGCAATATAGCTTTAAATGCTATGATTTAAAAAAAAAAAAACTGGCCTCCTTCCACCCCTTAATAGCCAGCCATCTCACACCTTATTTCCCCGTCACCCAGAACAGCTCAATGAGTTGTTATGGAGGAGGGGGAAAAGGGTTATTATAGTCACCGGTAGTCACCGATAAATATAATTATTTTACATAGCAAAGCAATATAGCTTTAAATGCTATGATTTAAAAAAAAAAAAAAACTGGCCTCCTTCCACCCCTTAATAGCCAGCCATCTCACACCTTATTTCCCCGTCACCCAGAACAGCTCAATGAGTTGTTATGGAGGAGGGGGAAAAGGGTAATTATAGTCACCGGTAGTCACCGGTAAAAACAATTATTTTACATAGCAAAGCAATATAGCTTTAAATGCTATGATTTAAAAAAAAACTGGCCTCCTTCCACCCCTTAATAGCCAGCCATCTCACACCTTATTTCCCCGTCACCCAGAACAGCTCAATGAGTTGTTATGGAGGAGGGGGAAAAGGGTAATTATAGTCACCGGTAGTCACCGATAAATATAATTATTTTACATAGCAAACCAATATAGCTTTAAATGCTATGATTTAAAAAAAAAAAAAAAAAACTGGCCTCCTTCCACCCCTTAATAGCCAGCCATCTCACACCTTATTTCCCCGTCACCCAGAACAGCTCAATGAGTTGTTATGGAGGAGGGGGAAAAAGGTAATTATAGTCACCGGTAGTCACCGGTAAATATAATTATTTTACATAGCAAAGCAGTATAGCTTTAAATGCTATGATTTTAAAAAAAACAAAAAAAACTGGCCTCCTTCCACCCCTTAATAGCCAGCCATCTCACACCTTATTTCCCCATCACCCAGAACAGCTCAATGAGTTGTTATGGAGGAGGGGGAAAAGTGTAATTATAGTCACCGGTTGTCACCGGTAAATATAACTAGAATATTTCTTGTCTCTTATGTACTATATACATAGCGTAACACTATGCATATAGTATCATAAGGTTGTGACTGTTGGGGGCATGTAGTGTGCATGATATTCCCAGGCACATCATAATGCCACACAGAAAAGTCCCTACTGCGCACTTACCTCCTTTACCTCATCCATCTTTGTGGCCATCCTATTGAACAGGGATATCTTCGGTGTTCTTCTGGGGTCCTGATCCTGGCTTGAGTCCTGACATGCTTATTTCTTGATGTCCAGGTCCTTCTTGTCCATCCGGATCTTCTTAATTTTGATGTTCTTCTTGGGGCTTAGGAAGACAGCTTGCTCTGATGGTGTTAAAGAGCTGGTGGATGGTTTGGGGTTTTCCAGCTGATGTTGGTAAATGAAAACCCTGTAAATAAGGCCTGGTGGTCTGCTGAGAGGGCTGAGTTGTTCGCCTCTGCTGCTTCCAGAATTTGGAGATTGAATGGTCTGGAGCCGCGCTGGATGTTACTTGGCTATAAGAGAAAAAGAAAACACAAGAAGGTTATTACATGAGAACAGCATGTAGTAAAGTTTAGGAAAGCTGCAGGCCCTCTGCACACTGTATGTCAGTCAATGATCAGCAGATTTTGTCACTGACGATTATTTAACATGTATGGGGGCTTCCCATCTCTCCACTGACAAATTTGACCTCAGATTCATTACTTAATTCATCATTAAGACCAGCCCCCTTCACTATTATTAGTAACATCACGAATTTGGAAAAGAGATTAAAGCTATGTGAAATATGTCTATGAGTCTGTATAAAACATCTCCTCTAATACTTACTGGCACAGGAACATGTGGGGGACACATTCTAAGGGATTCCACCGAGTCCCAGTCAATACGCTGGAAAAACCTATGGGCTCTGATGTTGCCATTGACTCCGAGACGCCTGGCAGGATCTTCCCGGAGGAGCTACAAAAGAAGAAAAAATAAATAAATTAATATAACAGCTTCATAAATAAAATAAAAATAAATTAATAAAAAACATTATTTTTTTAAAAAAAAGCTATATATTAGTGTTTTTATTCTGAAATTTACAATAATACATGACACGTAATATATACCACTGCTACATCACATCCCTAGAATATATTGACCACATTAACACTTAACCTACCATAAGATTATGAAATTTATCTCCCTTCCACCAATGGAGCTGGACATTATAGTAAATTATAGCTAACATCACAGTTAATCACACAATAACATAGAAGTAATATATCTTATATCATGTACTGACCTTTTTAATGATGTTCTTCGCCTCCTTGCTGGAAGCGTTGAATAGTCCTCGATGGTATTTGGACCTGCTGGTAATCATGATGTTCAAAATGATGCCAAATGCATACCAGTCTACCCCAGCATTGTACTCCTCCGCAGCCAGCATCTCAGGAGCCATGAAGCCTGGTGTCCCAGCGTATTCGGTGGCTGTCCGGTCTCCATAGATGTTCTCAAGTGCCAGACCGAAGTCGGCAATCTTTATATGGCCCGTCGCAGCCACCAAGATGTTAGAAGGCTTGAGGTCTCTGTGAAGAAGAAGACAAATGGATTCTTATCAGTGTCTGCTCTATAATTCTCAGTAATGCTGAGTATAGCTATAGGCATCACTGGTGGTGGAGGATTAGATGTATTTCTAGTTACCGGTGGATGATGCCCTTAGAATGCAGGTGTTGCATTCCACACACAAGTTCCGCGGCGTAGAATCTGGCCGAAAGAGAAGAGGAGAGAATAGTATTTAGTGGAAGAGAAACTCAGAAATATACACTAGAAAGGCAGGACTTGTCAGGATTTTATATTTTTATGGTCCAATAGGACAGTCGCACATAGTGCACTGATTATAGTGCACCTGGACCTGCTCATCTGAATATTAGGAGCACAGGTATTAATGGACAATCCCAATAATAAGGAAAAAAAAAGAAAAAATCTTAAAAGTGTAACATGTCTACCGATCACTTTTTTTATCTTCTCCTTCAAATACATTGCTGTTTCTGTACAGTGTCCGCGGTCGGGTACTGCACATCTACCCCATACTGATTTGAATAGGGAGCGGACGTGCAGTACCCGACCACGGCCACTAAACGGTAGACGGAGCTGTGCTGCGCAGTTCTGTAACTGGTCAGTCCTGGCCACCGCCGACACCGTAAACAGATGATTGGCGGAGGTACCGGGTGTTGCACGCCCACCGATCAGACATTGATGTCCTATCCTAAGGATAAATGGTAAAGTAGTGAACAACCTCTTTAAGTTCCTTTTTGCCTATAAGGAAACACAATTGCCACCATTACAGTGTAAATGTATATGGTGTTAATGGGTTATCCAGGATCAGAAAAACATGGCGGCTTTCTTTAAAAAAATAACGTCATATCACTAAAGTGAATGAGGATGAGCTGCGATACCATTCACAACCTGTGGACAGGTGTGGTGCTATTTTTAGTGGAAAAGAAAGCAGCCATATTTTCCTAAGTGTTTCACTAATAACATCCCTGTGAATGGAAGATATGAGTTTACCTGAACCTTAGAGCTAACAATCTAATCAATCTAGTCAGTCTCATATAGAAAATACATAGCTGTATTGCTTAGACTGTGACTACTGTACCGTGCACTGGGGATGTCAAGACACCCCTTCCTCATCAGGAGATGGTTGAATTCGCCACAGGTGACATACTCCATCCCAAGAAGCACAAGCTCCTGTCAGACAAGACGTAGAGATCAGACGTATGATAAAGTCATTGTAGCGTCCATACATTTACTAACACTCAATAATCAGTTATTTCTTCTGTGATTTCTTCTGTGATCGAGCTCTATTCCACTAACTCATGAAGATATAGTTACATAATAATAGCAATAATGATACTTTCTTCTTTTTACTATGTGTTTATTGGCTATTCTAAGTATACACATATAGTGGATATAGCTACAAATGTAGAATGTGATGGGCTAAATGTACGGCATTCCTTCTCACTGTAATGTTGACTTCTGCAGTTCTCACCATTGTGAAGTACTCAATAAGAATGACATCCATAGGGGTGGACAAATGACTTCAGATTTTGGGAGCCAGTTGGACCACTCCAAGATTTTCCATAGACTTCAATAGAGAAACCCAAAAAGTTAACCGTCAGCATCCTATTTCTAGGCAGATTGCCTGGCCCCCAGGGTTTGTACAGTGTTTCCAAAGTAGGTGACAGCTACACATACAAGGAGCAGGACATTAAAATGTTGTCAATGCTGAAATGTTAAACACCATATATAAATGTGGATATATTCCGTGTATAGAGATGAGTGCACTTTATGGTTTATCCAATATTAATGAACTGGTCACAATTTTACCTTGGTCTGAAAGGCGAATGTGCCATGAAGAAGGAAGGGGCTGCCAGATGCAAGTTGTAACACACGCCGCTCCACCATCGCGCGCTCCTCTCCTTCAGCTAGCAGGTCCCTCTTTGTGATGACTTTTACAGCAAATTGCTGGCGGGTATATCTATCTTCCGCCAGGACCACCTAGAAAATAATGTTCATTTGTTGGTGATCTTCATTAAAGGGGTTGTCCGGCCTTGGGGTAAAAAGTCTGCAGACACTTTATGTGACTACAGACTAGTGAGGATTCTCCAGTGTCAGGAGCGGGTGGTCATTTATCCGGCCTAGCTCCATTCACTTGTATTGAGCAAGACTGCACACGTCTCGTTGGCACGTGACCACATGTATGCACATTGCACACCTTCAGTTATGCTCTCGCCCGTTCCTGGCGCTGGCACCGGAGAATCTTGACAACACGCACATTGGACTCTGAGAGGATTCACAGGTCTGCAGTCACATACAGTGACTGCAGACTTGTACCCTGAGGCCGAACAACCCCTTTACATAAGTTAATTAGAAAAAATCCCATGGGCATAATTAGTTATTCAAAATTAGATCATTATAGATCATTAGTGCATATAACGGGTATTCAAATACTTCTTAAGAAATGTATATTGACAGGAGGAACAACAGGAGTAGTTTAAAAATATCTACTTTATTGTATGCAGTTTAAAATCAGAAAAAAGTGGACAGGAGATAGACTACATGGTAACATGAAAAGTTCAGGTACAGACCAAAGATCCCAATCCATATAATTAAATGGTAATCACTCAAAATGATATAATCATGGGGCAGGTAGAGGGGTGCAAGAATAGATATTTAATCCATTTTGCCCTGTATTCCCAGAGTAGTAATTGCACCCTAATTTAACACTACAAGGTTCGATAGGAGTAATCCTTACCCATAGTGGCAAGGAGAGTCTGACCCGGGTTGTGGAGGCTGAAAGTGCTGCGACACTACGCACGTTTCGCACGCCAACTGCACGCTTTCTCAAGGGGAAGGTAGGGAGGAATGTTAATACCTCACATGGTTACTGATTCACAAATGAGAGCGACTGAGTGAAGCATGCGCCGATCACCGCACCCGCGGCACGCCCACCCCCGGCCTTCAAGCCAATCACGGCAGGCTGAAAGTCCTGATGACACCGACACATGCCGAGACCAACATGGAGACGCCGTGGAGCAGCGCGCTCACGGAGCAGGGAAAGAGGCACGCGCACACCGATCCCATGGTGAGTATAGGTAAATATAATATTTAGAAAAAGACTGGTCATTACTCAATGAAATATTAGAAGATGAAAACATTACTCACTATCATGAAAAATAAGAAATAAATGAAAATCGATGGAGGATGACAAAAAACAAAAAGGGGAATGATAACAACAATAATTAGTTGAACATCAACCTCTTGCGACTATACATTGATAATACAATAAATAATTAAATGTGCCCATTTACACAATGGCAAAATACATAGTCAGTATAAAATGCCGTCCGATGTCCATCCCAGAAATCATCCGTGTATCTTCCATATAGATGTCAAATTATATGTCTATGAATCCTCAATTCAATATAGATGTCAATTGTATATATATGATTCCTCAATTCACCAGAAAATTTGCATACGGAGACCAGTCACAGATTATGAACTTGAGATAATGGAACAAGCTGCAGGTAGATTCACAAGAAAAAAGTGATGAGTAATTAAAACAAAATAAGACCAAAATATTAAAAACAAAGTTAAATAACACGTAAACTACTAAGCCAGATGGTGATGGTGGCTAGTGTATCAATCATAGAAAGGACGAAAAACTAAGTACTTTGTTTAAACTTGATGTAGTCATTGTCCCCAGGGTTAAGATCCATCTGGTCTCACGCTGGCCCAGACGTTTGCCTATATCTCCTCCCCGTATACGAGGGGGAACAAGGTTGATTCCTCGCACCTGGATGGATTTGGTGCTACAGACATGGTGCATCTTGAAGTGTCGGGGGATAGTTTTTAGTTCTGTGGTGTCGTTCGCTGTCCGGGCAGCAGCAATGTCCCTCATATGCTCCCGCACACGCACTCGTAATTAGTGTTCAGCGAATTTGTTTGGCATTTCAAATTCGGGTTTGTGTTCGGGGTTCCGGCTTGTTTGCGGCAAAAAATTGTCTCCGCCCTGATTTGCCACGCTGTCACGCGTGGCAAATATAAAAAGACTGTGTGGGGGTGCAGAACTGTATATAGATGATGGCATCAAAGACCATGGTGCAGGTGTAAAAGTGTTGAATTTCCTATGCGGAATGCATTTTTTACCTGGGTACCACCAGGAGCGCCCCCACAGAGCCATTTGCTTCTCTTTGCTGCCTAATTATACAGTTATTATTGTAGCCCAGTGGTGAAATCAGCTTTGAGCTTAGTAGCGGCTTGTGGGCAGTTTTGTAGCTCAGCCAAGATGAGGTTTGGTGGAGTAGGTTGCTTCCTAAGCACCAATAAAAGGGGTTGTCCAATGCACAAAATGTCCTGTATAAATATCTACTTTTACTAATTGTACTGACAGCTGACTGCACTGATGCACCTGCTGAGCCGGCTGTCAGTCAGTGCCGGGGTTTATAGCCGCTGTTAACTGTGTACTGACCAATGACTGAAGCCCTGCCTCTATGACTGAAGGCTGGAAGCTGCCGAGAGGAATAAAGTTTATTTCCCCTGGCAGCCAGGCTTTCACTGCGGCGGCCGCATGGCTATAAAGCACTACTAAACTGCAGATTAACGCCATAGCTGTAGGTTAATAGCATTTGTCACATGACAGGTTCCTTCTAAATTGTTAGTACAATAGTTAATTCCATTCTGTGTCCATCTAAGCTGACAAAGCTGTAAACTTGAGGGTCTGATGAGCGCTACCCTCTGAGGCAAGGAGATAAATGACTGTTTATTGATGACTTTTATACTGAATGGAAGCAGTCCTGATTCTGCTTTAGTTGTGCTAATTATACAAAGTTTCAATTGACTACCAACAAAAATTATTGAACTGATGACAATGTTTCTAGTATTATTAGCTGTGTTATCATCATCAGTCCTGCTAAACTAATATAAATTTTTTGTATTTGTGCATTTCTTTATTAGCAGTAGAAATAGTGTATAGATTCCTATGTAGCCATTAAAAATAATGTCTGTTAGCAAACACCACTATAAGCTCTCTGTATAAGGTTGTGTGGCGCCCCTGAGGGTTCGGTCGCCACAAGGGGGGATACTGCAGCCTGTCAGCAGGTGTAGTGTCTGCTCACCCAGGTAAGGAAGGTGTACTAATCAGGACCCTGTCTTGCATCCAACACTACACACTCCTGACCTATGGGTGGCAAGTATGCACCATAGTGCTGCCTCAGCAGGATCACGAGTAGGGGGGAACCAAAAGTTAGGGGAACCATGTAGTGGGTGGAGGGTGTAGAACACACTTTTAGTTTGCACACATAGTTTTATATATAATGACCAGCCATCTTAGAACAATGTTCTTTGATTGTGGTCTTCACAGCTGACAGTGGCCATGTGTAGGAGCCTGCAGGGTGCTGAAGATGCACGGTCCTCCTGCTCTGACCTCGACACGAGGAGCGGGGACGAGTTAACAGAGTCTCTACCCCGGTCAAGTTCCCTTGCTAGAGAAGGTCGGGAGCTATAGTGGAGCTCCATAGCAAAAGGATCCCAGGAGGATGCAGAAGGAGCGGTATACGCCACCTGTCCTCGCTATACTGGTCCAGCCAGAGGGACTCCTGCTGCAAGAGGGGTACCGGCCCCCGATATCTGACTTTGTCACTATAAGTCTCTGTCAGAGAAGCCCGGTGGGATACAGTGGATCCCGTCGTGGGACAGACGCAACAGCAATTGCCGCCGTGCCCCAAATCTGTGAAAGTCCAGAGGGATACCCAGCCTTACTCTACACACGGACAGGAGAGGTCCAAAAAGGGGAGAGTTAGGAACACTCTGAGGATCCTGACCTAGGCACCTGAAGCACCTGGGTGCGCTGAGCCCTCATCCCTGGTGGCCGCAGTCATCCGTGAGGAGCAGGGAGAAGCGGCTGTGCTTGAAAACTGTGAGTAAAAGACCTGGAAGACTATCCCTATGGCCTCCGGATTCCTTATTTCACACTGCACGACACTGCGCCTAGGTCGCCGAGGACTACTCACCCCATCCTCCTGTCCCATCTGCCCTGAGGCACAGCTCCGCCTGTGGGGAGTTATACCATCGCAAGCTGCCACAACACCCAGCCTCAGAGGACTGCTAGCAGCGCTGGTGGCGCATCACCAGGCACCACAGATGTGGTAGTCGTTAAAACCACTCAAGCCTCAATGCCCTAACATAATTTTTAATGTGACGGCCCTGGGCACGGGACGGGTCTAGGCCACGGCTGCATCCCCCCCTAACATCTGACCCGGTTCCGAGTACCCCCACCATCTTTTCCCAGGACAGGGCTGCGAGCGTCACATCTCTATACAGTTACCATAGAAATCTGTGGAAAACAAGGAAATATAAAGTGCATTGCACACTCATATTGGCGTCTTCTGACAGTCAAAAATTCAGGGATGTACTTATAAATTATACTGCCCTAGGCACCGAGTCTCAATATCCTTCAGACTCTAGTTTGAAGTCTAATTTCCCCATTACCACAGACCCCTGACCTGTCAATGTTGGGAGCAGCACGAGTCCTGTTCACACAAACAATGTGCTACCGAGATCGATGATCATTTAAGCAAACCAAAAGATCATTTTACCCTATGAAAGAGCATTTTGCTTGTTTCTCGGGCGATCGTCAGCCTGTTTCCACTGATTCCTGATAACTGCGCAGTGTAAATACACCTTAATCTGCAGCACAGACCTGAGACTACATTTGCAGACACTTCACCCTGATCCTAAAATCCTTTTCACTCCACAGCCCCACTGGTGTCAGGTCTTATGTTGCAGTGATGCCCGGGAGTTAAGACCACTACAGGAAAGAGGAGAGGTGAATATATTTTGAAGAGTATACATTGGGAAATTTGCTGGCTTTTCATTAAAGGAGTTGTCCACTACTTTCACATTGATGCTCTATCTGTAGGATAGGGCATCAATGTATGATCGGCCGGCGATCAGCCACCTGTTATCGGTGATCAGCCGGCGATCGGCCAGCTGTTATTGGAGGCGTCAGCTGCCACTGGCAGGAGGTGCTTACCTGCGGTGCTTAGCCGTCAAGTTGCAGTGGCTGGCGCTTGTTACTGCACATCCGCCTCCTATTCAATTCATTGGGAGGTGGATGTGCAGTATCCCGCGGCGGCCACTACAGATGGATGGCCAAGTACCGCAGGTAAGGACTTCCGGCCGGCAGCTGCCGCCGGCACCGATGACAGCTGATCAGCCGAGGTGCCGGGTGCGGGTCCCCAGCCGATTATACATTGATACCCTATCCTACAGATAGGGCATCAATGTGAAAGTAGTGGACAACTTCTTTAAGGAACTCTTCCATTTTTCCAGGAATGTCCCTGAAATTCTGAGAGTTGGCAGTAACAGTATTAAAAGGCTTGTTCTAAATTCCATTTTTGGTGTAACATCAGAGAACAGTATGAGCCAGGCATTGAGGATGTCTCTATTTATTGGACAAAACCATAGAGACCAGTCATTGGTTATTAATCAGCAGAATGTATGAGATGTCACCACTGCCGCAAAGTAAGCAAAGATCACTGGATAAGCGGGGGATATAAGCATTGGTCATGTATATTTAATGTAATTCCTGCTGCTAGAATTTTTTAATTATGATTATGTTTTAATCCTGGACAATAAGTTGAATAAATGTAATTCTCAGTACACACATATATATACACATATCTATATACATGTAGATGTACAATATGTACAATGCTTTGAAAAAGTATTCATACCCTGTGAATTTTTCAACATTTTTTTCAAGTTACAACCACAAACTAAAATGTATTTTATTGGGATTTTATGTGATGTACCAACACAGTTACAAGTATTTGTGAAGTGTAAAGGAAATGATACATGGTTTCTAAATATTTTAAAAATATAAATCTGAAAATTGTGATGTGCATTTGTATTCAGTCACCCAGTACTTTATAGGACCACTTTTCACTTCAATTACTGTTAAAAGTTTTTTAGGGTCTGTCTCTACCAGCTTTGCACATCTAGAAGCTGAATTTTTCTCCCATTCTTCTTTGTAATCGCGCTCTAGCTCAGTGAGATTGGATGGAGGCGTCTGTGAGCAGCAATTTTCAAGTCTCGCCATAATCTCTCAAGGGTATTTAGGCCTGGACTTTGACTGGGCCATTAACACACATGAATATGCTTTGATCTAATCCATTTCATTGTAGTTCTGGCAGTATGTTTAGGGTCGTTGTCCTGAACATTCGCCTTAGTCTCAAGTTCTTGCAGTCTCTAACAGGTTTTCCTCCAGGATTGCACTGTATTTAGCTCCATCCATCTTCCGATCAACTCTGGCCATATTTATTGTACCTGCTAAAGAAAAGCATCTCCGCAGCATGGTGCCACCACAATGTTTGACTGTGGGGATGGTGTGTTCAGGTTGATCTGCAGTGTTAGTTTTCCTCAATAAGTAGTATTTTACATTTAGCCCAAAAAGGTTAACTTTGGTCTCATCTGACCAGGGCTCCTTTTTCCACATTCCATGTAGAGGACACAGCTAGCATGTGGATGGAGGTGCTCTAGTCAGATATTTACACGTAGAGTTTCTACAGCAGGTCTCACTTCTGCATGATGTTGTCTGAACAGGTGCCTGTCCCAAACTTGCACAGCCAATAGGATTGTGCACTTGTATTGAAAAATACATGTTGCTATCAGCTGGCCATGCAAGTTTCCAAGGCGCAGGCACCTGTGGGTACAACATCAGCAGCGCCTCCATCTTACTAGTGCAGAAGTTAGAGGCACCAGAAAAAAACACTTTAACCCACTGACTACCAAAAAACACTATTACATTGATATAAGTAGCAACTTATTTGGAAAGCACCCTGCATTTGCCTCCGTCAAAAACACCTGAAGCTGGCGATCTAAGATGGTTATTAACAGTGTTATTCTGTACTTCACTCATCATCCTATATTGTATGGCAAACACTATACAATATGTGCTCGTAATGTTGTAGGATCTTACCTTTCCAAAGCTTCCCCGGCCAAGCACCTGATGAAAATCTAATCTCTTGATGTTATCAGAGATTGTGCTGCCGGGGAGAGATGGCTGCACACCGCTGTCTCCTAAAAGGGCAAACAGAAATAAGAAAATACATTAGAAAAACAATTTATTGTCCATGTATAATGTGCTGGTTATTTTGTAACTTTAGCAGAGAATTCAGTTTTGATTAGCATTGGAGTTTGCATCTATGTAAACATATTGCTCTATGTTGTTAATTGAAAACAGCCTAGAATTTACTATTCACTTTAGCACAAAGGGTTAATTATTTTCTAACAAAATGGAGACAGTATCATTTATGTGCAGAATAATACTGGTAGCACAGTGATTGTCCTATATTAAGGTAGGAAGCAATTACAGCTCTACTCTTAATATTATCCTGCCCCAGCCTTAAAGGGCCTCTGCCCCTGAGACTGAGAAGTGGGTATACAGTGGGTACAGAAAGTATTCAGACCCCTTTAAATGTTTCACTCTTTGTTTCATTGCAGCCATTTGGTAAATTCTAAAAAGTTCATTTGTTTTCTAATTAAAGTACACTCTGCACCCCATCTTGACTGAAAAAAACAGAAATGTAGAACTTTTTGCAAATTTATTAAAAAAGAAAAACATGGTCATAAGTATTCAGATCCTTTGCTCAGTATTGAGTAGAAGCACCCTTTTGAGCTAGTACAGCCATGAGTCTTCTTGGGAATGATGCAACAAGTTTTTCACACCTGGATTTGGGGATCCACTGCCATTCTTCCTTGCAGATCCTCTCCAGTTCCGTCAGGTTGGATGGTGAACGTTGGTGGACAGCCATTTTCAGGTCACTCCAGAGATGATCAATTGGGTTTAGGTCAGGGCTCTGGCTGGGCCAGTCAAGAATGGTCACAGAGTTGTCCTGAAGCCACTCCTTTGTTACTTTAGCCGTGTTCTTAGGGTCATTGTCTTGTTGGAAGGTGAATCTTTGGGCCAAGTCTGAGGTCCAGAGCACTCTTGAATAGGTTTTCATCCAGGATATCTCTGTAGTATCTCTGGAGTCCAGCTGTGTTTAATTAAAACTTGTTGCATCATTCCCAAGAAGACTCATGGCTGTACTAGCTCAAAAGGGTGCTTCTACTCAATACTGAGCAAAGGGTCTGAATGACCATGTGATGTTTCAGTTTTTCTTTTTTAATAAATTTGCAAAAATTTCTACATTTCTGTTTTTTTTCAGTCAAGATGGGGTGCAGAGTGTACTTTAATGAGATAAAAAAAATGAACATTTTAGAATTTATCAAATGGCTGCAATGAAATAAAGAGTGAAAAATGTAAAGGGGTCTGAATACTTTCGGTACCCACTGTACGTTTCACATGTATAGGCACTCTCCCTGGTGCCCTCCATTTGCTCCCCACTGCCTCCTCTGCTGAGATCGGCGCTCTTTTCCTCCTGCTTCCAAGATGATGGCCATAGATGCACAGAGAGTGCAATGATAAATCTAATCCATACCTCTTCTGCCTTTCCTTTCCCATCTCACAAAAGACAGGGAAGACGCGGTTTACACTTACCAATGTAGCCGCCATCTTGGAGGTAGGAGGAACAGAACACAGATCTAAGCAATGGAGGTAGCGTGGGTAAAAGAAGGGCGCCAGGAAGGGTGACTGTACATTAACAAAGTATAGTCACTTTTCAGTCTCAGGGTGGAAGGTCGCTTTGACATACATTTTTAGCTACAATCAGTCACTAGGTAGCAAAGAGAGGAATTTTTTTTAAATAAACATGAAGAACAAATACATTTTAATCAGATTGATACATCCTTTTCCCTCCACATATTTACTATGTGTTAGGTGTCGGTCTGGTGTTGGATTTGAAATGGGTCCAGGACCTTCTCTTGTCTCCCATTTCAATCCAGCCAGGGCTGATGCTGCTCAGCATCACCATCAGCCCCAACGCCTAGCTGGTCCGCAAGCACTGTTTATCTCCTAGGTAGTTGTGCCTTGCAATGTTAAGCCTGGGTTGCAGAGGGAGACAGGGCTTGTGACATCTAAGTCCAGGATTTGCCGCACTGAGCATGTCCGTGATCTGGCGGATCATGATTGGTGGGTTGGCACCCACCTGACCTGGTAACCTGGCACCGCCTGATTGGTCCACGGGCAACGTCATCAACGGCGCGTCGGTGGGCAGGGCTTAGTCTTTAAAAGGCCCGCCCACAAACATGGCGACACGCTCAGATCATTTTAGCAAGTGTTGCTGTTGTGTGAACGAGTGTATTCCACGTGCTCCCTAGCTGCTTTCTCCGTGACCTGCCGATGCCAGAGTTCGCCTGGCTGATTAGCACAGGTCACTCAGGCAGGCTTAGATTTGCTTAGGCAGGTAGCTACTTCTTGCAGCCTGGCTGAGCCAAAGGGTCGCCTAACACCTCGAGCAGTCTGCAGACGTCCTGTCCACGGCTGTCGCCTGTCAGCCACGTGGTGTAGTACCCTTCAGTGCGGTGGCACGCCGGCTGGAGGCACGTGTACCCGTCGCGTAGTCACACACGCATCCTAGCGCGATCTCCTACTGCGTAGCGCCTGTATCGAAGACAGGGCTATTGCTTCTTCCCCGGTCGCACGTCTCCCTGCGGTTCTTGGAGATTGTGTGAACCGCTGAAACTCGCTCCGTGTGCTTTAACACGGAGTGGTTTATCAGTTCAGTAGGTGCTATCCCGGACGCTTTTCTCCCGTGCAGTTAACGGAGATAGAGCGTACCTCTATACCCGTTCCTGTGTAGAGAAACACGGAAGGGTTTAATATTTAAGTTGTCGCTTTCTTTTCCACCCGGAAAGTGTTCGGCAGCAGCCCACCAGGCTGCATTGCGGACCCTGGGGTCGGTTGCGTTCCATTAAATTAAAGTTGTTTGCAACCGCCCTCCTAACAGTATCTGAGCTCCAGTGTCTTGCCGAACATGGCCGACAATAAACAGCTGTATGTACCGCTGCCAGACTTCAATCTCTGGAACAAACTGATCCGATCGCTGATATCACTGCAGTAGCTACCCAGGCAGCTACTCTAGCAGCCAATATTATTAATTCAGCTGTGGTGAATTCTACAACCACTGCAAGTGCCCCATTACCCCGTTTTGCTCTCCCGTAAAAATTTTCTGGAGATAGTAAACTTTGCAGGGGTTTTATTAACGTATGCTCCATTCATTTGGAGATGATGGAGGCACGGTTCCCCTCCAAAAGAGCCAAAGTGGGATATATAATTTCATTACTCTCTCACAGGGCTCTGGAGTGGGCTACTCCTCTTTGGGAGCGGAACGACCCGGTTGTAGTAAATGCGGGTCTATTCCTTAAGACTCTAAAAAGTGTTTTTCTGGGTCCTCAGGTCACGCATGATACGGCTCTTAAGCTGCTTGCGTTGGTCCAGGATTCAGCCACCGCCAGCCACTATGCCGTCCAGTTCAGAACCCTAGCGGCTGAACTGGATTGGTCTGAGCAGTCGCTTATCCCGGTATTCTGGAGGGGTCTAGCTGGGCATATTAAAGATGCTTTATCTACCAGAGAAATCCCAACCTCTCTGGAGGAGTTAATATCTCTTGCTGACCGTATTGACTTGCGTCATGCGGAACACAAGTTAGAGCTGGAGGTTGCCAGACCTCAGTATCTGTTGGCACCATCCGCCTTTAGACCCATTTTCAAACCCAAGACACTCAACCCGGAGCCTAAGGCTACGGATCTACCCCGGTCTAAGTCTAGTTCCTCTCGTTCCCGTTCTGCACATATCTCGGAGCACCCCGTAAATAAGGGTTCCAAGCAGTCGGTAAAACGAGTAGGTCTTACCACCGTTGGAGGAGGAGTATTAAATTCCAGGACTTCTTCCTCCAAAATATTACATAATGTGACTTTGTCCTTTGGTTAAGCTGCAGTCACTGCCAAGGCGTGGGTGGATTCTGGTGCTGATGGCAATTTTTTATCATCTACGTTTGCCCAGAGGCATGCCATCCCTATTGAGCTACTCTCAAGACCAATGAACATTAGTATTGTCAATGGTTCACTCCTGGATGTACAAATCACCCACCAGTCAATTCCTCTCACCATGTCATTTCCCCAGGGCCACCGGGAGGTTATTTCATTTCTTATTATTCCCGGTGGATTAGACGAGGTGTTATTGGGGCTCCCCTGGTTACGTTGTCATACTCCACACATTGACTGGAATACGGGGAGAATTTCTTCCTGGAGTGAGAATTGTACATCTCAGTGTTTGGTCAAAGTCACCCGGAGGGTAGTCTCTGATCCTCCTATCATTGCGACATCCGGTACAGATTCCTTGTCTGTTTCCAGGACCCGGGCCTTGTCAGATTATGTCGCAAAGAACTCTCAGGAAGAGAGGGTGGCAGCAGTGTCCTCCAACCCGGTTCCGTCGGGGAGGACGTTTGTTTCCCCTAATCTACGGAGTATGGTGCTCTCCTGGGCTCATGCCCCTAAAACCGGAGCTCACCTGGGGGTCAAACGTACCATTAAGTCCCTTCTACGGTCCTATTGGTGGCCCCGGTGGCGCCAGGACATCAAGGACTTTGTTTTCACGTGTCCCTTCTGTGCGAGAGATAAATCTTTTCGCCAGAGACCGGCGGGTCCTTTCTCCCTGTCACCCGTGAAGGATCCCACACATAGAGTACCAGTTGTCACTTCTTGCCATCCTGCTTCCCGTCCTAAAAGAGGGTACCCTGTACACCGAAGGGGTCACTGTTTCTTGAATCCTCTCTGTGACCCGTTGGACTACATCCTTGCCCCCCGACTCATGGAGCTCATGGAGGAAAACGAGCGTCAAGTGGAGGGGGATAATGTTAGGTGTCGATCTGGTGCTGGATTCAAAATAGGTCCATGACCTTCTGCGGTCTCCCATTTCAGTCCAGCCAGGGCTGATGCTGCTCAGCATCTCCATCAGCCCAAACACCAAGCTGGTCTGCAAGCACTGTTTATCTCTCAGGTAGTTGTGCCTAGCAATGTTAAGCCTGGGTTGTAGAGGGACACAGGGCTTGTGGAATCGAAGTCCAGGATTTGCCGCACTGAGCATGTCCGTGACCTGGCGGATCATGATTGGTGGGTTGGCACCTACCTGACCCGGTGACCTGGTACCGCCTGATTGGTCCACGGACAACGTCACCAATGGCGCGTCGGTGGGCAGGGCTTAGTCTTTAAAAGGCCCGCCCACAAACATGGCGACGCGCTCAGATCATTTTAGCAAGTGTTGATGTTGTGTGGACGAGTGTATTCCACGTGCTCCCTAGCTGCTCTCTCCGTGACCTGCCGATGCCAGAGTTCGCTCGGCTGATTAGCACAGGTCACTCAGGCAGGCTTAGATTTGCTTAGGCAGGTAGCTACGTCTTGCAGCCTGGCTCAGCCAAAGGGGTCGCCTAACACCTCGAGCAGTTTGCAGACGTCCTGTCCACGGCTATCGCCTGTCAGCCACGTGGTGTAGTACCCTTCAGTTCGGTGGCACGCCGGCTGGAGGCACGTGTACCTGTCGCGTAGTCACACACGCATCCTAGCGCCATCTCCTACTGCGTAACGCCTGTATCGAAGACAGGGCTACTACTTCTTCCCCGTTCGCACGTCTCCCTGTGGTTCTTGGAGATTGTGTGAACCGCTGAAACCCGCTCCGTGTGCTTTAACACGGAGTGGTTTATCAGTTCAGTAGGTGCTATCCCGGACGCTCTTCTCCCGTGCAGTTAACGGAGATAGAGCGTACCGCTATACCCGTTCTTGTGTAGAGAAACACGGAAGGGTTTATTATTTAAGTTGTCGCTTTCTTTTCCACCCGGAAAGTGTTCGGCAGCAGCCCACCAGGCTGCATTGCGGACCCCAGGGTCGGTTACGTTCCATTAAATTAAAATTGTTTGCAACCGCCCTCCTAACACTAAGTTGATTTAACACATTCGCTTCTATATAGGCTCCCATCTTATGTGATATATTTAATGTCTAATATCCACCACCTTCTCTTGGGGATTTGTATATTAGAGCCTAATCCACCTAATACATTCTGGGCCAAGTCTATCCAATATTTCCCCCAAACCAGCCCATTCCATGCAATCAAATGCTATTGCAGCATCTAATGACAAGATCCCCCAGCACCTTCATTATCTGGATGGAAGACAATAATCGAAAATAAAACAGACGTATATTCGAGTTTAGATTCCTGAGACAAATCTAATTTGTTCTTTATGTATTAATTTACACACTATCTTTGCCTCCCTATTAGCTAATACCTTGGCAGTTATTTATATACAGTGGGGAAAAAAAGTATTTAGTCAGCCACCAATTGTGCAAGTTCTCCCTCTTAAAAAGATGAGAGCGGCCTGTAATTGACATCATAAGTAGACCTCAACTATGAGAGACAAAATGAGAAAACAAATCCTGAAAATCACATTGTCTGATTTGGAAATAAATTTTTTTCAAATTTTGGGGGAAGGTTTCTGTCTCTCACAGACCTGTAACTTCTTCTTTAAGAGGCTCCTCTGTCCTCCACTCATTACCTGTAGTACTGGCACATTTTTGAACGTGTTATCAGTATAAAAGACACCTGTCAGCAACCTCAAACAGTCACACTCCAGACTCCACTACGGTGAAGACCAAAGAGCTGTCGAAGGACACCAGAAACAAAATTGTAGCCCTGCACCAGGCTGGAAAGACTGAATCAGCAATAGACAAACAGCTTGGTGTGAAGAAATCAACTGTAGGAGCAATAATTAGAAAATGGAAGAAATACAAGATCAGTGATAATCTCCCTCGATCTGGGGCTCCACACAAGATCTCACCCTGTGGGGTCAAAGTGATCTCAAGAACTGTGAGCAAAAATCCCAGAACCACACGGGGGGGCCTAGTGAATGACCTGCAGAGAGCTGGGACCAACGTTACACAGGCTACCATCAGTAACACACTACGCCGCCAGGGACTCAGATCCTGCAGTGCCAGACGTGTCCCCCTGCTTAAGCCATTATATGTCCGGGCCCGTCTGAAGTTTGCTAGAGAGCATTTGGATGATCCAGAAGAGTATTAGGAGAATGTTATATGGTCAGATGAAGCCAAAGTAGAATTGTTTGGTAGAAACACAACTTGTTGTGTTTGGAGGAGAAAGAATGCTAAGTTGCATCCAAAAAACACCATACCTACTGTGAAGCATGGGGGTGGCAACATCATGCTTTGGGGCTGATTCTCTGCCAAGGGTCCAGGACGACTGATCCGTGTACATGAAAGAATGAATGGGGCCATGTGTCGTGAGATTTTGAGTGAAAACCTCCTTACATCAGCAAGGGCATTGAAGATGAAATGTGTAGCGTCGGCGTCCCTGCCTCCTGCAATGCAGGGACGCCGTTCCCCTCACCTCTCCGCTCCATGCCCGGCGTCTTCCTCCCGCCGTCCTAAGGAGTCCCCGGCCAATGGCCGGAGGATCTCTCCATATATAAGGCACCTCCTCCAAAATGGAGGTGCTCGAGCAATGTTGTTGCAAAGCCTTCACTCTGCTTCAGCCCTCAGGTCCCGCTACCAGTTACCTGCCAGTCACCTGCCAGATTCCTGCCTGTTACCTGCCAGTCACCTGCCAGATTCCAGCTTGGTACCTGCCTGATATCCGCTTACCTGCTTGCAAACCTGCGGTCCGACGGTCTGCCTTCCGACATCTGTCAGTCTGTCTATGGACCAGCCTGCCCGCTCACCTGGGAGCGCTCACCTGCTACCTGCCCGCTAGCCTACCTGGAGGCTCTGCCGTCACTTGCCGTGACCACCTGCCTGTCCAGAGACTCTTGCCCGCTCACCTGGGAGCGCTCACCTGCTACCTGCCTGCTAGCCTACCTGGAGGCTCTGCCGTCACTTGCCGTGACCACCTGCCTGTCCAGAAACTCTTGCCCGCTCACCTGGGAGCGTCCACCTGCTACCTATCTGCTAGTCTACCTGGAGGTTCTGCCGTCACTTGCCGTGACCACCTGCCTGTCCAGAGACTCTCGCCCTCTCACCTGGGAGCGCTTACCAGCCACCTGCCTGCTGTCCTTCTACCCAGAGACTGTCCCTGTCACTTGCCGTGACTACCTGCCCTTCTACCCAGAGACTGTCCCTGTCACTTGCCGTGACTACCTGCACATCTACCCAGAGACTGTCCCTGTCACTTGCCGTGACTACCTGCCCGTCTTCCCTGGGAGCCACCCGCTTCCTTACAAGGACCGCCCCCTTGTATAGTTGCTCAGAGGTTCCACCTCCCAGACCCGTTACAAAATGTGGCTGGGTTTTCAGCATGAAAATGATCCCAAGCACACCGCCAGGGCAATGAAGGAGTGGCTTCGTAAGAAGTATTTCAAGGTCCTGGAGTGGCCTAACCAGTCGCCAGATCTAAACCCTATAGAAAACCTTTGGAGGGAGTTGAAAGTCCGTGTTGCCCAGCGACAGCCCCAAAACATCACTGCTCTAGAGGAGAGGTGCATGGAGGAATGGGCCAACATACCAGCAACAGTGTGTGCCAACCTTGTGAAGAATTACAGAAAATGTTTGACCTCCGTCATTGCCAACAAAGGATATATAACAAAGTATTGAGATTAACTTTTGTAATTGACCAAACACTTATTTTCCACCAAAATTTGAAAAAAAATTCTTTCCAAATCAGACAATGTGATTTTCAGGATTTGTTTTCTCATTTTGTCTCTCATGGTTGAGGTCTACCTATGATGTCAATTACAGGCGTCTCTCATCTTTTTCAGTGGGAGAACTTGCACAATTGATGGCTGACAATACTTTTTTTCCCCACTGTATCTGCATTGGATATAAACCTATATGATTCTAGTAATAACGGATCTTCATTTACTGTAGGAACAGTCCACTGTTAATCTTGAGGTGTTGGCAGGAAAAACGCTGCATAAAACACTTGTGTATTTGCCACCTTCTTTACATGTTTTTCTCATGTTTATTTCTTGTTTTCCTGACACATTAGTATGGGTGAAATACGCTGCAAAAATTGTCATGCTGCAGACATGAATCTGCTTCAATTCTGCAAGGAAAAAATAAGCAACGTGTGCATGAGACATCAGAAATCTCTTCACTTTGCTGATACTATATAACACTGTGTATTTTCTGCAACAAATACGTGTGAAAAATATGGAATAAAAATGCAACGTGTGCACATACCCTAAAATACTTATATAATTGAAATAAGAATCTGTCATTAAGATCAATCCTTCTAAACCGTCTACATGGGCACGTAAGTCATGGAAAGATACATTTCCACTATCCGTTGCCTTATTTCAGGGAAATCCACTTTATTAATATGCAAATGAGGCATTAAGTGCTCCAAGCCTCACACAGCACTTACTGATAGCCTCTGCCCATGGAAGGGTAGAAGACAGACAGAGGCATCGCTGAGCATGAAAAACAAGGCAGTCTCTCCAGAAGCGCTCTGCCCCGTCCAGACCACAAAATGCCTCATTTACCTATTAGTAAAAATGTCTCTGGAATAAGGCAACTGATCGCCGATAACAAGGTATCATTCCATTTATAGACCGTTTTGGAGGGTTGAGCTTGATGACAGATTCCCTTTAAGAGCCAAGTCCATTTAACTAACATCTATGGGTATATCCAAGGCTATCCTTTCCTTTTCTATAAGTTTTTGAAATGGTATGGTCTAAAAAAAGGTTGTTAAGTGTACTAAATAATAATAATTTTTGGACTCAAAGTCTCTTATAGCATTCTCCATAGGCTGAGTCTTTTGAATAGAATCATTAATTATTTTCACCTGTCTACACATAAATGCTGTCACTGTTATCTTGTTATCACATTTGCTCATTAATCTAGCTAACATTTTACTTGTTCTTTCTCCCTCTTCATCAATCTTAGCATTCAGAAAGAAGAGTGAATTTTGGGTCTTTTTCAAGAGTATCTTCTTAAGCCGCTTTTGCTTCCCTTTCAGATTGTTAAGACCCTTTATAATTCCACACTATTAATTCACTTGAGCTGCTATTATTTCTGTTTTGTTTTTTGTTTCTTTCTCCCAGTAAATTAACTTGTATTATTGCTGGAGAATGGATTAATAATGTTATAGTAGTATATTTTACATTCTGGAGTTTTTCCAAAATTTATACTTTGCCAAACACCATATCAATATGGAATGAGGATTGCTAAATCTTAGAGTAACATGAATCCTGATAATTCTTTGGACTTAAACATCTTCCCCAAAAAATTCTTCCAGAGGATTTGGAAAAGATGTTGTATTACTAGACTTTGCCACATGTCTACGTGATTTCCTATTACGGGTAAAGTCAATAACATTATTAAAGCGCACCAGTCTGCAGGATTGTGCTCAGTTAACTACATACACTGTCAGGTGGGCGACATTACACTGATTAAAATGCCCTGTGTGTTACATACTTAAACCTTACACATTTATCATTTATGCTAATGACACTCAGAGTTTGAGCCGAGTGTCAGTTTACTGTGATCCGATTCTCTCGTCTGAGAAAATCTTTTCACAGTTGCGGAGAAGATGGAGAACTTAATTTCTCCATCTTCTCCATTGTGTATGTCCGCGTAAATCAAACTGCACTCGGATGACATCCGTGTGCGGTCCGATGTTTTACATGCACACATAGACTTGATTGGGTGAGTGCGATCTGATTTGTGGAGCCACTTGCAGAATGCTGTGATTGTTTTCTCTTGAGAAAATAATAGCAGATCTGCACTGCCTCATAGTATAACATTGGGCTGAGTGCTATCTGATAAAACATCACATAGCACTCGGCTGTGTTATACGGCAATGTGAGCGAGGCCTTAGAGAGCTCCTAAACCAGACATCCACCCACCCCCAACTACCCTGCCTTACATAAATGATTTTCCATAATCAATTGTATGGGAGCATATCTCTCTACTTACAGTACAGACCAAAAGTTTGGACACATCTTCTCATTTAAATATTTTTCTGTATTTTCATGACTATGAAAATTGTACATTAACATTGAAGGCATCAAAACTATGAAATAACACATGTGGAATTATATACTTAACAAAAAAGTGTGAAACAGCTGAAAATATGTCTTATATTCTAGGTTCTTCAAAGTAGCCACCTTTTGCTTTGATGACTGCTTTGCACACTCTTGGCATTCTCTTGATGAGCTTCAAGAGGTAGTCACCGGAAATGGTTTTCACTTCACAGGTGTGCCCTGTCATGTTTAATAAGTGGGATTTCTTGCCTTATAAACGGGGTTGGGACCATCAGTTGTGTTGTGCAGAAGTCAGGTGGATACACAGCTTATAGTCCTACTGAATAGACTGTTAGAATTTGTATTATGGCAAGAAAAAAGCAGCAAAGTAAAGAAAAACGAGTGGCCATCATTACTGTAAGAAATGAAGGTCAGTCAGTCCGAAAAATTGGGAAAACTTTGAAAGTGTCCCCTAGTGCAGTTGCAAAAACCAACAAGCGCTACAAAAAAAACTGGCTCACATGAGGACCACCCCAGGAAAGTAAGACCAAGAGTCACCTCTGCTTCTGAGAATAAGATTATCCGAGTCACCAGCCTCAGAAATCGCAGGTTAACAGCAGCTCAGATTAGAGACCAGGTCAATGTCACACAGAGTTCTAGCAGCAGACACATCTCTTCAACAACTGTTAAGAGGAGACTTTGTGCAGCAGGCCTTCATGGTAAAATAGCTGCTAGGAAACCACTGCTAAGGACAGGCAACAAGCAGAAGAGACTTGTTTGGGCTAAAGAACACAAGGAATGGACATTAGACCAGTGGAAATCTGTGCTTTGGTCTGATGGGTCCAAATTTGAGATCTTTGGCTCCAACCACCGTGTCTTTGTGCAACGCAGAAAAGGTGAACGTATGGACTCTACATGCCTGGTTCCCACCGTGAAGCATGGAGGAGGAGGTGTGATGGTGTGGGGGTGCTTTGCTGGTGACACTGTTTGTGATTTATTCAAAATTGAAGGCATACTGAACCAGCATGGCTACCACAGCATCTTGCAGCGGCATGCTATTCCATCCAGTTTGCGTTTAGTTGGACCATCATTTATTTTTCAACAGGACAATGACCTCAAACACACCTCCAGGCTGTGTAAGGGCTATTTGACCAAGGAGGATAGTGATGGGGTGCTACGCCAGATGACCTGGCCTCCACAGTCACCAGACCTGAACCCAATCGAGATGGTTTGGGGTGAGCTGGACCGCAGAGTGAAGGAAAAAGGGCCAACAAGTGCTAAGCATCTCTGGGAACTCCTTCAAGATTGTTGGAAGACCATTTCCAGTGACTCTCTCTTGAAGCTCATCAAGAGAATGCCAAGAGTGTGCAAAGCAGTCATCAAAGCAAAAGGTGGCTACTTTGAAGAACCTAGAATATAAGACATATTTTCAGTTGTTTCACACTTTTTTGTTCAGTATATAATTCCACATGGGTTAATTCATAGTTTTGATGCCTTCAGTGTGAATGTACAATTTTCATAGTCATGAAAATACAGAAAAATCGTTAAATGAGAAGGTGTGTCCAAACTTTTGGTCTGTACTGTACATCTCAAAATCCCTTAGATTAGCAACTGACTCAGAATTTAAGAAAGAAAAATAGTTCCTGATAAATTACTCTTAGTTTCTCCTGACTCAATAAAGAATATTTCAAGCTGTCCTGTCAAGTCAATAATAACAATGCCACAGAGAATAAAGTCATAGACACTTTAATGAGTGATTTGTTTTGGGGAGGAAAAATAGGAAGAATAAAAAATGATGTTTTGCAATTCAAACCCATAATGCAGGTTTGTCTCTGACCAATTGGCATATTGGCTTTTTGGCGTCTCAGTTGGCACAGATAAGAGCGGAGTGACGGAGGATGGAAGGACGGTTTACTACATTGTGAATTATAAAGCTGAGCTACGATGTAGATTATTTATCCATCTTTGGTATATTAGAAGCTGGGCTAATTCAGAGTATTGATCACAACATGAAATGATGCAATTGATTGATGGACTATGGAATCCAAATGAATAAGGTTTGGAAATCACAGTTTATCTTACATCTACTTTTTTCTGAGATAATATTACATTCTGAGAATTAAGTAACATTAGGGGATATATAGACTGAGAAAAAAGTAACACATAATAGAGCCCGTTTAGTAACAGGGAAGATGGAGTGATGCACTAACAAGGGAGACTGGAATTGTATACATATCTACAGTTGAGAAATGCATTAAATTATACAAAAATAGACGTTTTTAAAAAATATTCTGTAATTCAAATATGATATATATGATCATACAAGATCAGAAGGTGAATGGCCTTGTGTTGAGAGGCTATAACCTTATTATAGATGAATAGCAAAGCAATCAGAAGTTGTGGTGCAGCGAAAAATGTCTGGCGGAGAGAGGAGATATTACAGCAACAGATGAAAGCAAATGTTTGAAATTTGAGGCAAGTTTCCATTAATGAGTCACATATAATATCACTTTTTTTTCTTCTGCATAGGTTACATCGTACTCCAGATTTTTTATATAAAATAAGGAAGAGTGAAAACTTGCAGTGTCCTAGATGTACAAAAATCCAGCTGAGAACGGATTAATACGACCTGGTAATGTCCAAAGTTAGTAAGATACTGGATGGAAATTCAATGCTGTATTAAATAATGTTTAAAATGTGTTTAGAAAATGACCCTAAAAATTCTTTATTAGGAGATGTAGACGTTTGGGTCTTAAGGGAAGTAGTAATAAGATCTTATTAATATGTATTTTGTTACAAACTCTATTCGTAATTATGAGGAAATGGAAGGTAAAAGAACCAGCTCAATTAAATGAATTGGTAAGAGAATATAGAGATAGTGTTCTATGATAATAAGAATCAGACAAGTGTTTATGAGCATATCTGGGAAGAATGGACGGCTGTAATGAGCAATGCGAGTTAGGGGGTGAATGTTTCTTTCCTTTTATCCTCCTCTTCAGTTAGGGGGTTTGTTTTGGTTCAAGAGAGGACGGATGATGGAATAATATGGGAGGGATAATATTTGTTACATATTGTTTTTCTTAAACAGGTGATTGAAGATAATGGATATTTATTGTGTATTATAGAATATAAATAAATGATATATATAGGATTGAGTGGACCCGTGGAAGTTCAGGTTCAGGTACCAGACCTTTATACAAACTTGAACCCGAACCCCATTGAAAACAATGGTGACCTGAACTTTTGAGCTGGAAAATTCTCTCTCTCTGCAACATATTACTATTTGTAATCTTTAAGAAAAAAAATATCAAGAAGGGGAATTTTATATGCATTTGTTGGAAATGTGTTTTTAAGTATAAATGGTGCAAGATAAAAGCTCTCCACAATGAGGTTTCTGTCCCCATAATCTCTGCAGGAGAGTCACTGCTATGCAAAACCATGAATCTGCACAATAACAGTAGTAGATTTGCTTTGTTTCTCATTTTGCTACAATGAATAATAATGGTACGTTCCCCAAAAATGGTACTTACACCACTGAAACCGGGCCTGTAAAAAGTAGAGACTATACTATAACATCAATGGAGAAATGAAACAATTATGGCTCCCTTTTATCCAAAAAGAGGTTTTCATTGTACAAAAGCAATAAAACATATATATATTTATACATATCTATCTATCTATCTATCTATCTATATCTATATCTGTATATATATATATATATATATATATATATATATATATATACACACTGTATATATATACATACATATATATATATACAGTGTGTATGGAAAGTATTCAGACCCCTTTAAATTTTTCACTCTTTGTCTCATTGCAGCTATTTGGTAAATTCTAAAAAGTTCATTTTTTTTCTCATTAAAGTACACTCTGCACGCCATCTTGACTGAAAAACCAAGAAATGTAGAATTTTTGCAAATTTATTAAAAAAGAAAAATTGAAATATCACATGGTCATAAGTATTCAGACCCTTTGCTCAGACACTCATATTTAAGTCACATGTCCATTTCCTTGTGATCCCCCTTGAGATGGTTCTACTCCTTAATTGGAGTCCAGCTGTGTTTCATTAAACTGATAGGACTTGATTTAGAAAGGCACATACCTGTTTATATAAGACCACGCAGCTCACAGTGCATGTGAGACCAAATGAGTATCATGCACTCAAAGGAACTGCCCAAGGCGCTCAGAGACAGAATTGTGGCAAGGCATAAATCGGGCCAAGGTTACAAAAGAATTTCTGCATTACTCAAGGTTCCTAAGAGCACAGTGGCTTCCGTAATCCTTAAATGGAAGACGTTTGGGACCACCAGAAGTCTTCCTAGACCTGGTCGTTCAGCCAAACTGAGCAATCGTGGGAGAAGATCCTTGGTGAGAGAGGTAAAGAAGAACCCCAAGATCACTGTGGCTGAGCTCCAGAGATGCAGTAGGGAGATGGGAGAAAGTTCCACAAAGTCAACTATCACTGCAGCCATCCACCAGTCGGGCCTTTGTGGGAGAGTGGCCTGACGGAAGCCTGTCCTCAGTGCAAGACATATGAAAGCCCGCATAGAGTTTGCTCAAAAATACATGAAGGACTCCCAGACTATGAGAAATAAGATTCTCTAGTCTGATGAGACAAAGATAGAACTTTTTGGTGATAATTCTAAGCGGTATGTGTGAGAAAACCAGGCACTGCTCATCACCTGCCCAATAAAATCCCAACAGTGAAACATGGTGATGGCAGCATCATGCTATGGGGGTGTTTTTCAGCTGCAGGGACAGGATGACTGGTTGCAATTGAAGGAAACATGGATGTTGCCAAGTACAGAGATATCCTGGATGAAAACCTCTTCCAGAGTGCTTTGGACCTCAGACTTGGCCGAAGGTTCACCTTCCTACAAGACAATGACCCTAAGCACACAGCTAAAATAACAAAGGAGTGGCTTCAGAACAACTCTGTGACCATTCTTGACTGGTATAGCCAGAGCCCTGACCTAAACCCAATTGAGCATCTCTGGAGAGACCTGAAAATGGCTGTCCACCAACGTTCACCATCCAACCTGATGGAACTGGAGAGGATCTGCAAGGAAGAATGGCAGAGGATCCTCAAATCCAGGTGTGAAAAACTTGTTGCATCATTCTCAAGAAGACTCATGGCTGTACTAGCTCAAAAGGGTGCTTCTACTCAATACTGAGCAAAGGGTCTGAATACTTATGACCATGTGTTATTTCAGTTTTTCTTGTTTAATAAATTTGCAAAAATTTCTACATTTTTTTTTTCAGTCAAGATGGGGTGCAGAGTGTACTTTAATGAAAAAAAAATTAACTTTTCAGAATTTACCAAATGGCTGCAATGAGACAAAGAGTGAAAAATTTAAAGGGGTCTGAATACTTTCCGTACCCATTGTATACATATATATATATATATATATAATTTATTTATTTATTTAAACACTACATGTAGAACAGGCCATTAGTGTCAGTTTACAGTGTGTTCAAATCCCATTACCCTTAATCATCAGCTATTTTAAGGGGCAACAGTGCTTGCCTCGCCCACAAAACTCACATTTTTATTACTTATTTTGGCCACAATGCCATACTGAACTAATGCCAAGGGCCAAAAAAATTTAAAGGGGTACTTACATAAATACATCACCAGAATGACCATCAGTACATTAATACATCACCATAATTACAAGTGCTTCTCACTAAATTAGAATTTCATCAAAAAGTAAATTTATTTCAGTTCTTCAATACAAAGAGTGAAACTCATGTATTCTATAGAGTCATTACAAACAGGGTGATCTCTTTCAAATGTTTATTTCTGTTAATGTTAATGATTATGGCTTACAGCCAATGAAAACACAAAAGTCATTATCTCTGTAAATTAGAATAATTAACAAAAAACACTTGCAAAGGCTTCCTATGTGTTTAAAAAGGTCCCTTAGTCTGTTTCAGTAGGCTTCACAATCATGGGGAAGACTGCTGACTTGACAGATGTCCAGAAGGCAGTCATTGACACACTCCACAAGGAGAGTAAGCCATAAAAGATCATTGCTAAAGAAGCTGGCTGTTCACAGAGTGCTGTATCCAAGCATATTAATGAAAAGTTGAGTGGAAGGAAAAAGTGTGGTAGAAAAAGGTGCACAAGCAACCGGGATAACCGCGGCCTTGAAAGAATTGATAAGAAAAGGTCATTCAAAACTTGATGCAGTGATTGATGCAAAAGGAGCCCCGACCAAGTATTGAGTGCATTTACTGAACATACATTTCAGTAGGCCAACATTTCGGATTTTAAAAACATTTTTCAAGATGGTGTTATAAAGTATTCTAATTTACTGAGATAATGACTTTTGTGTTTTCATTGGCTATAAGCCATAATCGTCTACATTAACAGAAATAAAAACTTGAAATAGATCACTCTGCAATGACTCTATATAATATATGAGTTTCACTTTTTGTATTGAAGAATTGAAATAAATTAACTTTTTGATGATATTCTAATTTAGTGAGAAGCATTTGTAAGTTTTGAGTATTTGAAGGGGGTTTGATGAAATTCTGCTTTGTTTCTACTCCATATATACATTTTTGTTACCTATTTTGTAATAACCCTTTTTGGGTAAAATCCCTTATGAGGTTTAAGCCTGGAAGTGTAATTAAAAGCCTGGAAGTGTAATTAAAAGAGTTTGGGTCATTACAAAAATTATTTGCAATTCAGATTCTCCAATCTCATAGTTAGAGTGGATTACAGCTAATAGAGCAGAGGGGTCACACATTACATTGATGGCCATTGATTGTTTTCGAGAAATAAATACATAAAAACTGCTTTCTTCTATCAGAGAAATCAGCTGCTGGACTTTTTAAAGAACAAAATTATGATTGTGCATGATATAGAAGACTCATCAGCCATGATCTGTTATGGCAGTACTTTACATATGCATGGGATTATATTAGGATGATCACTGGTTTCATAGCCAACATAATATAACCAATTCAGTGTGAAATCTGATAAACAATTAATATTGTTTTGCCTGCTTAACTACTTCAGGGCCACCAATAGACTTTAAACATCTGGGGCAGTCCACATTCTACTCTGCAGGGATGTTATAAAACAAGGGTACTCCACATTTTTTGGACCAAGGGCCGCAATGCCATACTGAACCAATCACAAGGGCCTAAAGAATTTAAAGGGGTACTTACATAAATATATCACCAGAACCACCATAAGTATATTAGTGCATCACCAGAACTAAGTTTTGAGTATTTGAGGAGGATTTATAGAGATTCTGCTCCAAAAAATAAGTGTGAATATACACCAACTTCACTGAGTTTTTGAAGCAGAAACTGAGTGAAATATCATTAAATCCTTCTCATAATCTCAAAACTCTAAGTTTTGATGATTTTTAAGCTTTTACATAGCCATGAAGCATGTTTTGGATTGCTACATGTGTACAACATCAGAACCACCATCAGTATATGAATGCACCAGAACCTCCATCAGTACATGCATGGAGCGCCAGAACCACTGTCAGTACATGAATAAATCACCAAGCTTAGTACAGCAATTGATTGCACTGCCAGGTTAGCCCCATGTACAATTTAATCTACAAATCCCAGTATGTCTTTAACAATAGTAAGGAGATACTGGGAGTTGTAAAAATCATCATCAGACTGTGGACCATACAGGAGCCACGGCACTGAAGGGAAGCAGGAAGGATCATATATAAACAAATACATCCCCAAACCTTATGTTTGTCATCTTCCCGACTGAAGTGATGAGATGAGATTTATCTTCTAGTAGTCTCTGCAGATGTCCCTCTTCTCTGTCTTCAGCAGTATTTCCTGACATGGTGCCCTTAAAAATGAAAGTATCATTATATTTCCCCATGAATAAAAATATCTTCCATACTGTGCCCCTGAAAAAATAATTGCCTATGCTTCCTCGACAAAATTTCCCCCTATACTGCCCCTTTGTAAAATGTCCCTTGCACACTGCCCCTCTGCAAAATGTCCCCCGCACACTGTCTCTCTGCAAAAGTCCTCCACACACTACCCCACTGCAAAATGTCCCCCACAAACTGCCCCTCTTCAAAATGTCCCCTGCACACTGCCCCTCTGCAAAATGTCCCCCGCACACTGTCTCTCTGCAAAAGTCCTCCACACACTACCCCACTGCAAAATGTCCCCCACAAACTGCCCCTCTTCAAAATGTCCCCTGCACACTGCCCCTCTGCAAAATGTCCCCAGCACACTTTCGCTCTGAAAAATGTCCCCAGCACACTGCCCCGCTTTAAAATGTCCTCAAAAACGATCTCACTGCAAAATATCCTCCGCACAGTGCCGCTCTGCAAAATATCCCTCCTACACTGCACCTCTGCAAAATGTCCCTCGCACACTGCCCCTCTGCAAAATATCCCCAAGCATTGTCCGTCTCCAAAGTACTCACCCACACACTGCCTCTCTGAATCAAGTACCCCCCACCACCACTGCTTCTTGCAAAACTGTGCCCTTTTTCCCAATTACCACCCCCCATTATGTGCCCTCATTATAACATTAACCGCCTGCTCCCTTATCCACAATTATAATTTGTTTAATCTTCGGCTCCTTGATGGAACAATTACTATTGGTCGTGCCATCTCTTCTCCTCTACTATTCGGCGCTTCAATGCCGGCAGTTGTGTGATGACGCCAGCAGCTTACTAACCTCATTACACCGCTGCGCGTAGAGACTGAGACTGACGAGCTCTGCTCTACCCCAGTCCTGGAGACGGTGTTCAAATATGTTTGTGTCTGAAAGACGCAAATGCATTTGAATATAAGAAGAAGGGAGCTGTGTACCAATGGGCTGCAGCAAAACCTTTGGTGGGCCGCATCTGGCCCGCAGGCTGTATGTTGTGCAGGCCTGTTCTAAAATGACACTACTTTGTATAACACCTGCACCAGATTGTGCAGCTGCTGCAGCGCGGAGCCTGCTGTCAGTCACAGTCGGACTTCCTATAGAGAAGGTAGAGACCATAAACCAGTGCTCTGTATTCAGTATGGTAAGCGCTATCTGCGCTTCCTTCTACAGACCCAGTGATCATGTGATGGCCGGGTGTAGGGAGAGAGCAGGAGCTGATGGGTCCTAGGAGACCCACTCAACCCTGCTATACAGGCAGCAGGTTGAATTTCCCCTGTAACTAGGGTCAATATACCAGCACCAGTTAGGGAAGACATAAGATTAAAAAAAGAAGTATTTAAAGAGGTTGGCCTTAAATTCACTTTAACAGATGTGTTTGGGACATGGGTTTGCGTACAATTACTATTATATAGGTATGATAGGTTCTCCACCTGCCCTTGTTAGTTCAGCTTTCCTCACATACTGCACAGCTCTCCCCTCCATACAATGGTCACTGATGGAGGAGCAGTGACCAGAGCACTCCATCAGCCTTGTCCTATTGAAAACCTCACATGAGAAAGATGCTTTTATAGTGAAGTAGACTGATGGACAGGTCTGGTCACTGCTCCTCCACCAGCAGCCATATTATAGACTGGGAGGCTGGGCAGTCTGTAAGGAAAGCTGCAGTAACAAGAGCAGGAGGAGAACCTGTCACACCTATATAATAGTAAGTGCCACAAAATCATGTCCCCAACACATCTGATAGGGTAAAGCTAAAATGGTCAACCTCATTAACTAATTATGCAGCCAGCAACAGACAGTGCAACACAAAGACTATAGGAGGCAAACGGCACAAATGCTTTTAATGAAATCCAATTGAATTTTTATTTAACCATTGAAGCAAAAAAACAAACAAACAAATGTATCAAAAGTTAGACAACCCCTGTGTAAAATAAATGAGAATAAAAAGACAAAAAAAAGAAACTGGAAAAAAAAACAAAAAAAAAACACTGACTATCCAAATTTCTGTTACAAGCCCTTCCCCCGTCAAAAAAACATGTATCGGATATATAACAATAATTGATACTGATAGGGGAACAAATTTTAACATGTGTTTTAGTGGTACCTTGCGGTAAGAAACAAAAACAGACACTGAAAACAGACACATAAATCCTTTATTTACTACTGATATTACCAGAAGAATAAAATAAGATAGAGTCTTAATTCAGTTTAATACTATCTTTCACAAAAAGTTTCACAAAAAATGATGCAAAACATTATTTAAATATTTGAACAATAAAAATGTTCACAGATTTTTAAACCATATGTGCGAAAATAAAAAAATGTGCCTTGACAAGAATGGGGACAAATGGCCTGGTCTTGTAGTGGTTTAATAAAGGCCTGAATATATATATATACATATATATAAATGGACTTGGGAACAGTTCTATAACCCTCCAGCTCCAGATCTTACTCATGTATCACATCCTCCACCTGTCAGATTTAAAAGATGTGCCAGTAACTTGTGTAAAGTGACAACATTGCCCTGATGTGTAAGTGTGGGCATGAGAAGCTACATGTCATGGTGCTCCATGTAGTGAATTGATGTATAGCATGATTTACCTGTGCCCCTGGTGGTCTTCTGCCCTTCTTCTTCTTTCTTGATTGAAGAGCTTTCATGTGATGAGCCAAAGATTTGTCTTCTTCTCTTGGCTCCACTTTGAACTAGGACCTCCTGATGACATTCCTGTTCTTCTTTCTGGCCTTGGTGATCAATCTTCTGAGAGATGATCTCCAACTCTGAGCCATTTCTCTTCTCTCCTCTCCGATGGCTCTTCTTGATGGACGGCTTCTCATCCTCCGATGAGTCCAAAACAATTCTCCTTTTCTCCGCTCTCTTCCTAAAGACCTCCTCTTTAATCTCCATAATGTCGCTTTGCTGAAGGCAGCTCCTCCTCATCCGCATACAAGCCAACTGCAACTCTCCAACTGCCACCAGGCAACATTCCAATGTGCTCATGCCACTGGTCATGTGATTAGTAATGGCCATAAGCAGTCATATATATCAATTATACAGATATTTGTGTTTTTCTATTTTCTTCTTATTATATCACATAGTATTAGGCCAAGATCACGCATGGAGCTTCACTTTAGCTTTTCTGCTGCCTTTTTTTCTATAGAAGACTCTAATATTCAGATCTTTTTCCCATTTTCAGGTTAAGAATTGAACATATTTTGTAGTAATCTCTATAGCAATATTTACATGTAATGTTGTAACTATAGGTTTCTAAAGAATCATTTCTAGTGACTCTAATTGCTTCTTAGAAAACCCACAGGTATGCGTTTGCTGTTTTGCAGAACGCTCTTTGCCACCATTTTCATTCTGACGCTGTTTTGCAGCCTTTAGGGTATGTGACGCGTTCAATATTTGTAGCAGAAAAATCCTGCAAATGCTAGAGTGTTGGCGGGTAAAATGCTGCCTACAAAGTGCATTTTTGATGTTTTTTTTTATTAATTTGGGTGAAAAACGCAGCAAAAACATTTAAACAATAGATGTGCGGCAGATTTGAAACTCTGGAAAAATGCAGCTAAAATGCAACATGTGAACATGCCCTTGGCTTCTAGTCCATCAAAAATAAGGTAAACCTGAACTTGAGATGCCGTTGTGGTTACTCATTCTGGTGTTAATACTGTTAATACTATAGGAAACGACAAGATAATGAACACGCTTTTTATTAGTGTAGATAGGGAGATACAGCACTCCTAGACTGGACACAAGGATTTTATTTGGCTGATAGCAATAATATTCATAGCCTATATTCTCTACACTATACTACATAATTTTTTCACATATATGCATTGCTATTTTCTTGTGATATATTGTATTATCAGTATATGGACTGGATTATTTCAATCCAAATTTTGTGCATGCAGATAGTTTTTTTCTGCTAAAACTTAGATTAGTCATTGCTAATGTCTCAGCATATTATACATTTTTTTGTATTTTTTTTAAATTTTCTGCTAATAATCAATATTAGGGATTATTTACTTATACTTGATGATATTCTCTTTTCCATGATGTTCACTTTTTCACTATATCCTAGATCAAGGGTCTCAAACACGTGGCCTGAGGGCCGCATGCAGCCCCTGAGGCTGCTTAATGCGGCCCAAAGGCACCGGAGCCCCCGTAATGATTGCAGCCTGCTCCTGAGAGCCGCTGAAGTCAATGATTCTTTTCTGTTGAATGTTCTACAAGTTATGGACCAGCATGGGCCATTTCTACAAGATGGGAACCAGGATTGGCCATTACTACAAGATGGGGACCGGGATGGGCGCATTACTACAAGATGGGGATCAAGAAGGGGCATTACTACAAGATGGGGATCAGGATTCGCACGTTACTTAAGATAGAGACCAGATTGGGGATATTACTACAAGATGGGGACCAGGATGGGCACATTACTACAAGATGGGGACCGGATGGGCACATTACTACAAGATGGGGACCAGGATAAGTCATTACTACAAGATGGTGACCGGGATGAGCACATTACTACAAAATGGGGATGAGGATGGGCACGTTACTAGAAGTTAGGGATGAGGATGGGCACATTACTACAAGATGGGGACCAGGATGGGCACATTACTACAAGATGGGGACCGGATGGGCACATTACTACAAGATGGGGACCAGGATGAGCCATTACTACAAGATGGGGACCAGGATAAGTCATTACTACAAGATGGTGACCGGGATGAGCACATTACTACAAAATGGGGACCAGGATGGGCACATTACTAGAAGTTAGGGATGAGGATGGGCACATTACTACAAGTTAGGGAAGGGGATGGGCACATTACTATAAGTTCGGGATGAGGATGAGCACATTACTGAAAAATGGGGACTGGGATGGGCACATTACTACAAGATGGGGACCAGGATGGGCACATTACTACAAGATGGGGACCGGATGGGCACATTACTACAAGATGGGGACCAGGATGAGCCATTACTACAAGATGGGGACCAGGATAAGTCATTACTACAAGATGGTGAGCGGGATCAGCACATTACTACAAAATGGGGACCAGAATGGGCACATTACTAGAAGTTAGGGATGAGGATGGGCATATTACTACAAGTTAGGGAAGGGGATGGGCACATTACTACAAGTTCGGGATGAGGATGAGCACATTACTGAAAAATGGGGACTGGGATGGACACTTAACTACAATATGGGGACCAGGATGGGCACATTACTACAAGATGGGGACCGGATGGGCACATTACTACAAGATGGGGACCAGGATGAGCCATTACTACAAGATGGGGACCAGGATAAGTCATTACTACAAGATGGTGACCGGGATGAGCACATTACTACAAAATGGGGACCAGGATGGGCACATTACTAGAAGTTAGGGATGAGGATGGGCACATTACTACAAGTTAGGGACGGGGATGGGCACATTACTACAAGTTCGGGATGAGGATGAGCACATTACTGAAAAATGGGGACTGGGATGGGCACATTATTACAAGATGGGGACCAGGATGGGCACATTACTACAAGATGGGGACCAGGATGGGCACATTACTACAAGATGGGGACCAGGATGGGCACATTACTACAAGATGCGGACCGGGATGGGCACATTACTGCAAGATGGGGACCAGGATGGGCACATTACTACAAGATGGGGACCAGGATGGGCATATTACTACAAGATGCGGACCGGACTGGGCACATTACTACAAGATGGGGACCGGGATGGGCACATTACTGCAAGATTGGGACCAGGATGAGCACATTACTACAAGATAGAGACCAGAATGGGAAAATTACTTCAAGATGGGGACCAGGATGGGCACATTACTACAAGATGGGGACCGGATGGGCACATTACTACAAGATGGGGACCAGGATGGGCACATTACTACAAGATGGGGACCGGATGGGCACATTACTACAAGATGGGGACCAGGATGAGCCATTACTACAAGATGGGGACCAGGATAAGTCATTACTACAAGATGGTGACCGGGATGAGCACATTACTACAAAATGGGGACCAGGATGGGCACATTACTAGAAGTTAGGGATGAGGATGGGCACATTACTACAAGATGGGGACCAGGATGGGCACATTACTACAAGATGGGGACCGGATGGGCACATTACTACAAGATGGGGACCAGGATGAGCCATTACTACAAGATGGGGACCAGGATAAGTCATTACTACAAGATGGTGACCGGGATGAGCACATTACTACAAAATGGGGACCAGGATGGGCACATTACTAGAAGTTAGGGATGAGGATGGGCACATTACTACAAGTTAGGGACGGGGATGGGCACATTACTACAAGTTCGGGATGAGGATGAGCACATTACTGAAAAATGGGGACTGGGATGGGCACATTATTACAAGATGGGGACCAGGATGGGCACATTACTACAAGATGGGGACCAGGATGGGCACATAACTACAAGATGGGGACCGGGATGGGCACATTACTGCAAGATGGGGACCAGGATGGGCACATTACTACAGATGGGGACCAGGATGGGCATATTACTACAAGATGCGAACCGGACTGGGCACATTACTACAAGATGGGGACCGGGATGGGCACATTACTGCAAGATTGGGACCAGGATGAGCACATTACTACAAGATAGAGACCAGAATGGGAAAATTACTTCAAGATGGGGACCAGGATGGGCACATTGCTACAAGATGGGGACCGGATGGGCACATTACTACAAGATGGGGACCAGAATGAGCCATTACTACAAGATGAGGACCAGGATGAGCCATTATTACAAGATGAGGACCAAGATGGGGGATATTACTGCAAGATGGTGACCGGGATCAGCACATTACTACAAAAAGGGGACCGGGTTGGGCACATTACTACAAGTTAGGGACTAGGATGGACACATTACTACAAGTTAGGAACGAGGATGGGCACATTGATTCAAGTTCGGGACGAGGATGGGCACATTACTACAAAATGGGGACTGTGATGGGCACATTACTCCAAGATGGGGACTAGGAAGGGCACATTACTACAAGATGGGGACCAGGATGGGCACATTATTACAAGATGGGGACCAGGATGGGCACATTACTACAAGATGGGGATCGGGATGGGCACATTACAACCTGATGGGGATCGGAATGGGCACATTACTACAAGATGTGGATCGGAATGGGTACATTACTACAAGATGTGGATCGGGATGGGCACATTACTATAAGATGGGGATCGGGATGGGCACATTACTACATGATGGGGATCGGAATGGGCACATTACTACAAGATGTGGATCGGGATGGGCACATTACTACAAGATGGGGATCAGAATGGGCACATTGCTACAAGATTGGGACTAGGATGGGCACATTACTACAAGATAGGGACCAGGATTGGCACATTACTACAAGATGGGGACCAGGATTGGGACATTACTACAAGATGGGGACCAGGATTGGCACATTACTAGAAAATGGGGTCCAGGATGGGCACATTACTACAAGATGGGGACCAGGATGGTGACATTACTACAAGATGGGGACCAAGATGGGCACATTACTACAAGATGAGGACCAAGATGGGGGACATTATTACAAGATGTGGACAAGGATGGGGACATTACTACAAGATGGGGAAACTAATACAAGATGGGGACATTACTTTAAGAAGTTGGTCGGAATTACTATATGGTGCTAATGGCCAATTAGGGGACACAAAACAGGAAATAAAAATTGGAAAAAATATAAAACTGTACCATAGCCCATAAAATGAATGCCATTTAAAAGAATAAAATAAAAAGTCCAAAATGTTCAAACAATGATCCAAAAGGTGTATAGAAAAAACAATATGGTATCATTAAAAATTTCATATCATCCTGCAAAGAATGTGGCCCTTCAAATTCACATTTTTTTCTGTGTGGCCCATATACTTAGCTGAGTTTGAGACCCCTGTTCTAGAATATATATTTTATGTATGTATATTGGATTTTTTTCTTATTTTTTTTATGTCATTACAGAGGTCTAGAAAAAAAAAATTCTTCCAGGTGCAAACATGTTTTAACGGCTTTTGGGTATTTTGAAGTCGCTGAATTCAAAAATCCCATTACTTTTTCTGAATTGGTTCTAGTTTTTGAGATAATTCATCCATGAAAATAATGCATTCCCCCAATGTGACTTGTGTGTGATAACAAATGCAATAGCTATTGGTCTTTTGACTCTTTAACCCCTTTCTGGCCCAAGGCGTACTAATACGTATCTGCGCCCTGGGCCTTAAGAGCCTGATGCTTATTAGTACGCCCTGGTGATTTCACCCGCACACAAGTTGAGCGGGCGCGATCGCCGCTGAGTGTCAGCTGATTGTCACAGCTGACACCCAGTGATATGTGCCAGGAGTGGTCCCTCACTGCTGCTGGCACATTAACCCCTAAAATGCTACGATCGCAGCATTGCTGGGGCAGGGGAGGTACTTACTGGCATGCTCTCAATCAACTTTTGGACCAAATCCTGACTGATAGCAGTCCATTCTTGCATAATCAATGCTTGCATTTTGCCAGAATTTGTTGGTTTTTGTTTGTCCACCCGTCTCTTGATGATTGACCACAAGTTCTCAATGGGATTAAGATCTGGGGAGTTTCCAGGCCATGGACCCAAAATCTCTATGTTTTGTTCCATGAGCCATTTAGTTATCACCTTTGCTTTATGGCAAGGTGCTCCATCATGCTGGAAAAGGCATTGTTGGGCGCCAAACTGCTCTTGGACGGTTGGGAGAAGTTGCTCTTGGAGGACATTCTGGTACCATTCTTTATTCATGGCTGTGTTTTTAGGCAAGACTGTGAGTGAGCCGATTCCCTTGGCTGAGAAGCAACCCCACACATGAATGGTTTCAGGATGCTTTACAGTTGGCATGAGACAAGACTGGTGGTAGCGCTCACCTCTTCTTCTCCGAATAAGCTGTTTTCCAGATGTCCCAAACAATCGAAAAGGGGATTCATCAGAGAAAATGACTTTGCTCCAGTCCTCAGCAGTCCACTCCCTGTACCTTTTGCAGAATATCAGTCAGTCCCTGATGTTTTTTCTGGAGAGAAGTGGCTTCTTTGCTGCCCTCCTTGAAACCAGCCCTTGCTCAAAGAGTCTCCGCCTCACAGTGCGTGCAGAAGCACTCACACCAGTCTGCTGCCATTCCTGAGCAAGCTCGGCACTGCTGGTAGTCCGATCCCGCAGCTGAAACAGTTTTAAGATACGGTCCTGGCGCTTGCTGGTCTTTCTTGGGCGCCCTGGAGCCTTTTTGACAACAATGGAAGCTCTCTCCTTGAAGTTCTTGATGATGCGATAGATTGTTGACTGAGGTGCAATCTTTGTAGCTGCGATACTCTTCCCTGTTAGGCCATTTTTGTGCAGTGCAATGATGGCTGCACGTGTTTCTTTAGAGATAACCATGGTTAACTGAAGAGAAACAATGATACCAAGAACCAGCCTCCTTTTAAAGTGTCCAGTGATGTCATTCTTACTTAATCATGACTGATTGATCGCCAGCCCTCTCTTCATCAACACCCACAACTGTGTTAATGGATCAATCACTAAAATGAAATGTGTTTTGGGGGTTAAAGTTCATTTTCTGGGCAAATATTGACTTTGCAAGTACAGTAATTGCTGTTAAGCTGATCACTCTTTGACATTCAGGAGTATATGCAAATTGCCATTACAAAAAATGAAGCAGTAAACTTTGGAAAAATTACTATTTGTCTCATTCTCAATACTTTTGGCCATGACTGTACAGCCGATCAGGCTGAAAAAAGTGAAAGTCAAAGAGTGGGACAATGTGTAAAACTAAGAAAAGTGTCAGAAAGTGAAAAAAAAATGAAAAAAAAATTGTAAAAATATAAAAAAATGAAAAAAAATAATCCCGAAAAAATAAAAATATATTGTACCCAAAATATTTATTTATTGTGAAAAAAAAATAAACCAATAAAAGTACACATATTTGGTATTGCTGTGTTCGGAACGACCTGACCTATAAAACTGTCCCACTAGTTAACCCCTTTAGTGAACACGTTAAAAAAAAAAAAGCAAAAAACAATGGTTTATCATCATACAGCCAAACAAAAAATGGAATAACACGCGATCAAAAAGACGAATATAAATAAAAATGGTAGCGTTGAAGACGTCATCTTGTCCCGCAAAAAACAAGCATACAGTTCCATCGGCCGAAGAATAAAAAAGTTATAGCTCTCAGAATAAAGCGATACAAAAAATTTTTTTTTCTATAAAATAGTTTTTATTGTGTAAAAGCGCCAAAATACAAAAAAACAATATGAATGTGGTACCGCTGTAAATGTACTGACCTGAAGAATAAAGCTTCCTTATCAATTTTACCACACGCGGAACAGCATTAAAAAAAAACCTTATTCTGCCTCCAAAAAATCGGAATAGAAAGCGATCAGAAAATGGGGTTAGGGATGTATTAGAGTTGTGTTAGGGCTGGGATTTTTTCAAAAGTAAAGAAAAAAAAATGAGGACAATATGGCGAATAGTGTTGAGCACAAGTGCTCGCTACTTGAGTTTGCATCGGGTGCTCGGGTATGCACCGAGTATCACGGGTGCTCGAGTGACATGCTCGAGTCTCTGCCTCATATGCTTCGCGGCCAAAAAAAAGTTGCTGGGATTGCCTGCCATGCACGAGCAATCCCCGCATGTTTTTTGTGGGTGTCTAACAACCGTGAAACATGCGGGGCGGGTACTCAAACATGTAAAGCGATCACCTGCGATGCTTGGTGCATACCCGTGTACCCTATGCAAACTCAAGTAGCGAGCACTTGCGCTCAAGACTAATGACAACTTGTTCAATATGATGACCTAATGTTATCAAATTCTGTCGTACCTCTAGGGTCAAAATGTACATTATACCCCTTGATAAAATCCTTGAGGGGTCTATTTTCCAAAATGGGGTCACTTTTGGTGGGTTTCCACTGTTTAGGCGCATCCGGGGCTCCCGAAACGCGACATGGCGTCCACTCTTGATTCCAGCCAATTTTGTGTTCAAAAAGTCACACAGTGCTCCCTCCCTTCTGAACCCTGCCATGCGCCAAAACAATATTTTCCCCACATATGGGGTATCGGCGTACTCAGGAGAAATTGCACAACAGTTTTTGGGTTCCATTTGCTCCTCTTACCCTTGTGAAAATAAAAAATTTGAAGCTAAAAGATAATTTTTGTGGAAAAAGATTGATTTTTTTATTTTCACGGCTCCATGTTATAAACTTCTGTTAAGCACCTGGGGGTTCAAGGTGTTCAGCACACATCTATACAAGCTCCCTGAGGGGTCTGGTTTTCAAAATGGTGTCACTTGTTGGGGGTTTCCACTGTTTAAGCACATCTGGGGCTCTCCAAACGCAACATGGTGTCCGCTAATTATTCAAGCAAATTTTAAATTCAAAAACTCAAATGGCGCTCCTTCCCTTCCGAACCCTGCCGTGCGCCCAAACTGTGGTTTTCCCCCACATATGGGGTATCAGCTTACTCGGGACAAATTGCACAAGAAATAGTATGGTGCAATTTCTCCTGTTACCCTTATGAAAATGCAAAACTGGGGGCTGAAAAACATTTTTGTGGGAAAAATGTGACAATTTTATTTTTATGGCTCAATGTTATAAACGTCTGTGAAGCTCTTGAGGGTTCAAGGTGCTCACCACACACCTAGATAAGTTCCCTGAGGAGTCTAGTGTCCAAAATGGTGTCACTTGTGGGGGGTTTCTACTGTTTAGTCACATCAAGGGCTCTCCAAACGCAACATTGCATCCGCTAATTATTCAAGCAAATTTACATTCAAAAAGTCAAATGGCACTCCTTCCCTTCCGAACCCTGCCATGAGCCCAAACAGTGTTTTTCCCTGCATATCGGGTATTGGCGTGCTCAGGGGAAATGACACAACAAGTTTTGAGGTCCTTTTTTTCCTGTTACCTCTGAAAAAATAAAAAAAAGTGGGTCTAAAGTAACATTTTTGTGAAAAAAGTTAAATGTTCATTTTTTTCTTCCCCATTCCAAAAATTCCTGTGAAGCACGTGAAGGGTAAATAAACTTCTTGAATGTGGTTTTGAGCACCTTGAGGGGTGCAGTTTTTAGAATGGTGTCATTTTTGGGTATTTTCTGTCATAAAGGCCCTTCAAAGACACTTCAAATGTAATGTGGTCCCAAAAAAATTGTTTTGTAAATTATGTATTAAAAATGAGAAATCGTTGGTCAACTTTTAACCCTTATAGCTCCCTAATAAAAAAAAATTTGGTTCCAAAATTGTGGTAATGTAAAGCAGACATGTGGGAAATGTTATTTAACTATTTTGTGTAACATATCTCTCTGATTTAAGGGCATAAAAATTAAAATTTTGAAAATTGCTAAATTTTCAAAATTTTCACCAAATTTACGATTTTTTCACAAATAAACGCAAATGATATAGAAGAAATTTTACCACTATCATGAAGTAGAATATGTCAAGAAAAACAATCTCAGAAACAGCGGGATCCGTTAAAACGTTCCAGAGTAATTACCTCATAAAGTGACAGTGGTCAGAATTGTAAAAATTGGCCCGGCCATTAATGTACAAACCACCCTGGGGGGAAAGGGGTTAACAGTATCTTAGGTAATGAAATATCCCATATAATTATTTTGCATTTCAATTTGTAGGCTTACAATGCTATAAAAGTGACTTTTTGAAGCCTGAATTCTACTATAATTAGTTAATTAACTAACTATTAACTATCTCAGAAACTAGAGTCAATCTGGCAAAACCGAAGTCATATTCTTAATCAGCACCATAAACTTAATATAAAACTGTTCAGACTTGGTTGGCACCAAAATCACTGTGTGATCTCTGTGTCCATCCTCTTACAGCACAGCACTCCCACTTTCAAGTGGCTATGTGACCAGAATGGGGGGGCATATATATTAGGATTGGAGCATATATATACCAGGATGTGGGATATTAGTACAGAATTGGGGGACATTACCCCCATAACAGTGCATCATGACCATATTTTTTGCTTTACTTTTTTCTATTTTCCTCCTCTAATACCTAGGTGCGTCTCATGGTCCGGTGCATCTTATAGTCTGAAAAAAATACAGTATTTTAGTTGACAATGGTTTCAGCCCTTGAGCAGTACATAAAATGGTGGCAGGGGGTTCTCTCTAATTAAAGTAGTCTGGGTTACCTCCACTTTCAGGTTAAGTCATTTTTGAAAGGTTTTTCTAGGTTTAATAGTTTTTCTGACGATAGGCATCCTATCATTAGTTGATAGTAAAATAATTGATTTATTCAGATAATCATGTTCTACTTATGATGAATATGTTGTGATTAAGCTTGCATTTTTATTAGCTTTTTTCACAGCTTTGCCTATTGATGAATTAGTGGCTGTTAGTGAGATGGGTTTGGTATTGCTAAATGTCGTGGATGTTAAATTGTCTGTGTCAATGGTTTTCATATTGATATGAAGATCTAAGACAGAACAGGTTGGAAATGTTACATGGTAAAGATTATCTGTTTGTCCAGTCCTAGCAGGGGAGGTTATTTACCAAGGAGACCTAAGATTCCCAACTCCTTTTCAATTCATTTCGAAATCTCCTCTTTACCTGAAGTTCAATTCCATTCAGTAGGTAAAAATGCTTCAAAGCTCATGGAATCAGTCAATTTTCATCTCTTCATTCCACATTGGTGCTGCGACTGAGGCAGCGAGGTTGGGTTTAGATGCTGCTCTTATCAATAGTATCGGTATATGGGAATCAGAGCGGTTTAGGATGTACATTTGGCCAAATTTAATTACTTAATACTTTTTTAAATCCCAGACAATTTTCTTTGTGGATATTCAATCACTCCTTTGTGATTTGGCACAGAAGATGGCTGAAATGTTTAATTATGCAGATAATTTGCTGTTTGAATCCTTTTATTACTGTTGGATGGGTTATCAGGGTTTGCGATGGAGGCAGGTAGATCACATATATGAATTGTGATTTATAGACCTCACCATCTCCAGATGTTATTATAATTCATGCGGGTGGCAATAACTTGGGAAGAATAAATAGTCTGGATCTGTTGGCAAAGATGAAAATAGATTTGAATTTATGGAAATAATTCCAACATTCCTGTAACAGGCTGGGTGGTGGAACCACTGTGCCGTGATCCGAGAAAAGAGCGAAGGGGCATGACTTGGGACCTCACCACGGCGGCATGTCGATATCGTAATCCGAGGAGAGACGAGGGAGGCAGGACCAGGTGCTACTCTGGGACTGACCTCGGGTGGATGGCAGCTGTCCCACAAAGGACTGGAGGCAGGGGCAGCCAGTAATGTTAGATTGGATGAAACCACAGGTATAGTGACTGACATGCCAGACACTTGAGCAGGCAGATACAGGAGGGCATGACCAGTTTATAAGCAAACTGGTGCTGGCGGGCACAACAGATAGATAGACAGGCAGGCGTGCACGGTTGGTACACAGGCTAGCAGGTGCGGATGATAGACAGTTGGGCCAGCATGGTTGAAAGACAGGCAGGCTGCCATGGCTGATAGACAGGCAGACGGGCACGGCTGATAGACAGGCAGGTATACAGGATACGAGCTATGGGACATGAGAACTAGCAAGCGTGTTAGTAACAGATGCACAATGTTGCTCAGCCACCTCACATCAGGTAGAGGTGCCCTAAAATCATAGGTGGTTCCCAGTCATTGGCTGGGGACACTTTAGAATAGAGTGTGCTGTCCCTTTAAGAGGATGGGAGAGCACGCGAGCGCACCCTAAGCACAGTGCCTGGGGATTTGCACGTGGTGCGCGCACCCCGAGCATGGGCAGAACCAGGAAGTGCAGGATGGGAGCCACAGTGGTGAGTAAGTCAGCGTATCTGCCGGGGAAGGGAGGCAGAAAGCAGAGGTCCCGGCGTTACCATTTCTTTGGAATAATGCCCAATCTTTCTTTTTTGATAAAAAATTGAAAAAGAATAAATAGAAGTTAGGCAAAATATCTGTCATCGCATAATGTATGGTTTGACAGACACATTGACTTAGTAGGTTTTGTTCTAGGATTGTACAGGAATGATCTGTTTTATTTATCTGAAATACATATTACATATATTTAATGTGGGATTTTGAAATATCATTGAAAAGGCTGCTGTGGTTTATGGGGGGCGCAACACTAGGCTAATTTCCGCATGGTTTGTGGGGGATAATCAGTCAGTTTTTCTAGGGAAATTTGGTCATTTAAAATATTATACCTTTTAAGTAGTAGAATTTTAGTTTAATTACACTGTTTTACAGCCAAATAGGTTCACAAACAACAACAGATGAACTTCACTAATTTTGTGGTGCTAAAAACGAATGTGATGCTTAAATTTACTGATTGGCTCTACTTGATTGCATCACCTACTGTTATAAATGCTCTCTGTGTATGGCATACAGTTTTAGGATTTCTTAGCTTAGTTTCTTAGCATATTGACACGTTCCTGTATGTTTTTTCAGATATGACTCTTTCTTGCATTAACAAAACGGATCATTTTTGCTACATATGCGGAGAAATCACTTTAGCATTATGAACGCAAAACTTGACTACAATGATAAGAAAAGCCTATAACCTGTATTTTGGCTGCAGAATAGGAGATCAGAGCAAGAGTTGGGCTCCACACATATGCTGCAATAGATGTGCATCACACCTTACCCAGTGGTTGCATGGGAAGAGGCAATTTATGCCTTTTACAATCCCAATGATCTGGATAGACAACCGATCACACTACCAATTGTTATTTCTGCATGGTTCCTCTCATTAGGAAAGGAGTTTCAAGGAAGAAGTGGATTTAACCGTATCCAAACATTCCATCTGCAATATGCCCAGTACCACATCACAGTCAAGTGAAGAATAAAAGGGTGCTTGGTGTCATGGTGCATCTTCCTCTCACAACCCAGTCGTTCCGTCAGCAACCTCAACTGAACCACACCTTATAGCACAAAGTGAACTGAACGATCTTGCTAGAGATTTGAATCTGCCCAAGAGTCAGGATGTGCTCTTAGGTTCCAGGTTACAGCAGTGGAATCTTCTAGCAGGCAATGTTCGGATTTCTTTGTTCTGCAACCGTGATAAAGATCTTGTCCAATACTTCTTTATGAAGGGCGATCTTGTTGCATGCAATAACATCAACATGAACTATGAACAACATTTGTGAGACCTCTGGTCCTTGTGGTGACTTAAATGTGGTTGCCCCTCTTACTTGGTCTCCGGGGTGGATATTCACAGTACTGCTGCTTTCTGTGTGAGTGGAATAGTCGTGCAAGAGGATGTCACTACAATAAAAGAGACTGGCCTCTCTGACATTCACTTCAGCCAGGGAGTAAAAATGTCCTGCATCCAGCACTTGTTGACCCACATAAGATTTTGTTACCACCATTTCATATCAAGTTGGGCCTAATGAAGAACTTTGTAAAGGCAATGGATAAAAATGCAAAAGCATTCAAGTATCTCATGCATCAATATCCAATATTGAAGTAAAGATAAAGAAAAGAATCTTCATTGGCTCTCAGATTCGTAAGCTTCTATAAGATGAGGAGTTCGTCCATTTGTTGCAGGTAAGGAAAAGGCTGCATGGGTAGCAATCGCATTAGTGGTAACTAATTTTTGGAGAAACTTAAGAGCTGGTAACTATGAAGAGTTGGTGGAAAATTTCCTCAAATAATATAAGGATCTTGGCTGTAGCATGTCCTTAAAGATTCATTTCTTATATTCGCATCTCGACTTCTTTCCACCAAACTGCGGAGCAGCGAGCGACGAGCACGCTGAGAGATTTTACTCTTGTGGCTATGGAGAAAAGATATCAAGGAAAATGGATTCCATCAATGCTTGTAGATTACTATTGGAAAATTGTAAGAGATGATCAGATGCAGGAGTACAAGAGACAAGCAAAAAAGAGTTGTCTGTGAATGAGCACCAAATTTTGTAGTGCAATTTTTGTAACTGTTTATAATTCGCAATAATGTTTATACATGTTTTAGTTATTTGAATTGTTGCTAAGTTTCCTCTAAATAAATATCAGAAAATTGACATAGCAAAATATTCTGCATCTTTATATTTGCAAAAATAATATTCAAAGTACTGAAACTTTTATTCATTAATTATCTGCAGAAGTAAAAGGAAAACTGATATCATCGAAAGAAGAGCCAACAACATTTTTTATTGTCAGACTTGAATTCAAGAGGCCAAAATCATTGAGAAATGGCTCATTTCATAACTGAACCTGACAAGTTTTGAAAATATGTAGAACAATGTATTTACTTTAACCCCTTCACCCCCGGGCCATTTTCTGTTTTTGCACTTTTGTTTTTTGCTCCCCTTCTTCCCAGAGCCATAACCTTTTTATTTTTTGGTCACTATGGCCATATGAGGGCTTATTTTTTGTAAGGAAAGTTGTACTTTTGAATGACACCATTGGTTTTACCATATCATGTACTGGAAAACAGGAAAAAAAATTCCAAATGCGGTGAAATTTCAAAAAAATTGCATTTCCACAGTTGCTTTTATTTTATGTTCACTAAATGGTAAAACTGACCTGCCATTATTATTTTCCAGATCATTACGAGCTCTTAGATACCAGACATGTATAGGTTCTTTTTATTTAAGTGGTGAAAGAAAAAATCCAAAGTTTGGTAAAAAAAAAGTCACCTTTTTCTGAGACCCATAGCGTCTCCATTTCTCAGGATCTGGGGCCGGGTCAGAGCTTATTTTTTGTTTGCCGAGCTGATACCGTTTTAGGGTAGATATGATGTTTTGATTGACCGTTATTGCATTTTATTACAATGTTATGGTGACCAAAAAAACATAATTCTGATATTTTGATTTTATTTTCTCGTTACGCCGTTAACCGATCAGATTAATTATTTTTATACATTGATAAATCGGGTGATTTTGAATGTGGCGATACCAAACGTGTATATTTGATTTTTTTTTATTGTTTTATTTTCAATGGGGCGAAAGGGAGGTGATTTAAACTTTTATATATATATATATATATATATATATATATATATATTTTTTTTAATATTCTTAAAAACATTTTTTTTTACTTTTTACATGCTTCAATAGTCTCCGTGGGAGGCTAGAAGCTGCAATTATCTGATCAGATCAGCTGTCATATCCAAGCCCGCACCAAAGGGAGAGACACTTCATGTGCCGTACATGTACCGCACACAATAATTTAGTGGCCTTGACTGGAATGTAGGAGCGCCACTCAACCATGTCAAGAACTCTACACAATTGCCTAAATGTGAGGGTGGCTATATAGGCCTAAGCAATACAGAAGCGGTTGAGCAACAACAAAGTAACTATTCCACAAAACCATGTTAAAGTCAAGAACCCATTCCTATTTAGAATCTGTAATATTAATTACAAATGTTAATATACAGTCATCATCTATGCAACTAGAGCAACCTAGAACCAATCTGACAGGTAAAATGTGTGAAAGTCGCTCACAAAATGTGTGCAAAGCTGGTAAAACATAGTTTCATAAGCTTAAAGCTAATAATAAAATGTATATGGTATCACTATAGGGCAGACACAATGTCTAATGGATTCAAGTGCTCTGGTAATCCCTGACCTCCATCATCCAGTAAAAAGGCAGTTACATTGAATAAAAATAATTACCGGCAGATGTAAACCAATTAGTAATAATTTATTACACATAAAAATAAATACAATCAGAAATATGAAACCTAAATAAAAGTTACCATGGAGCCCCCATGGAAGAAATATAGTGTTACGGATTCGGGTGGTGGAACCTCTGTGCTGCGGTGCAAGGAGGCACCAGAGGGGCGTGACTAAGTATCTACTCGGCCTGACCAAGATCGCACGGCGGCTTAGTCGACTCCGTGAACCAGGGAGGGACCGAGCAGAGGGACCAGGTGCCACTCTGGGACCGACCTTGTATGAGAGCAGGTGACTCCCACGGGTCAGAAGGCAGGAACTGACCAGTACAGCGGAAGAGCATGGCAGGCAGGATGACGAGTGGTCCAGGTAGTCAAGCAGGCTGATTCGGCTGATAGCCAGACAGGTGCTTCGGGTAGGCAAACTGGTGGGCACAACCGGTAGCAGGCAGGTGCTTCCAGGTAAGCAGGCAAGTGGGCACGGCAGGTGACAGGCAGGTGCTTCCAGGTAAGCTAGCTGGCGGGCACGGCAGGAGACAGGCAGGTGCTTCCAGGTAAGCAGGCTGGCGGGCACGGCAGATAACAGGCAGGTGCTTCCAGGTAAGCAGGCAGGCAGACACGGCAGGTAATAGGCAGGTGCTTCCAGGTAAGCAAGCAGGCAGAGCCCATAGACAGACTGGCTGACTGGACTGTAGGCAGACTGTCTGGCTGGAAAGTAGTCAGACTGGCAGACTGGACTGAAGAACAGACTGGCTGACAGGACTGACTTGCAGAGGACCTGAGGGCTGAAGCAAAGTAAGTATAACAGAGCAACAACCTTCCACGGGCACCTCCATCTAAGAGGGAGGGAGCACGCGTGCGCCCTGAGCACAGTGCCGGGGAAGCTGCGCGCACCAGCAGCAGCAGAGAGGCCGGAAGACGCCGGAGCAGGACCGCGGCGGTAAGGGGGATGGCGTCTCTGCCTGGCAGGGGGCAGAGACGCCAACGCTACATATAGCATATAGCCAGTGATTCCTATACATAGCACTTGGAATTAATGTGTGACTGACCCTTATATTAAAGATATCTGATAATTGCAAAAAAAAAGCTGAATTTTTTGTTGTTGCAATTTGAGTGCGTTTTGTGTGACACCACTTTATATATTTGGATAAATGTCCAAGAATATTTCCATGAAGAAAATTACAAATAAAATGATGTTCAAATGGCCATGTGTGGATGTAGGAGTCTCTCACCACTCTCCTCGATGTAACATCCGTATTAGATCAAAAATGAACCCAGTGCTCCTGCTGTCCAGGTCCCAGCAATAAAGCTGGAGTGGCTTATGATTCAGCTGGGTTGTATTGATATAGGCACCTCAATGGTTATGAGGTAGCTGTCTCCCACCGTACTTGATGGTTGTACTTCATAATCCACGGTGTGTTGGCTGCCGTCCTGCTGTCTGTCTGACAGTGAGAAAATAGACGTGGAGCCTAATCTCACATCTTCAAGGACACGTGTACACCTTTATTAAAAGTTGTTATACAAAGATCTAACATAATGGCACTCAAAAGTATTTCAGCCGGGCATATGCTCAGAAAGAGAGTAGTGTGAGTGCAAATATATCCTGGCTATCACTGGCAGCGTATACTTCACAAGACGTGTTTCGAAACAACCCAGGATCCTTTCTCAATAGTGAGTTGCTTTCTTGTGTTACTCCATTTTAACTCCAAATAAGGATTGTAGCAAAATATGAAGTGGATCAGTAGCAAGTTGAGGTTGAAAGCTGAATATCGTTGCAATGACCATGTGGAGCCTATGGAGTGGATGTATATAATAAATGTTTCCACAAAGCATAGAAATAAGAACTAGAAGGTATAATGCACTAAAACAATATACAATATAATATAATACATTATGTCATTAAAATATTATAAATATATATATAGAAAATAAAAAAGGATAACATTGATGTAACATCCCTGGCAGCGTGCTTGCATAGTGCACCACCTCCCACTATGCAAGACCACAATCTTACCTGTCAGTCGAGCCTGCAAACCGTGCTCCAGTTCATGCTGTGTGCATGTCTCTTGACTGACTGCTTAGGGCGGCGGCCCGGTTACTTCCTGATTCTTATAGCTGCTGTGGGCGCACCCCTAATGCGTCTCCAGCCTATTGCTGTGCGTCACTGGATATTTAAACCCCCTCCACCCAGTAGGAGGTGCCTGAGCAACACTAACATTCAGTGTTCTCCTTGACTCTGGTCCAGTTCTGCTTCTTGTCTGTTTCCGCCATCTCTGGGGGCTGCATAACCAGACCTGTTATCTGTGACTTCTTGTCCGTTTCCGCCATCTCTGGGGACTGCATACCCAGACGTGTTATCTGTGACTTCTTGTCCGTTTCCGCCATCTCTGGGGGCTGTATACCCAGGCTCGTTCTTGTATCTCTTTGCAGTAGCAGTTCCTGTCTGAACTGTACCCTAGCCTGTTACCTGTTTGTCTCTATGTCCGTACCTTCCCTTTTCCTGCAGTATCTGAACCTGCACCTAACTCCAACTCGTTATCTCTTTACTTCTGTTTGTGAGTTTTGTGTCCACTCGCTACTTCATAGGAAGTACCTTGTGTGTATCTGGTTCTGCTTGTCCCTTTTCCCTTCCTCCGTATCTGCCTGTATTTTCCAGTCTGTTCCATGTGAACAGAGCCCTGTCCTCTCTGCCTTGTCCACCGCACCTGCGGTTTCGCTCCGCTCTGACTTGCCCACCGCTTCGGCGTCTTCTCTCTGCTCTGAATTGCCCACCCCTCCGGCGGCTTCTCTCTCCTCTGACTTGCCCACCGCACCAGCGGTTTCTCTCTGCTCTGACTTGCCCACCGCTCCGGCGGCTTCTCTCTGTTCTGACTTGCCCACCGCTCCAGCAGGTTCTCTCTGCTCTGCCTTGTCCACCGCTTCAGCAGCTTCTCTCTGCTCTGTCTTGCCCACCGCTCCAGCGGTTCCGCTCTGCTCTGCCTTGCCCACCGCACCTGCGGTTTTCGCTCTGCTCTGCTTGCTCACTGCACCAGCAGTTCCTCTCTGCTCTGCCTTGTCCTCCGCTCCGGCGGTTTCGCTTTACTCTGCTTGTCTACCGCATCTGCGGCTCTGTACCTGTCTCCCAGTCTGTACTGGACCCTATCCAGCCTGCGCTCCAACCTGCTAGTACCTCCCGGTCTGCATACCAGCCGTGCTTGCCAGTGCCCACCTGTCTGCATACCAGCCGTGCTTACCAGTGCCCACCTGTCTGCATACCAGCCGTACTTGCCAGTACCCACCTGTCTGCATACCAGCCGTACTTGCTAAATACCCACCTGCCTGTATGCCAGTCTAATCTGCCGGTTCCTGCATTCCCCTGTGTGGGTCAACAACTGTGACTGGGGTCTGACCTGGAGTCGCACCTGGTCCCTCTGCTCGGTTCCTCCTTGGTCCACGGAGTCAACTAAGCTGCCGTGCGACATTGGTCGGATCGGGTTGATACTTAGTTACGCCCCTCCAGGCACTCCTCGGTTCATGGTACAGTGGGATCACTAATCATGCTCACGCCAGTCAGTCCGGGCGCGAGCGTAACAGTTTGCTCAGGCCATGGTTCCCGTTGAGCCACACGGCCTTTCGCTCTCAGAGACATTTTGAATCCTTGTATGGCAAATACGTGCACCAAGAAAAGAATTTTTTCTCAAGCTATGGCCCAGGCGATTTATGCACCAGCCCAAATGGATCTATCAGCAGTCGTTCCTGTGGATCCACCACGGTGCTATGGGGATCCAAAACTAAGCCGTGCATTTGTGGAGCAATGCATGCTGCATTTCAAGTTGTATGCTCACTATTTTCCTACTGATCGGGTTAAAGTAGGGTTCATGATGTCCTACCTAGCGGCTGATGCCTTGAAATGGATCACCTCCCTGTGGGAAGCATGGGATCCTATCATCTTTGACCTGCAGGCCTTCCTGGTGGCCTTTCTAATGGTCTTCGATGACCCTAATCCTGAAGCCTCTGCTAAAGCTTCCCTTCCCAATATCCCGGAGCAGCCCCGATGGGTAATGTGTGTAGGTAGCCTACCAGTCCTCCAGCCCGAAGAGACTGCTGCCCACCCAGAATCCACACAGAATGACTATGCTCCACAGAATACTTCTCTTCCCAACCTCAAGAGGCAGTCCAGACGTGCAAGGCGTAGATGTAAACCATCACGCCAGGTTCTGTCCTCCCAAAGACCTACTGTTCCCCAGCCTGTAGAGGCAGCTTTCCGCACAGAATCCATGAAGGATGACTATGTTCGTCAGGCAAAGCGGAAGCCAGAACTCAGTCACAAAATCGGATTGCGGTCCCACTGCGGTGGTTTGGGACCCCCTGACGGTCTTTGTCCAGCGAAGGTTGGAGAATCCCAAGACATTAGGCCTGTAGGAGAGTCTGCCCTTGGCGTTAGTGTTTCCTCTCCACAGATGACCATGACTGTCTCCGTGGCAAGTGAAGGCCTCGGATTAACCGGAAGTTTCGGGCTTAAAACCTTGAAGAGTCAGTGTCTGATTCCCGTCCGACAACTTCAGAAGCCGGTTTGGGCATTGTCAGCAGAAGGACAAGCCCTACTCAGAAACAGTCAAAATATGTCTGTACATTGTGCTGCTTTAGACATGAATATAACTGCTCCAAAGCAAGAGTTAGATACCCCTTAATTCAATTGTGAGTATTCATACTGTAAGATTGTTAATTTGCTGTGGAAAGAACTGTGGAACATTTAACTCAAAATGTTTTGGGAGGGATAGAATAGGGACTGGGTCCCTTCTTTGGTTGGGTTGTTTTATTTGTTTTACTGTTGTGTTACAAAAAAAGTTTTAACAATAAAAAATATTTGATTTAAAAAATATGTCTGTACAAATTAAGCTCCAGATTGGAGCATTACACATGAAGAAGTTCACATTCCAGGTGCTGACTGGCTTACCCACAGGTCGTCCAGAGCCGAGAGATCTAGTGCCTGCTCAGGTCTGGAGATCCTGCATGGGGTATCCTGGGGGACTGCTAAGGTACAAGGGGTGTCCAGTCCCCATATCTTCAGGACAGTCAGCAGTTTCTTCTTCTTCTTCACCAGATCTGCTAGTCGCTGAATCGCTGTGCGCTAAAGTCTCCGAAGGAAGAGAAGCGGAGGTGATGTCCCCACACAGTCTCGATGATTGTACCAATGATCTGGCTTCAGGTACCTTCCCACCTTACAGACATGTCATCTCTGAAACCAGTCTGGAGATGGTCCTAAAGCAAGGACCCTCCGTCTCTAATAAATCTGGTCTTATGTCCATCAAGGCGGTGTTTACCCTGGAGTCTCTGCACCCCTCCAACCAGGTCCAGGACCTCCAGTTGTCTCCTGAATCCTCCGGGGTGCTACCTGATAACAAAGGGAGAGAGACTTTCCTACACCCTGTACCTGGTACTTCGCCCACTTCATCCTGTAAGCCTGGCAAAGTGTACTTCAAAGCAGTGATTACCCCCGAGTCTCTGCACCCCTCCAACCAGGCGGAGGACCTCCTGTTGTCTCCTGAATCCTCTGGGGTGCTACCTGATAACAAATGGAGAGAGACTTTCTTACACCCTGTACCAGGTACTTCGCCCACTTCATCCAGTAAGCCTGGCAAAGTGTACTTCATAGCAGTGAGTACCCCCGAGTCTCTGCACCCCTCCAACCAGGCAGAGGACCTCCAGTTGTCTCCTGAATTCCCCGGGGTGCTACCTGTTAAACGGAGAGAGACTTTCCTACACCCGATACCTGGTACGCCGCCCACTTAATCCAGTAAGCTTGGCAAAGTGTACGTCAAGGCAGTGGTTACCCCCGAGTCTCTGCACCCCTCTAACCAGGTGGCTGACCTCCAGTTGTCTCCTGAATTCACCAGGGTGCTACCTGATAACAAACGGAGAGAGACTTTCCTGTGTGCTGTTCCTGGTACTTCACCCACTTCATCTGTTGCTGAGGATGGCTTGATAAGAGGAAGCATCCTAGTCACCAAGATGATGAGATCAGTTTCGTTTCCTCTAATGTATAGAAGAGGTAATCCCCTTGAAGAGAAGGATTGGCCTCCAAATTCTCTGCAGAAGACCCTTGCAGGCTTGAAGAAGAGGGGGCGTAAAGGGGGCGGGTACTGTAACATCCCTGGCGGCGTGCTTGCATAGTGCACCACCTCCCACTATGCAAGACCGCAATCTTTCCTGTCAGTCCAGCCTGCAAACCATGCTCCAGTTCATGCTGTGTGCATGTCTCTTGACTGACTGCTTAGGGCGGCGGCCTGGTTACTTCCTGATTCTTATAGCTGCTGTGGGCGCACCCCTAATGCGTCTCCAGCCTATTGCTGTGAGTCACTAGATATTTAAACCCCCTCCACCGAGTAGGAGGTGCCTGAGCAACACTAACATTCAGTGTTCTCCTTGACTCTGAAGTTGCCAGGTCCAGTTCTGCTTCTTGTCCGTTTCTGCCATCTCTGGGGGCTGCATACCCAGACCTGTTATCTGTGACTTCTTGTCCGTTTCTGCCATCTCTGGGGGCTGTATACCCAGGCTCGTTCTTGTATCTCTTTGCAGTAACAGTTCCTGTCTGAACTGTATCCTAGCCTGTTACCTGTTTGTCTCTATGTTCGTACCTTCCCTTTTCCTGCAGTATCTGAACCTGCACCTAACTCCAACTCGTTGTCTCTTTACTTCTGTTTGTGAGTTTTGTGTCCACTCGCTACTTCATAGGAAGTACCTTGTGTGTATCTGGTTCTGCTTGTCCCTTTTCCCTTCCTCCATATCTGCCTGTATTTTCCAGTCTGTTCCATGTGAACAGAGCCCTGTCCTCTCTGCCTTGTCCACCGCACCTGCGGTTTCGCTCCGCTCTGACTTGCCCACGGCTTCGGCGTCTTCTCTCTGCTCTGAATTGCTCACCCCTCCGGCGGCTTCTCTCTGCTCTGCCTTGCTCACCGCACCAGCGGTTTCTCTCTGCTCTGACTTGCCCACCGCTCCGGCGGCTTCTCTCTCCTCTGACTTGCCCACCGCTCCAGCGGCTTCTCTCTGCCTTGCCCACCGCTCCAGCGACTTCTCTCTGCTCTGCCTTGCCCACCGCTCCAGCGGTTCCGCTCTGCTCTGCCTTGCCCACCACACCTGCGATTTCTCTCTGCTCTGCCTTGCTCACCGCTCTGGCGGTTCCGCTCTGCTCTGTCTTGCCCACCGCACCTGCGGTTTTCGCTCCGCTCTGCTTGCTCTGCCTTGTTCTCCGCTCCGGCTGTTTCGCTTTACTCTGCTTGTCTACCGCATCTGCGGCTCTGTACCTGTCTCCCAGTCTGTACTGGACCCTATCCAGCCTGCGCTCCAACCTGCTAGTACCTCCCGGTCTGCATACCAGCCGTGCTTGCCAGTGCCCACCTGTCTGCATACCAGCCGTACTTGCCAGTACCCACCTGTCTTCATACCAGCCGTACTTGCCAAATACCCACCTGCCTGTATGCCAGTCTAACCTGCCTGTTCCTGCATTCCCCGGTGTGGGTCAACAACTGTGACCGGGGTCTGACCTGGAGTCGCACCTGGTCCCTCTGCTCGGTTCCTCCTTGGTCCACGAAGTCGACTAAGCCTCCATGCGACCTTGGTCTGATCGGGTTGATACTTAGTTACGCCCCTCCAGGCACTCCTCGGTTCATGGTACAGTGGGATCACTAATCACGCTCACGCCAAGCGCGAGCGTAACAATTGATATGTAACACAATGAAATATGGATAAACATAGATATACATAGGACCGTTTGTTCCATTAGACTGGACTATACACTACACTACAGGACTACAGGAGTATAGGTAGGCTTTTAGGAATGTTGTATCATATGCAGAACACTTTTTTAAAATTCTTTTCCCCTTGAAATTATATACTGTATATTAAAGGATAGAGTTTATGAGTTTAGTAATAAAAAATGGCATGAAGAGGATAGATAGATGTAAAACGTCCAATCGCTATCTACCTCTATCTATACCAGATATTAGACCCTTTACCCCCAGCCCTAACAGAGGTACCACCCGACCATATCCATAGATCCTCACAACCCAGGGAATCATCTATTAACTTTAATAGCTGCAAATTATTATCCCCATTTTTCCAGTCTAATAGTCCTAGTAAAAAACAGAATTAAACGCATTGGTGGGAACTAAGGTCATATATTTTCTGTGGTTGTGTGGGAGTGGTCTGTTTTATTTTCTTTTTGGTGAGTTTTCGCCCCCGTGACCCTCTTTTGGTTTTTCTGTGTTGACCTTGAAAAAATCCTGATCCATTCTAAGTTGCTGTAGGGGGTTTTTGTTTCTATTATTACTTTTTTTGTTTTTAGCCTGATTTCTGTTGGGACACTTATTCAGGCTTGGGGCTCGATTAGTTGAATGTCCCCCCTTCTTAGTATGCAAACTTGCCGTAAGATTAACAGATAATGATTTGCGACTATTAAAGTTAATAGATGACTCCCTGGGTTGTGAGGATCTATGGATAATTGGTTGGGTGGTACCTGTTGGGGCTTTGGGTAATGGGCCTAGCTACTGGCACAGATAGAGGTAGATAGCGATTGGACGTTTTCCATTTATACATCCTTCTCCTACTATGTTTTTCACCCTTCCATTGACATAACAACATTATTATTAAACACATAAACTCTATCCTTCTATGTACAGTATAGAATTTCAAGGGGGGGGGGGACTATTTTAAAAAAGTGTTATGAATGTGATACAACATTCCTAAAAGTCTACCTATAATCCTGTATATATTTTTTTATTCCATTTATTCATTTAATTTTGTTTTTACTAAATAAGAATTCACACTACATTTTTTCTACAAATATGTGTCTGAATAAGGCTCTTATAGAAGTACTGCATACCCACAAGCAGCGTCTCTTTTGATAGGCATAATGCATAGTGAATGGATAAACATCCATTTTACATACATATATTGCTTTCATATAAATTATTTTTAAAGTCTATTAATTCATTTTCATTTTTTTAAGTATTTTTATACATACAGTACATATGTACAGTACAGACCAAAAGTTTGGACACACCTTCTCATTTAAAGATTTTTTCTGTATTTTCATTACTATGAAAATTGTACATTCACACTGAAGGCATCAAAACTATGAATTCACACATGTGGAAGTATATACTTAACAAAAAAGTGTGAAACAACTGAAAATATGTCTTATGTTCTAGGTTCTTCAAAGTAGCCACCTTTTGCTTTGATGATTGCTTTGCACACTCTTGGCATTCTCTTGATGAGCTTCAAAAGGTAGTCACCGGAAATGGTCTTCCAACAATCTTGAAGGAGTTCCCAGAGATGCTTAGCACTTGTTGGCCCTTTTGCCTTCACTTTGCGGTCCAGCTCACCCTAAACCATCTCGATTGGGTTCAGGTCTGGTGACTGTGGAGGCCAGGTCATCTGGCGTAGCACCCCATCACTCTCCCTCTTGGTCAAATAGCCCTTACACAGCCTGGAGTTGTGTTTGGGGTCATTGTCCTGTTGAAAAATAAATGATGGTCCAACTAAACGCAAACCGGATGGAATAGCATGCCGCTGCAAGATGCTGTGGTAGTCATGCTGGTTCAGTATGCCTTCAATTTTGAATAAATCCCCAACATTGTCACCAGCAAAGCACCGCCACACCATCACACCTCCTCCTCCATGCTTCACGGTGGGAACCAGGCATGTAGAGTCCATCCGTTCACCTTTTCTGCGTTGCACAAAGACACGGTGGTTGGAGCCAAAGATCTCAAATTTGGACTCATCAGACCAAAGCACAGATTTCCACTGGTCTAATGTCCATTCCTTGTGTTCTTTAGCCCTAACAAGTCTCTTCTGCTTGTTGCCTGTCCTTAGCAGTGGATTCCTAGCAGCTATTTTACAATGAAGGCCTGCTGCACAAAGTCTCCTCTTAACAGTTGTTGAAGAGATGTGTCTGCAACTAGAACTCTGTGTGGCCTTGACCTGGTCTCTAATCTGAGCTGCTGATAACCTGCGATTTCTGAGGCTGGTGACTCAGATAAACTTATCCTCAGAAGCAGAGGTGACTCTTGGTCTTCCTTTCCTGGGGCGGTCCTCATGCTAGCCAGTTTCTTTGTAGCGCTTGATGTATTTTGCAACTGCACTTGGGGACACTTTCAAAGTTTGCCCAATTTTTCGGACTGACTGACCTTCATTTCTTAAAGTAATGATGGCCACTCGTTTTACTTTACTTAGCTGTTTTTTTCTTGCCATAATACAAATTCTAACAGTCTATTCAGTAGGACTATCAGCTGTGTATCCACCAGACTTCTGTACAACACAACTGATGGTCCCAACCCCATTTATAAGGCAAGAAATCCCACTTATTGAACCTGACAGGGGACACCTGTGAATTGAAAACCATTTCCGGTGACTACCTCTTGAAGCTCATCAAGGGAATGCCAAGAGTGTGCAAAGCAGCTATCAAAGCAAAAGGTGGCTACTTTGAAGAACCTAGAATATAAGACATATTTTCAGTTGTTTCACACTTTTTTGTTAAGTATATAATTCCACATGTGTTAATTCATAGTTTTGATGCCTTCAGTGTGAATGTACAATTTTCAATGTCATGAAAATACAGAAAAATCTTTAAATGAGAAGGTGTGTCCAAACTTTTAGTCTGTACTGTATATACTTATGTATATGTTTTCCCTCCTTAAGCATATATGCATTTTTATCCTTTATTTAATAACGTTTGCATACATTTTTATATATTGTATTATACCCCCATAAATTAAGGTCTCTCTATATCACAAAAAGCCTTTTCTGCTGTCTCTTCTGAGTAATAATCTATGTGGGCAGGATCTGCAGCTCTAAATTTTTTCCTGCGGTCCATAATCAGCTAACCTGACGAAGGGGAACTGAGATTTCTCTGAAACGCGTAGGTTTGTGGACGCTGCAGGACTCCGTACCTAGCATTAGTGATGTCACACACAGCATTCACCCTCGTGGTTACCGGGGACATTACCGGCTGGAGCGCCCTGGTCTCAACGACTGCTCCGAAGATTTTCAGCGTCACGTTGCACACTACCCACATCCAGCCATCCCAGGGCTTTGGATCCTTACAGCGGATAAACGTGCACTCAGGAGAGCACATAGGTAGAAGGAGAGCTCCTACCCTCCAGGAGGTGATTGGAGACCACCATAAAGAGGAACCAATGTCTGCGACCTATATGTCTACCTGACACCACTTATACTTTTACTACTTATAATATACATGCAATATCTCTAGCTGGAAACAGTTCTGCTGTTCCATTCACACAGGATTACCACTAACTGACATTTCCAGTGTACTACTAACATATGGAGGGATGCTGTTTTTAGCAATTACCTATTTATTTATCTACTTTGTAAATTCAGGATCTTTGTTGTTTCTTATTTCTTTTGTGCTCATCTACATACATGTTCACATTTTGCTCACACATTATTTCTATGTCTTTTATTCCTTTCTTTCTTCCCACTCTGTTCAGCAGGTATTTAGGGCGATAGTATCAATCCTTTATCTAGTAGCTATTCTCCCTTACCAGTTTTCACACAGGACCCGCTGATCTATCAGCAGCTTTCACCAATACCCCCCACCTTCCCCTTTTTTGGGCGCTTGTGTTTTTTAACCTAATTTCTTTCTAGATTCAGCTCCCAACATTTGTGATAGATAATTTCCTCCTATATATAGAAATTGGCTTTTGAATTGCTGTTTTGAAATGATTGGAAAGTGCATGTTTAACGAAAAATGTTTTATATTATTCATTTGTTCTGTCTCCTTTTTGAAGAGGGCTCAGTGTCCTGCTAATATATTGTTTTGAACATGGGCCCTGAATTAAATATACAGTATAACTTCTTCACTTTCACATGTTAACACGCACTCAACAAAAAAATGCAAGTGTATTGTCGCTTTAATGTAGCGGTAGCTCGCACATCCTACTGCTGTGTATTGGAATCACTGATATTCATATTTTATCTTGATTATCAATATTTCTTACACGGGACCCCATGATATCATATTACTGATTGTATTTATTTTTTATGTGTAATAAATGATTACTAATAGGGGGATTTATATGTGCTGGTAGTTATTTTTATTCAATAAACTTAAGGCTGTAATTGCTACAACACGTGGTTCCACCATATAATAATCTGTAGGGTTTGCAGACATATAATGAATATGAACATTTTGGATACTATTGCCTTGTAGTATAAAATGCTAGAACACATTAGTGTAATTTGTGGGGTTGATACTTTTAAAAGCCATTAGATGTCTTGTTATATATTAGATAACTGTTTGGGTTTATGGTCCTGGAAATCCTGAACACAGGTTTACAGAGGAACACACACAAGTATCTCACCAGCGCACACGGAGAAGAGCATTGTATCCAGAACATGGGGAGAACATGCAGACCTCCTAAACTTTTCTATAGCACTCAAAGCCTTGAATTAGTTTTTTTCTAGGCTTCAGGGTGTTCAGCACATGTGTAAATAGACAATACAATGTAGTCTACTATATATACAGGGAAATGCTGTGCCTGCACACACAGGAAGACAAACAAACTGCATGAATAAACCTAATTTCATAGTATAGTACGTGTATAAACACAAACCTCCATGCTGCCATTACATTGTATGATTAAACAACTATCTGATAACAATCAATGGCAGCTTGATGGGGACTCTAGTTGTGACGCTCACAGCCCTCCCTGGGAAATGGGGGTACTCGGAGCCGGGTCAGATGTTGGGGAGGCAGTCGTGGCCTGGACCCGTTCCGTGCCCAGGGCCATCACATTAAAAGTAATGGGCTATCAGGGTTGAGTGGTATTTATCGACTACGCCACCTGTGGTGTCTGGTGATGCGCCACCAGCGCTGCTAGCAGTCCTCTGAGGCTGGATGTTGTGGCAGCAGGCGATGGTATAACTCCCCACAGGCGGAGCTGGGCCTCAGGGCAGAAGAGCGGATGGAGGAGGTAGTAGTAGTGAGGAAGTTCTGGTGCTGTGCTGTGCGGTGTAATAATAAGAGTCCGGAGGCCTTAGGGATAGTCTTCCACATCTTTACTCATGGTTTTGGTAAGCAGTGGCAAGGCTTCTCCCTGCTCCCCACGGCCCTCTGCGGCCACCAGAGAAGAGGGCTCAGCGCACCCAGGATATTCAGGCATCCTTCGATCAGGACCCTCTGAGTGTTCCTAAACTGTCCCTTTCGACCTCTCCTGTCCGTGTACGTGCAAAGGCTGGGTCTCCCTCTGGACTATGCACAGATATAGGGTAAGGCGGCAATTCCGTTCCGCCCGTCACCTGACGGGATCCACTGTAGCCTACCGGGCTTGTCTGACAGAGACGTGAAGTGGCAAAGTCAGATATCGGGGGCCGGTACCTCTCTTGCAGCAGGAGTCCCTCTGGCCAGGCCAGAATGGAGAGTACCGGTGGCGTACGCCGCTCCATCCTTGCTCCCTGGGATCCTTTTGCTTGTGGAGCTGTCACTATAGCTCCCCACCTCCTTAAGCAAGGGAACTTGACCGGGGTAGAGACACTGTTAACTCATACCCGCTCCTCGTGTCAAGGTCAGAGCACGAGGACCGTGCATCTTCAGCACACTGCTTGCTCCTAAACAAGGCCGCTGCCAGCTGTGAAGATCACAATCAAAGAACTAAGAATCAAGAACGGAACCAAGAACTTTGTGTTCAAGATGGCTGGCTATTATATATCAAATTATGTGTGTAAACTAAAACTGTGTTCTACCCTTCACCCACTACATGGTTCCCCTAACTTTTGGTTCCCCTCACTTGTGATCCTGCTGAGGCAGCACTATGGTGTATACTTGCCTCCCATAGGTCAGGAGTGTGTAGTGTTGAATGTAGATTCAGGGTCCTGACCAGTGCACCTTCCTTATCTGGGTGAGGAGACACTACACCTGCTGACAGGCCGCAGTATCCCCCCTTGTGGCGACCGAACCCTCAGGGGCGCCACATAGTGCTAAGGCATAAATGTGACCTTGGATGAATAAATCCTTCACATTTGTGCATATTGTAGTTCTGCATTTCTCTGAAGCTTGGATTCTGATTTAGCAGCCCAGACATTGTTCTACTTTCCACTGTACTTTAGTTTAAGGATACAGTGAAGTGATAGCAGAACTGGTGGGGTTAGGTGGACTTGGTGGCTATGTAGGGCACCACTGAGATATTGGGCAATGTATGGACCAAAGAGAGAAAATAAAACAATTCTGTTGATTTTCTAATTGGATGCTATGCCCAAATTGCTGATAATGCTGTAGGAGCCAGGGCACAATGCTGTATGGGTGTACTTGTAACTGTATATTGATTGTATGATGGAAAATCTAGTACTAAGTAATAAATAAAAATAATTCTACACACGTCCTTACAAATTGTAGTTGGATAGTGACAAAGAGATATTTTCTAAGGCCACGGCCCCACTATCAGTATTTGGTCAGTATTCGGTCAGTATTTTTTCTCAGGAGTGGGAGCCAAAACCAGGAGTGGGTGATAAATGCAGAATTGGTGACTTGTTTCTATTATACTTTCCCTCTGTTTGTTCCTCACCTGGTTTTGGCTCTCATTCCTGAGAAAAAATACTGACCGAATACTGACCGAATACTGCTAGTGGGGCCGTGGCCTTAGAGACAATTACATGGCACTCACCCGAGTTGAATCCATTGCTACTTTATTTCTTCACAATAGGTACTCACAAAGGCCGAACCACCACAAATGCAGTCATGGACATGGTCATCATAGTCATCTGCACCAGGCTACATCCACACTGGCCACATGCTGTGGTGGTTTCTACCTTTTAAATACGTGTTATATATTTTATGATGAGATATAGAATCTATTCATTCTGGGTGAGTGATTCAGTGTATGTGCCTTAAAAGAAGAAGTCTCATCTATATTTTTATTCCATAATCCATCAACCCATCCTAATTATGTATGTAAGGGCGCAGACAGACGGACGTATTTCTCATGCGCGAATCACATTGGAAGCCTCGGACAGGCCGTCGGCTCTCCTGAGCGTGACAGCTGCATAGAAATACATCACGCTGTCACGCTCAGGTCAGGAGAGCTGCCGGCCAGTCCGTGCACTGTGATGCCATCCTCACACGAGAAAATATGGCCGTCTGTCTGCCCCCTAATGGTGTATAACTGGTGTGTTATATAGTTAACAAATAATGCAATGTGACTTCCATTTTGACATTCCGTTTGTCTGTTGTGTTTTTAGAAAAGACAAATATTATTCATGGGCAGAAAAGTATCCATCACAGAACTTATCCAAACAGAAGAAAGAGGAGTCCACTGTTATGAGGTCCATCTGGGTAGAGTTAAAATACCTACTAATCTCCATCTTCCCTAGTTTCCTACACCGCTCTGGTCTCCTTTTTTCTCACGTGACCTGAAATCAGACCAGCCAGCTCACAAACAGATTTATGTCTGGACAGAAAATCACTTACTCAGTGAAAGTCTATGGAGACTTGTTCTTAGTTTCCTAGTTTTACCCTGGGAAAACAACGACTGTGTGCTCCGGCAAAACTGCAGAGTGGTTACATGGCACAAAAGAGGATCGGATCAGAGCTGGAAACTGGAGAAGATGGCGATCGGTAAGTATTTTAACTTCATCCAAATGGACTCCAGTCAATGGAATCCCCCGGCTTCTGTTTGGATTCATGATGCAATGGAAACTATTGTGCTCATGAATTCTGTTTGACTTTTTTAAAAGCGAAACAGACAAACGGAAAGTCAGAACACATTATTACTTTACTGTATGATTCTGAAATTGCTCTTTATTACATAGTAATTTATTATACAGTGTTGTGTAAAAGTTTTAGCCAAGTATAGAAATAATGCTGCAAAGTATGAATCCTTTCAAAACTAGAGGTTTTAATAGGTTATTTGTATGATTTAAAAAAAAAGCAAACTAAATGAACAAAAGAGAAATGTAAATCACTCTTTACTCTCAATACAGCAACTAAGCATCAATCCTTCTAGGTACATGTACAGTGTTAGGCTGTGTGCCCACTATGCGTTTTTTAAGCGTTTCCGCAGAGGCAATTCCGCTGCAGAAATGCTTACAAAACGCATGGTAGAAGGTCTGCCATGTTCCGCAATGATAATCCTCATGTGCTGTGCACATGCTGCGGAAATTTCAGCTGTGGATTATCATTGCGGAAAAATCCGCAGCACTACCAATTATTTTGCGGAATCGTGACTTTTTCGCCGCCATTGACTTGCATTGGACCGCATGTCATCCGCATCACTGCATCTGCCAATGTGGATAACATGCGTTTCAATGTGCGGACGGTACCCGGGTTTGGAGAAGAGGAGACTCTCCTCCAGACTCGGGTACCACAGTACCTGTTAAAAAAAAGGAATAAAATAAAAAATATACATTATACTTACCTTCTGATGGCCCCCGGTGTCTTTGTCCTGGCTTGCCGGCAGCTCGCGGTAGACTAAAGGACCTGCGGTGACGTCATTTAGTCATGTGATGGGTCACGCGACCGCTGAAGTCGGCGGTCGCATGACCCATTACATGACTAAATAACGTCATGGCAGGTCCTTTTAGTCTACCGCAAGCTGCCGGCAAGCCAGGACAAGGACACCGGGGGCCATCAGAAGGTAAGTATAATATTTATTTTTTATTTTTTACCATTGTTTCGGTCACACTATATAAATCCATGCCGTTTGCATGGATCTATATAGTGTGACCAGGTTGTTAAGCACTTTCCAAGTGATGCTAAAATCGCTTTGAAAGCATTTGACAACCCGCATGCGGAAATGCTTGTGAAGAACGCTTCACTTCCGCTTGTCCCTGGCAGGAAAAACGCATGTACAATCCGCATGTACAATCCGCATGTACAATCCGCATGCTTTTTTTCTGCCAGGGAGATGCAGAAACGCTCAGTAAAAATCCAGAGCATTTCTGCATCGTGGGCACATAGCCTTAGAAGAAACTCAGTAGGGAGATGGTTCCAAACATCTTGAGACGTTCTGTGGATGTAGGCTTGCACAAATCATTATGTCTCTTCATGTAATCACAGACAGATTCAATGATGATGAGATCAGAGCTGTAGGGGCCATATCATCACTTCTAGGACTCCTTGTTCTTCTTTACGGCAAAGATAGATCTAAGGGTATGTGCACATGGTCAGGAAATGCTGCGGATTGGACGCAACCCACATTACAAGGTTAGCACTGCAGCATTGCAGCGCTGGGGTCCTGGGTTCAAATCCCACCAAGGACAACATCTGCAAGGATTTTGTATGTTCTCACTGTGTTTGCATGGGTTTCCTCCAGGTTCTCCGGTTGCCTCCCACATTCCAAGGACATTCTGATTGAGATTGTGAGCCCCAATGGGGACAGTGCCGATAATGTCTGTAAAGCGCTGTGGAATTAATGGTGCTATATAAGTAAGTAAAATAAATAATTAAATAAATTACAAGCAAAGTGGATGGGATTTCAAGAAATCCCATGCCCACTATGCGTCTTCGTGCACCTGCGGCTCAACCGCGGACACGGAAATGCGGCCCATCTTTCCACACCGCAGCATATCAATTTCTTTTGCGAAGTCGCTAGTCTCTGCAAGAAAAATTAGATCTGTGCAATGTATTGATTGTGGTGAATCCACATGGTTCAATGAACAAATGCTGAATCACCTGCGTGCAGCGCTTTGGACGCAGCATAAGTATACTGCGTACAAAGCGCTGACAGTATGGATAGGGTGCATATACCCTAAATAACAAAGAGTCCTTGAAGTGGTGATATAGCCCTACAAACATAGTGCTCCGCGTAAATGAGTACACCCCAACAGATTTGTCAGAAATCCTTTAGTTTCCTTTCAGAATCAACATTTTCTATAGAATACTATACTACAAAATACTCACACAAATGTGGGCCATTGACTGCAAAGAACATTTGTTATTTTGCACACGCAAAAAAGTAATTTTCCTAACAAATTTATTCAAGACCATGCTGGAAAAATAAGTCCACCCCAATAAAAGTGTTAGGAGCAAAGCTAAATTTTAGACTATAAAATTATAATTAACAAGAATTTAACCACAGGTAAGTCTAATTATTCATTAAACAGATGCCCAGCATACAGTTGACTATAGAAGGGTCTTACGTAAAAAAGAAAACCCTTTCCCATTTCATGCTGTTACCAATGGCACCACATGGAAGAGATATGTCGCATGACCTCAAAAAAGGAATTCATTTATTTGCTTAAGAAAGATGAAATCTACAAGAAGATCAGCAAAGCTTTACTTATCAGTAAGAGTACTGTAGTATACAATACGGCATACACTGCAGAGGAACGGCATGCATGGGTGTCGTCTACGAAAGAAGTCTCTTCCACAATTTGCCCAGGGCCAAGCACCAGATCAAACACCAGATCACATACATAGCCAGCAGCTTTTGTTTTGGCCAAAAGATATTTTATGCTGCCACTGGGACAAGGTAGACTCTTCTTGCTGGGCCCTACTCTACTGTAACCTATTTAAAATTTCTTATATTACCCAATACTCTTTTTAGGTATATTTTTATTTATTTTTATTTAAGGGTATGTGTCACATGCATTTTTTAAAATGACCAATAATATCACATACAAGGGACAAATACTGTCACACTATGGCCGGACAACATATTACCACCACATAGTGACCGAATAATACCACATGCAAGGGACAAATGCAGACATACCATGACCAGACCACATATCACCACCATATAGTGACCAAGTAATACCACATACAAGGAACAAATATCGCCACACCGTGACCAGATCACATATTACCACCACAAAGTGACTTAATAATACCACATACAAAGGACAAATACCGCCACACTATGACCAGATCACATATTACCACCATATAGTGACCAAATACTACAATACTGATCATTAATAAAAAAAAAACCTCAATACTAATATTACCACAAGTGCCATTATACACAGGAGCTCTGTACATAGTATACAATGTATGGTGTCAGTGTACAAATAACACACTGACTCACCGGTGATGTCTCTAGTTGAAGACCTTCATCTTCGCTTTCCTTCTGCATACAGCACAGACCACCATCACTTCTTCCAGCCAGGACTCGTTTCTCAAAAAAATAACACAGTTATCTAGAGCACTGCTTCCAGAGCACATTCCCCAATTTTTCCCCAACTTCTACACTACACTAGATGTAGAAAAAAAGTGACCTAGGGCCACCCTGCACAGTAACAGAACCCGCCTCACTGAAAACAGTATCCTCAAAAATAAAATACATCACAGCAGTAATAATATCCTTTAATTAGCCCCTAGAGTAATAATGTCCCACATCCTGCCCCCATGTTTCCATCCTGCCTCCATGTCTCCAACCTGACCCAATGTCTCCATCCTGTTCCCAATTAGTGTTGAGCCACCCCCGTAGTGTTCGAGTTCGGTTCGGTTCGTCGAACACCCGTGTGTTCGCCGAACTGTTCGTCGAACTGTTCGTCGAACACCTTCGAACACCGTTAAAACCAATGGCAGGCAAACAAAAACACATAGAAACACATAGAAAACACCTTCAAAGGTGTCCAAAAGCTGACAAACTGCCCAGAAGACATAACTAACACATGGAAAAGTGACAAGTACATATAGTCATGCGAAAATAAAAGAGGTGGAGGAGTAAAAGGAGGGGGAGACACAGATATAGGCATGTCATGCCCTTCTAAAATCCAAAAAGTGAGAAGCCGACACGGCCAGTCCGCTCCTGCCCGTGCCACCTCCGTGTCGCCGGGTTTGTGCCAGAGCCGCGGTGAACCCTGATGGCCAGCCCCCCTCTCCCAATACTGGTGCCTGTCCGCTGGTGGGTTGAGCGAGCCCCCCTGTGGTGGAGGCAGCTCTAAGCTTTTTAATTTAAATTGTCTCTCTAATTTGAATGAATACACTTTAAATCCATTTACAAGGATCTATTGGAGGGCAAGTCTCATGCCAGCAGCCGCGTAATTCCAGCTCCAGTAGCGTCCACTAAAGCTGCTGCAGTTAAAAAGCTTTTATAAGGATCGAGCTCGGCTGTCCACCGCAAGGCATCCTACTGCCAGTCCCAGCCCCTATGCCTTGGGGTGCCTCCTGATGCTCTTCACTGAGTATCCCGTGGTCCCGAAGCATTTCCTTTGAAAAAATGAAGTGTCCAAACTACAGGTGGTGTAGCTTGCTTAACAGCCGGGATAATCCGCTGACTAGCAGACACTGCTACTAGGCACAAAGTATTTCCTGGGCTAGATGCAGTTAAAAATTTGTAATTAGATACTCTCGTTGGATGCTGAGAAAGCATTCCATAGAGTCTCCTGGCACGCCATATATGATTCTCTTAAAAAGCTTGGGGTAGGGGTCTAGGGGACCCTTTTATAGCCAAAATCACGGCCCTGTATCGCAATACGTCACCTAGGCTGAAGATAAATGGAACTGTAGCACCCTGAGGGCTCGGTTGCTACAGAGGTATTGCACCTCACCCAGAGGTGTGATATCTCACTCTCAGGTAAGGATGTAGTGTGGATCAGGACCCGACACCTGCATGCATTACACCACATTGCCGTGGGGCAGGGCGACCAATATGCCCCTGAGATGGGCACGACAGTCCCTGTCCCTGGCTGGAGTGGGGGGAGGGAACACTGAGGAAGGGGAACCCTGTAGTGCAGGAGCAGGGAGGAAGCAGTTCCTGGGTGCATTGAGAAGGGAGTATAAAAGGTGGGCACCATCTTAGTTCAGTGCAGAGAAGTCTGAGCAGAAGTGGCAGGGAGCAGGGGCTCTGCATGAGCTCTGCTCCGGAGGCGGGCCTAGTAACAGAGGCCCAGGCCTGGAAGAGGGAGAAGGAAGGAAGAGGAGCGGAGAAGGCTCCAGGAACGAGGAACGAAGGGATCTCAGGGGTGCGGACGGGCGAGTCGCCACCGCACGCCAGAATCCACCTGCGTGGAGGGGTCAGGCCAAAGGGGGAGACCGGTCCCCGAAACTAGTGGAGGCAGGAAACGACCCTCAGCTAGAAACAGGAGGCTGTGACATTTTATGTGGCGCAGCCCCTCGCTACACCCGCTAGGAAGGCACCACATAGGGTCAGGGAAACTGGCGCCAAGTTTACCAAGAGGAGGCCCGAAGCAGCCGGACAGAAGGGTTGGTAAGAAAGGCCAGACAAAGGACACACAAAGGGGGTCCTGTGAAGCACTCCAAAGTTATCTGGGAGTTGTCTGAGCCCCTCACCTGGTGAGCACAGTACGACGTGGGCAGCCGTTACCTGCAGACGTGGTCTGGATAATAAGAACTGTGAGTAAAGGCCCTGGACTGCATCACTGACTCCGTGTCATTACTGCTGCTGCCCTGCACCATCACCCCCATCCTCCGCATACACTGCCCTGAGGCTATACTCCTCCCGTGGGGAGTTATGCTACGCTCTGCTGCACCCACAACACCAGCCTCAGCGGTCTGCCCTGGAGCGGCGGTTCACTCTGACCGCAATCCACGGGTGGCGTAGTCGGACATTTAAACATCAAAACCACATAAATAGTTCCGCCACTGGTTTGACCGCCCTGAGCCACGGAACCGGGTTGCCGCCACGGAGACTACAACCACCAGCATCCACCAAAAAGGGTCCGGCTCCGGGTGTCCCAAGGCCCAGGGGGCGCGTCAGAACATTTTCATCACCTTTCACAATCACCAATGGGACAAGGCAGGGATGTTCTCTGTCCCCTCTCTTATACATCCTAGTGACGGAGCACCTGCTCTCATCAATTCGCCATAACCCCAATATTAGGTGGATTGAGGTGGGAGGCACCGAGTACAAGTGCTCTCTATTTGCTGATGATGTCCTAGTATATATCACTCAATCACATATATCCATCCATGCTGTTATGGCTGAAATAGATCACTTTGTTACATGGTCAAATTTTAAAATCAATGCAGCGAAGTCTGAGGACCTCGATGTCTCCCTCCCCAAATCCATATAGGATTCCATCCAGTCCAACTTTCCCTTTGCCTGGCCCTCACAGGGTATCAAATACTTAGGAATTCCTATTCATAGAGACCTCTCCCATCTATGTTATCTTAATTTTGGGCCCTTTATTGAACAACTCCATACAGACCACGGTTGGCAAGTTAGAACTGTAAGATTCACTACGTAAACCACTGGGGTTTTGTGGAAAAGCACATGTACACTGTGTTCCAAATTATTATGCAAAAAGTGTTTAGGAGTGATAAGGGAAGAATTTGTTTGTTTGTCAGTTAAACTCATTGATGGTGATGTGTGTCAGGGCTCTTTATATCACTGTAAGCAATTGCAGACACCAGTGCTAATTAGTTTGGCAGGTGTGTCCAATGAAAGGCAAGACTACTTAAGAAGGCTCTCTCACATTATTCAGCAGCCTACATTTTCTGCCAAAATGGGAAAGAAAAAGGATGTGTCGGCTGCTGAGAAGCAACAAATTGTGGAGTGTTTAGGTCAAGGCATGACTACAATCAACATTGTGCGATGATCAGGATGAAGTGTCTTGGCAATCAAGAAGTATGTAGCTGATTCACAGTACACACGTGTGCGTGCTGATAAGGGCATATTGAGGACTCTTTCCTACAGGCAATTACGTCAGGTTGAAAGAGCAGCGGCAAAAAAGCCTTGTCATAGCAGCAGACAAGTTTTTGAAGCTGCTTGTGCCTCCAACGTCCCCCGAACAACAAGATGCAGGGTCCTTCAGAGGTTTGCAGCTGTGCATACGCCATCCTGTCAACCTCCTCTATCCACTTCACACAAGCAGAAACGGCTCCAGTGGGCCAAACATTACATGAAGACTGATTTCAAAACTGTTTTGTTCACGGATGAGTGCCGTGCAGCGCTCGATGGTCCAGATGGATGGAGTGGAGGATGGCTGGTTGATGGACACCCCACGCAAACACGGCTACAGCGCCAACAAGGAGGAGGTGGAGTAATGTTTTGGGCTGGAATCATGGGGAGAGAGATTGTCGGCCCCTTTAGGATCCCTGAAGGCGCTAAAGATGAACTCCATAATGTATGTGGATTTTCTCAAACAGCACTTCCTGACATGGTTCAAGAAGAAGAACCGTGTATTTCACAGCAAGATCATTTTTCTGCATGATAATGCACCATCTCATGCTGCACATAAAACATCTGCATCTCTGGCTGATATGGGCATAAAAGGGGACAAACTTATGGTGTGACCCCCATGCTCCTCTGACCTCTACCCCATTCAGAACCTTTGGAGCATCATTAAAAGGAGTGTCTATGATGGCGGGAGGCAGTTCACATCTAAGCAACAGCTCTGGGAGGGTATTCTGTCCTCATGCAAAACAATTGAAGCAGAAACCATCCAAAACCTGACAAATTCAATGGACGAGAGAGTTCAGAAGCTCCTTTCGAACAAGGGGTCCTATGTGAAAATGTAACATCACCTAGAATAAAGTTTTGAGTTGAAAACTGTTTGATTTCAGTTTCTAACAACCTGCTAATGCTTATAATTTCAAAAATGACCATTTTTTTGGTCTTTATTAAAATGAAAAGGTTGATCGAAAAGTTTGGGGGATCTAAGAGTGTGGCAACCCAGTAGTCATGATTACTTCGAATTCTGACAGTATGAGGGTCATGCTGCAGGTAGTGCAGCAAGAAGGCACTTATGTGTCTTGCGCATCTCGGAACCCCAAAATTATTTTCCGGACTAGATGCAGCTAAAAATTATTTTTAATTTTAAATCTGGTGGAGCTTATTATAGATGGCCTAATAGGATCAGTGCTGCACACTGCTACAAAGCCCAAATTATTTTCCAGTCAAGATACAGATAAACATGATTAGTAATTTGAAAGCTTAAAACGGTTGGTAGGGTGATTTTAAACAATCATCAAGCTTTTACTCTCCCCAGGATGACACAGGGGTAGAAAAGTCGTTTCGGATCCATGATTTGTTCATCTTTATGAACCTAAGTCTGTCTACATTATCAGTGGAGAGCCGCGTGCGCTTATCTGTCAGCACACCACCAGCAGCGCTGAACACTCGTTCAGACAGAACGCTGGCTGCGGGGCATGACAAGATCTCCAAGGCGTAAGTGGCTAGCTCCGGCCATTTATCCAGATTGGAAGCCCAAAAAGAGCAAGGGTCCAGTGACACAGTCGTGGCTTCAATGTTTACTTGGAGATACTCCTGTACCATCGTCTCTAGGCGTTGACTATGTGTCAGACTTCTTGTCTCCTGTGGCCTTGCAAAGGATGGGCTAAAAAAGTGGTGAAATGATTCCGCAAAATTGATGTTACCACCAGATACTGTGGTTCTGTTACGGTTTGAGTGCTGAACACTTGACGGTCCCACGGTTGGCAAGTTGGAACTGTGAGATTCACTACGTGCACCACTGGTATTTTGTGGAAAAGCACATGTAAGATTCTGCAACAGTCTCTGCTGATACTCCTGCATGCGTGCATCCCTTTCTATGGCAGGAATAATTTCTGCAAATTTACTTTTGTACCGGGGATCTAACAGTGTGGCAACCCAGTAGTCAGGATTATTTCTAATTCTCACAATTCGAGGGTCATGTTGCAGGTAGTGCAGCAAGAAGGCACTCATGTGTGTTGCGCATCCAGGAGCACCAAGTCCCTGTTGTGTTGGTGGCGAGGTAACAATCATGCTTCCTTCCTCTGTCCTCTCCCCCCAACCTCGCACAACAGAAATGTGATCAAGGTCTCCCTCATCTGATGAGTCTTCCATCAGTTCGTCCTCCACTTCTTCCTGGGCTCCTGCACCTTCCTCACTAGTTTGACTGCTACCATGCGCCCTGGTAAAACCATCTCCCCCACCCTCACATGCCTGCCGCCTTGGTGCTGCCGACCGTCTGGACCTTGCAGATGTTAGCCCTTCCGCATACAACTCCTCCTCCTCTACTTCCTCCACCTCCTCTTGTGCCACCACCTGACTCCGAATTCTGTTTAACATGTGCTCCAGCATGTAAATCACCGGAATAGTCATGATGATAATGGCATCGTCAGCACTAAACATCTTCGTCGCCATTTCAAAACTGTGCAGAAGGGTGCATAGGTCCCTGATCTGAGACCACTCCTCCAGCGTGATTTGCCCCACCTCTGAATCTCGTTGGCCCAGGCTATACGTCAGAACGTATTGCACCAGGGCTTGTCGGTGCTGCCACAGTCGCTGCAACATGTGCAGAGTTGAATTCCACCGGGTAGGCACATCGCATTTTAGCCGGTGAAGTGGCAGGCCCAACGACTTCTGTAGAGATGTAAGTCGCTGAGCTGCGGGATGCGAACGGCGGAAGTGAGCACACAGCGACCGTGCCCTCTGCAGAAGGCCATCTAGTCTGGGATAGTGGGCTAAAAATTGCTGGACAACCAGGTTCAACACGTGAGCCATACAAGGCACGTGTGTGACATTGCCCCGGCGAAGGGCCGCACCCAGGTTTGCAGCATTGTCGCACACGGCCTTCCCTGGTTTCAGGTCCAGTGGAGACAACCATTCATGAAATTGGTTCTCCAGAGCTGACCACAACTCCTCAGCTGTGTGACTCACATTTCCCAGACATTTCAATGTAAAAACCGCCTGATGACGTTGAGCCCTACTGCCAGCATAGTAAGGAGGTGTGCAGGATCCCTTCTGCGCAGTTAGAAAGCTTGTGGCATGACCAGACAGGCTTTGGGTGCAGGTGGAAGACCGAGAGGAGGTTGAGGAGGCAGAAGCAGTGGAGGAACTTTGACATAAAGAGGATTGACGCACAACTCGTGGGGACGGCAAGACTTGGACAGCAGCCCCTTGTCCTGCTGTCACCATAGTTACCCAGTGCCCAGTCAGCGACATGTAACGCCCCTGTCCATGCCTACTCGTCCAAGTGTCTGTGGTGAAATGCACCCTGTCACACACAGAGTTTCTCAAAGAAGCGGTGATGTTGTGTGCGACATGCTGGTGGAGCGCAGGCACACCTTTCTTTGAGAAGTAGTGCCGACTGGGCATCTGGTACTGGGGCACTGCGACGGACATAAGGTCTCGAAAATCCTCTGTGTCCACCAGGCGGAAAGGCAGCATTTCTGTAGCCAAGAGCTTGCAGATGGTGAAATTCAACCTCTTAGCTTTCTCATGGCTAGGAGGAAATGGTCTTTTACTTGTCCACATCTGAGGGACCGAGGGCTGGCTATTGTGCTTAGACGGGGTTGATAAGGGTGTCCCCGGCAAACTGCCGGTCTGTGAGGAAGATGCAGGCGGACATGTTAGGTTGCCTTGATCCAAAGGTGGTGCTATCGATGTCGGACAGCGCTCAACACCAGCTGCTGTTACCACCTCCAAAGAAAATGATGACCTGCCAATCACGCTGGCTGTTGCGGGTAAAGAGGTGGCAGGTCTGCGCCCCAAAACAGGTGTGACTGCTGTCCCCCCAGTCACAGAGGATGAAGAGGCCGCGGATGCACAAGATATGGCAGACGGTGGTTGGCCCGGCCGGCTAGGCCGCATTGTAGCACACTGAGCTTCCCACTGCAACTTATGCTTCATGTCCATGTGCCGGTTCATGCATGAAGTACTCAAACTATGTATTTTTTGGCCTCTACTTAGCTTTTGCTGACAAATGTTACAGATAACACGAGTTGGGTCATCTTTATCGATCTGAAAAAATGCCCAGGCTATGCAAGGCTTAGCACCCATGCGACCTGAAGAGCCACCACGACTTGTGGTGAGAGGCAGAGTTGTGTTTGAGGATGCAGTTGTTGACGTACTTCCAGTACTACGTCTCTGTCCAGGAAGGCGCAACCTGACCTCGTCGTCACTAGCATCTTCCTCCACCTCCTCTGCTGACCTCATCTCTTGGCTGACTGTGGGTTGACAGTAAGTGGGATCTCCAACCTCATCATCATCACCCTGTGTGTTATCACATCCATCGTCCTCAGACCCAACCTGTTCCTGCCCTGACAAAAAACTAAAGTTGTCGCTCCAATCAGGTATTTGAGTCTTATCATCGTCTTCCTCATTGTCTCCACCAACAGGAGTTACAGTTTGGGAATGAGGGTCTACATTATGGTCAGAACCTTCTGCGTCTGGTCCTGGATCCGACTCATAAAGATTCTGGGCATCAGTGCAGATCATTTCCTCGTCTGGATTCACAGAAGCGCTGGAGTCGACCTCTGATTCCCAGGCTATAGTATGAGTAAACAGCTCTGCAGACTCAACCATCTGTTCTACCTCATACTCAGACGGGCAGCAGGAGATTTGGGAGCTGTGAGGAAGCAAGTGCGATTTGGGTGACACCTTTGAGGACTGGAGTATTTGTGATGTTGAAGTTGATGTGGAGGAGAGCCCACTTAAAGGAGCACTTGATATCCGTTGAAGCACCTGCTGTTTTTGTGCCTCATCTGGAATTTGTAGCGATTGGCGTGGCCGTAAGAAAGGGATCTTATCACATTGTCCACTAAAAGAAGTAGACATTTTAGTTTGGCTGGAAGATGGTCTTTCTTCTGCAGATGTTACTGTTGCTTTAACACCTACCCCACGGACACAACCTTTTTTCCCCTTCCCAACACGCCTATTCCCCTTTCCACCAGCAGCAGGCCTTTTTCCACTCATTTTGGTGGTTAACTAATTCACAACTCTGGAGTTGTTTGCACAAAAAACAATGGATGGTAACCGAGCAGAGCTGAGTGGCCAAACTGTGGTATTAGGCCAAAACTATTGGCTGGGTTAGATGCAGAAAAAAATATATTCAGTTTGCAACGTGATGGAGATCAGTGTAGATGGACTAATACAACAAGTCCCACACACAGCTAGAAGCCCAAATATTTTTTCAGAGGTAGATGCAGAAAAAAATATATTCAGTTTGCAACCTGATGGAGGTCAGTATAGATGGACTAATACAACAAGTCCCACACACAGCTAGAAGCCCAAATATTTTTTCAGAGGTACTGTAGATGCAGATAAAAATTAGTTTTAATTTGCAACCTGATGGAGGTCAGTATAGATGGACTAATACAACAAGTCCCACACACAGCTAGAAGCCCAAATATTTTTTCAGAGGTACTGTAGATGCAGATAAAAATTAGTTTTAATTTGCAACCTGATGGAGGTCAGTATAGATGGACTAATAGAGAAAGTCCGACACACTGCTAGAAGGCCAAATATTTTTTCAGAGCTAGATGCAGAAAAAAATTATATTCAGTTTGCAACCTGATGGAGGTCAGTATAGATGGATTAATAGAACAAGACCCATACACAGCTAGAAGCCCAATATTTTTTCAGAGGTAGATGCAGAAAAAAATATATTCAGTTTGCAACCTGATGGAGGTCAGTATAGATGGACTAATACAACAAGTCCCACACACAGCTAGAAGCCCAAATATTTTTTCAGAGGTACTGTAGATGCAGATAAAAATTAGTTTTAATTTGCAACCTGATGGAGGTCAGTATAGATGGACTAATAGAATGATGCTATGCCCAAAAGATTTTACTTCACTAGGTGCAGTAAAAAAATTGGTATTCTATACACAGGTGGTATATCTTGCAACACAGATAGGCTACTCCACTGACTAACACACTCTGCAATAGGCCAAAAAGGATTAGCTTTGCTAGATTCAGCCAAATGCTGTGAAAAAAACTTGCACAGCACTGGCACAGACCTGCCTGGCAAAAACTGATAGGAACTGATGTAACCTAGTCCTGAAAAGGACTCCAATTACAATTAGTCTTTACTCCCACAACCTATCTATTTAAGAGCACAGACCTCCCTGATAAAAGTCGTAGGAAATGCTGTAACCTAGTCCTTAAAAGGACTGCAATCACAACTATTCCCTACTCCCAAGCTATCTGTATATTTGTGCGAAAATTGGCTTGAAATTAACAAGGTATAGCGCACACAGCAACAGCGGTGCCGTCTAACACGCAGCTGCAGCAGTGAGAAAATGGTGGCGACGGGGAAAATGGCTTGGTCTTATAGGGCAAGGACATGTGACATACACTGCCAATGACACATGCCCTTGCTTGTGTGAAAAAAAGCACTTCGCTCCGTGTGTGCGCTGCTGATAGGCTGACAGATTGCACCTCCCCACTGCAAATGCGGGAAAGAGAAAAAAAAATGGAGATCTTCATTGTTCCTGCAGAGATCCATCCCCTGCCCCTCCCCCCACCCCGCTGTACACTCAAACTGCGTATTAACATTAATTTTCATCATTACTGAGAAAAAATCCAGTTATGATTTTGGTGCATGAACAGTTATCGAACATAACCTCGAACAGCCGAATTTTTATCAAATTGTTCGTGTTCGCCGAACGGCTCGAACACCGCCCAAAACAGCTCGAATTTGAGATTGGCGAACAGTTCGAGTAGAACAACGCTCATCTCTATTCCCAATGTCTCCATTCTGCCCCTATTTGTCTCCATTCTGCCCCATGTCTCCATTCTGCCTACCCCCAATGTCTGTATTCTGCTCCCAATGTCTCTATTATGCCCCCAATGTCTTCATTCCTCCCCTATGTCTCCATCCTGCCTCCAATGTTTCCATCCTGCCCCCAATGTCTCCATCCTGCCCCCGTTGTCTCCATCCTGCCCCATGTCTCAATTTGTCTCCATTCAGCCCCAATGTCTCCATCCTGCCCCCAATGTCTCCATTCTGTCCCCAATGTCTCCATCCTGCCCCTAATGTCTCCATTTTGCCCCCAATGTTTCCATTCTGCCCCATGTCTCCATTCTGCCCCAAATGTCTCCATTCTGCCCCAATGTCTCCATCCTGCCCCCAATGTCTCAATTCTATCCCCAATGCCTCCATCCTGCCCCTAATGTCTCCATTTTGCCCCCAATGTTTCCATTCTGCCCCATGTCTCCATTCTGCCCCCAATGTCTCCATCCTGCCCCCAATGTCTCCACTCTGCCCCATATGTCTCCATTCCACTCCAATGTCTCCATCCTGTTTCCAATGTCTCCATTTTGCCCCCAATATCTCCATCCTGCCCCCACTGTCTCCATTCTGCCCCAATGTCTCCATTCTGCACCCAATGTCTCCGTCCTGCCCCATGTCTCCCTTTTCCCCAATGTCTCTCCATCCTGCCCCCATGTCTTTCCATCCTGCCCCCATGTCTCTCCATTCTTCCCCCATGTTTCCATTCTGCTCCCAATGTTTCTCCATTCTGCCCCCCATGTCTCTCCATTTTGCCCCATGTTTCCATTATGCTCCCAATGTTTCTCCATTCTGCCCCCAATGTCTCTCCATCCTGTCCCTAATATCCAAGGTCGGACTGGGGTGCCTAGGGCCCACCAGGGGAAATGACTCTAGGGGCCCACACTACAGCCCACCATAAACGGTTTTATTACTTGTTATGCTTGTCTATAATGCACTATAGTTACATGATTGGCCGCGCTGTGAAGCACTGAGCGGCAGGACTTTGTGCGAACAGTCATTCCGTACTGCCAGATTCCCTTTAATGGTAACTTGTCACCTTGAAAAACGCTATTTATCTGCAGATATAGGGGTAATCTGCAGGTAAATAGGGTTTAAAGCCTGGTTAGACGGCTTATTGGAAAAGCGTTGGCTACACAGAGAAAATTACATTTTATTCTCCCTGCCGCCACTCGCTTCCTGTCATAGGATCGGTGCAAGGAGGGAGACATTACAGTCACTGCGAACTACAAAGTGAGGGTGCTGCAATAACGTCCGGCACCTGGATTGTGACACTTCCATGGAGCCCAACTTCACGCTGAGCTTCATTGAACGACTAACATGGCAGCAGCACCTGGTAACTAGTGCTGAGCGAGAATGGTCAGATAAGGTGTGATCCCAGCATGCTCAGGTGTTATCCAGGTATCTTGTAGTGCTCTGCTAATATGCTCGAGTCCCTGCGGTAACATGTTTTGCGGCGGTAGACAGACGCAACACATGCAGGAATTGCCTGTTTGTTAGGTAATCCCTCCATATGTTGCTTCTGTCTACCGCCGCAAAACATGTTACCGCAGGGACTTGAGCATATTAGCAGAGCACTACAAGATACCTGGATAACACCCGAGCCTGCTGGGATAACACCTTATCCGACCACGCTCACTCAGCACTACTGGCAACCCATCAGCAATCTGCAACTGCGTCACAGGGGGCAGAAGGGAGCAGGTGACTGCATGCACCGGCCATCGTGCTAGCTAAATGCTGCTGTCAGTGATTGACAAGGGCACTTAAATACTCAAAACAGCAGCAATCAAGGCGAGCTCTGATCACTGCTGTTACAGGCAGACGCCGGCTATGTAACACAGCCGACATCTGCCTGGTATGGAGCAGGCTCAGCTCCTGAACCCGCTCCATACAAGTACAACCCTATGGTTATGACAAGGTTAGCAAATTTCACTTGTCTGTTCCTAAATGTGGAAAGACAAATGGAATTCCCTAACACATGTGAGTGAGTCCTAATAGATTTAGTAAAGGTGCCTCAAGCATATGAATGTTATTACACACCACAATGCACAGTTACATACACGCATCTTACAAAATACATATTATTCCAGATACGTAGACGCGCACAAACACGCAGAAGCGCACACACACGCAGACGCGCACAAACACGCAGACGCGCACAAACTCATCAGTACATGAATACATCATCTGAACCACCATCATTTGTAATGTCAGGTCAGCCCCATATATCTTTGTATCACATAAACCTACAACTCCCAGTATGTAACTAACAATAGAGATACTGGGAGTTATCAGTCATCATCAGACTGCGGACCATACAGGAACCACAGTACTGATGAGACACAGGCAGGATCACAAATGAACATTTACATCCAGGTATCTTACCTGAGACGGCTTCTCTGATTAGAGTCGTTCTCTCTCTTTTCGTCTCCCTCTTGTCCAGTCTCCATGATGACTTTTCTCATCCACAGATCGTCTCTGCAGACTTCCATCTTCTCCGGTCTTCTGCAGATCATCCCCACACGATGCCCTTAAAGATAGCAGTGTCATTATAATGCTCCTGAATAACAATATCTACACTGAGCCCCTGAATAAACCTAACTCTTACAATGCTCCCTGCACAAAACATGACATACACTCTACCCCTCTTATGGTACCTGCTCTCCACACTGTCCTCTCCTTACCATACTGGGCCCCCTCTTCACATTGTCCTCTCACACTGTGTCCCCCCCTATACTGCCCAGTCTCTATACTGTGCCCCTTCATCACACTCCCCCTCCTCAGCATACTGTTCCCTCCTTTCTGTGCCCTCACACTGTTTCCCCCATACTGCCGCATCTCTATACCTTCCCCCACACTACCTAGTCTCTGTGCTGTGTCACCTCACACTTTTCTCCCTCCATACTGTCTCCTCACACTATTCCCCCACTCTCCATACTGTCTTATACATCCCTTCCACATTCTGTTCCCGCACCCATTCCCACCCCTCCTCTGGTTCACCATACTGTTTCTTCACACATCTCCCCATTCTGTCTCCTAAAATTTCTCTCCCATCTCTCTCCAAATATAATAAATCTTCGGAAGAGCACACAGACATGCAGAAGCACGCTTACACACACAAAAGCGCACACAGACACATACTAAGGGCTCTTTCACACGTCAGTACATGCGGTGACCGTTTCCACACGTACCAGAGACACTGACACACGTAGACCCATTCACATGAATGCGTATGTGCACATGTCAGTGTGTTTCCACTTTCAACAGACCATGTGATGTCCGTGGGCAAAACACGCTGGCATGTCTGTTTTTTACCTGCTGTCCAGACCGCAAAAAGTCCCGCACACTGATGACAGTTAGCACCCGGTGCTTGGGAAGAGCGCTGAGCGCTGCCCTCATCATAGATTCCTGCAGGCGCTGCGATCAGTACCAGCAGGGTCAATGATGAGAGTAATAGTCTATACAAGCTGTGTCCAACTGTAAAAAGAATAAAATAAAAAAAACCTTATACTAACCTCTACTAAGTGTCACCCACTGTAATCCGTGCGAGCGCTCACGCCGAGGAGAATGTCTCCTGCAGCGAGTGGGCTCCGGAGCTGCGCTCAACAAGCGGTGCCCTGTCATTCACTAAGCGCAGCTCTGGAGCAAGCTCGCTGCAGAAGTCATTCTCCTCGGCGTGAGCGCTCGCACGGATTACAGCGGGGGACACTTAGGAGGCATATACACACACCGGCATATACACACACAGGCATATACACACACACATACAGGCATATATACACACACACACACACACACAGGCATATACACACAGGCATATAAACACACACACACAGGAATATAAACACACACAGGCATATACACACACTGTACACACACAGGCATATACACACACTGTACACACACAGGCATATACACACACTGTACACACAGGCATATACACACACTGTACACACAGGCATATACACACACTGTACACACACACACACACATATACACACACTGTACACACACACACACACAGGTATATACACACTGTACACACACACACAGGCATATACACACACTGTACACACACACACAGGCATATACACACACACTGTACACACACAGGCATATACACACACACTGTACACACACACACAGGCATATTCACACACACTGTACACACACACAGGCATATACACACAGTGTACACACACACAGGCATATACACACACTGTACACACACACACAGGTATATACACACTGTACACACACACAGGCATATACACACACTGTACACACACACAGGCATATACACACACTGTACACACACACACACAGGTATATACACACTGTACACACACACACAGGCATATACACACACTGTACACACACACACAGGCATATACACACACTGTACACACACACAGGCATATACACACACACTGTACACACACACATGCAGGCAGCATATACATAAAAATCCATACAAACACACAAATATTACAGTACCTTGGCTTGTCTCCAGCCCATACAGTGTACAGACACGCTCCTAATGTGGGAGACTGCAGTGCAGGGCGCGCTGTGACGTCACTTTTAGCAGACGTGCTTCCCTGTCTGCTGAGTGTGACGCTGCAGTGCAGCCCCTGCTCTCCTGCTCCCAGGCCCCTCCCGCTACTGTCCTGGGCATCGCGTCGGTGAAAGTGCGTGCGCGCGCCCTTAAAGGGCCCACGACCACTTTTTTTTTTTAAATTCTTCAGTTCCCTCTGCATGGGGCCCGGGGCCCACCGGGAAATTTCCCGGCGCCCCGCCAGGCCAGACCGAGCCTGCTAATATCTCCATCCTGCCCCCAATGTCTCCACTCTGACCCAAATGTCTCCATTCTGCTCCAATGTCTCCATCCTGCCCCCAATGTCTGAATTCTGCCCCCAAAATCTCCATCCTGCCCCCAATGTCTCCATTCTGCCCCAATGTCTCCATTCTGCCCTCAATGTCTCCATCCTACCCCCATGTATCTTCATTCTGCCCCCATGTCTCTCCATCCTGCCCCCATTTCTCTCCATTCTTCCCCCATGTTTCCATTCTGCCCCCCATGTCTCTCCATTTTGCCCCATGTTTCCATTCTGCTCCCAATGTTTCTCCATTCTGACCCCAATGTCTCTCCATCCTGCCCCCATGTTTCCATCCTGCCCCCATAGTGCGGCTTTACCCAAAAAAAGTTTTTCCTTACCTTGCAGCGCTTCAGCGGCACCCGGCTGTCCCATCATCTGAAGCACGGTCACCGGCTCATGACAGAGACATCATACGCCAGCGACGTGCGTGCTGACATCAGCTGCCGGTCTGTGATTGGCTGGTGGCTGCTAACATCTTTGGGAGAAGTGCGGCTAATCATCCAACATGATTCAGAGGTTACTATCTCCTTCATCTGAAACATGTTGGATGATTGCTGCACTTCTGCCTTCCTCACGTGAAGGAAAGCTTGCGTTTTGAGTGATGTCACACAGGGACAGGACGGCAGACCTCCGCATAGCAGTGTGAGAACAGACGTGACCGGCCGGCACACTGTCTGCACAAGAGGTGGAGGAATAAGCACGAACCCAGGACAGCTGATTTACTACCTTTGGTGGATCCAGGAAAAGTCGAACTGTCTCTTCTCTCTACCCCTAGGATTTTTCAAGGAGGACACGTCAGATCTTGGATACACAGACATAAAGGTAGGCGTCCAACAACATTAGTTAATTGTAGCGCATACGTAACCCCTTTTTTTCTTATTTTTTTATTCCGTTATTTGCTTTTTTAGAAAAAAAAATTATGTTTTCGACTTAATACTTTCCATTGGACCTTTCTATTTTAAAAAATATGACCTCCTTCTCCCCTTAAGGGAATTTGTTAGCAGGTTTTTGCTATGTCATTAAACTGCACCATGAGGTAGGGACAGATACCCTGATTCCAGTGATGTATCACTTATTAGAGAGTCACAGTTTTCCCTGTTGCAGATCTAGCAGAGCTCAGTGGTTGAGCTGTGTATAACCCCGCCACACCACAGCTTTCTGTGTACATTGTACATTGTATAGTACCAAGAAGCTGTTAATCATTGCTGTGGGCCTAGTTGGACTATTCTGCATGTACCAAGTTGTCCTGTACTGATAATCTCCTGCTGATAAAATGCTGATTTTATTGAAACAGCAAAACACAGCCCAGTAAGTGACACATCCCTGTAATGAGAGACTCTGCTCCTACATTTTGGTGCTCTCAGATTACATAGCAAAATCCTGGTGACAGATTCCCTTTCATAGCCAGCCCTCACACATCTTGTTTCACACCTTGTTATTGGAGAGTTGGTAATGGCTAATACAATCATTTTATATTGCTAAGCATTATAACTTTAAATGCCATGATAAAAAATCTGTCCTCCTTCATCCCTATATAGCCAGCCATCACACAGCTTATTTTTCCTTCTCTCAATCAAAATGAGTTATCATGGAAGATGTGGAAAGTGTCACTGGTGACTAGTGATGAGCGAATATGTTCGAAATCCGATTTCCAAACTTAAGTTCGACACGAATGTGGCACATTCGGATTCATGATCGGAAAGGGGAGCAAAATTTGTTACATTCGGGAAAATCTGTAATGTTCAGCAAATTTCTGTGGTTACATGATTGCAGAGCAACTACAGCGTTTTTAACAGTTTTCCTAGCATAGTGCTTGTGTATGATGAGCGGGGGGACGTAGTAGATGAGTGGGGGACTAGTGATAGCTCAGAACAGGTCAGGTCAGAGGCACGCTGTTTTTTTTTCCTGTAACTTTAAGTCAGGAAAGAGCGGCCAGCCAATCAGAGCGCAGAAAGCATCCACAATGTCCCAGACACAAGGGCTTCTGCAATTGGCTGCTGAAATCACATGTCCTCTCCATATAAGGACCGGCCATGTTCCCTCAGCGCCATTTTATGCATGTCACTGCTGGAGACAGACGCTGCTCCTGTGAGGCCCTCCCTGAGAAATGTGGTTACTCGGAGCCGGGTCAGTGTAGGTGTCTCGGGGTTGCAGTCGTGGCCCGGACCCTGTCCATGCCCAGGGCGGTCACATAAAAGATTTAATGGGCTTTCAGGGTTGAGTGGTAATTTTCCGACTACGCCACCTACGGTTCCCGGTGATGGACACCAGCGCTGTTTCAGTCCACTCAGGCCGGTGTTACAGACAGCTAAGATGGGACGGCTCCCAGCAGGTGGAGCTGGCCTCAGGGCAGTGTGAGGAAGCATGGTGGGTGCAGTGCCATGCAAGAAATAACAGGCTGAAGCGGGGTGTGAAGTCATCCAGGGTTTTTACTCACATTCAGATGAACTTTAGCCGCAAAACTTCCCTCTGCTCCTCGCGGAGTACTGCGGCCACCAGGAAGGGAGTCCAGCACTTTCCAGGTAGATCAGGAGCAACTGTCGAGACCCCTCTGGTGTGTGTGTTCCTCTCCTTTGTGAGTTCTCCCACTAAGTCTTCACTTGACTATTTGTGTGGTTAGAACTAGGTGTAAGGCTGGGTCCCACTGGATAAACGCAGGCAGAGAGATACAGGTGGCGTATGCCGCTTCCTCCGTATCCCTCCTGGGATCCACTATGCCTCCGGGCTTTTCTGACTGAGACGTGAGGTAACAAAGTCGACTCGGCGCCCGGGCCTTGTTGCCTGACTCTGGGGGGAAAGGTTATTGGGATAGGGAAATGTTCGTGACGCCACCTGTGGTATCTGGTGAGGATCACCAGCGCTGCGACAGTCCTCTGAGGCCGGTGTTCAGGCAGCTTAGTTGGTGCGGCTCCCCACAGGTGGAGCGGGGCCTCAGAGGGGACCCAGCCGGGTCAGATGAAGAATAGACACACACAGATCAGTTCACTTCAGTACCTTTATTGGTGGTGTTTCAGGCATGATCCATGGCACTTTAGGGTGAAGGGTGCATATCAGGACTCTCCCCAGTGAGCGGGTGTGGGGCCTCCTGTTCCTTGCCTTTCCTTGATAAGTTTCTGACCTGCCTGGAGCTAGGCCTAACTTGGTCTCTGTCTTGCACCTACTGACCTGGTGGTAGGGCCTTCTGTTGGAGTTCACACTCCCTGGTCTCTGGGGACTCCGTGACTCCTGACCCTGGTACGCAATCAGCTTTTGGTGTTCCTGGGACATATAGTTCGCCAGGGGTTCCGGTTGTTTCTGCTGGGTGTAAGGAATCCCTGCAGACGCGGACCCAGTGTCCGGTATATGTTCTTGGGGTGAGCGGGTAAAGCTCCTCTGCCCCCTATGTTACTCTCCTTCCACTCGCCTTCGGCCACGCTCGGGGCCCTCACTAGGCTTCACATGGGCAGTAGGCCTCGCTACTCTTCACCGCTCTTTTGGCGTCGGCACGCCCTAGGCTCACTAACTCGAGCTCTCTGAGTCTGGACTGAACTGACTGAGCTCCACTGCAGGCTAGCTTCTGCAGAAGCTCCTCTCAACAGACTGAACTGACAACCTCTCTGACTGCAGAAGACTCCAGACTTCTCAAAGACTGAAGACTCCAGACTTCCCTGCCTAACTCCACCCTCCAGTATATATATCCCTATCCGGGCTCCCTCTGGTGGTCTGAGGTGGTAGGGTGGAGTTGTGTGAATGCTATGAGGGCCTCTTGTGGAGAAGTCCATCCATGCACCCCTCTGGGATCTGTGGCACCAATGCGCAGCAGGGCGCCACATTCCCCCCTAGCAAAGCTCAGTACTCCCGGACTGAAGTAATTTTTATAACAGGTAACAGCAATAACTCTTCCCTTTATGGGAGGCACTTTGCTTGAACGTTGCATAATAAAACATTATAAGTAGTAAATATATACATACATACAATAAGCAACCTCAGAATTTAAGTCTGTTCCGGTGAGGTCCCCTGTACAAGGTAGCTTGAGGGACCTGTCCAAAGCAAACCCTCAACGTGGGCCCTGGGGTGGCTGCAGGCCATGGCAATCCTGAGTTGGACCTCCACTTCTGCCACGCCAGACAGGTTTTTGTTCTGAGGTCACCTAAAGGGGCACTCCAGGGTGTGCAATTATTTACAGCAAACAGTTTTTGGACTGCACACAGTCCTCAGCCATAAAGTTCTTTATGTACCCTTACGGGTAATTAGAGATAACAAGGGAAGTGTCCATATCACTTAAATTGTCCTTTAGTAAGGCAAAGCACAAGTTAAGAAATTCATACATGAAACTACACAATATAATACCCCAGGGGCAACTATCTACACTATCAGAGTTTCCTTCTCTATTCTCTGTATCTGACAGGTGTCTGACCTCGTGTGCTATGTGTCGACCTACGTGGTACTGGGATGCGTGAGGCACTAGTGTTTGCACTACCTCCCATTCTGTCAGTTCTAAGTGTTGGGGGACTGCAGGGTTGCCTTAACCTCTCTACGGGACTGGCAAGTATACCATTGGCTGGGCCTTCTTGCTCTGCTCCAACCGGGGATCCTTCTTCCGGGGATTCTTCTTGAGCAGGCTCTTCTGAAGCACTTACAGATTCTACTTGCTGTGGAGGGTCTTCTGGCTGTTGAAAGAAGTGGATCACAGGTATTATTACTGCTCCTCCTAGTTGAGGCCAATCTGCCGGGAAATCTCCTAAGTCAGTATGGAGTACTGCTTCTTTAGGCTCCTCCGGTACGGTGAGAGGCTCTTCTTCTTGGGGCTTTAGCAGGTCTGGACACAACTTCAGATGGTCTCTAGATACCGTTGCAGTCGTTATTCCTCCGTCTTTGCTAATCAAACAGGTCTTCTTGTTATCAAATCTTGAATGTAGGGTTCTCTCTCCCACTGGTCATCAAGTTTGTGGTTTCTCCTTTTCCTCTTTAACACCACTTCTCCTGGGGTGAAGGGTTCTGCAGGCGCACTTTTATTGTAGTGGGCTTCCTGCTTGTCCCTTACCCGAGTGAGACTGTCTTCGACACAGGCCTGTACTCTTCTGTACTGCTCCTGTCTGGTCGTGTCCCAGTCCTCAGTGGACATATCAGCTTCTGGTTCTACTACACCAAGCTCCAGGTCCATGGGCAACTTACCGGGTCTTGCTCGCATGAGATATGCTGGAGTACAATTGGTGGAACTCACAGGTATGTGGTTGTACAGATCTACCAGGTCAGGTAGTAGGTCTGGCCACTGATTTCTCTCCTCTAGTGGTAAGGTCTTCAGCAGGTCGATGACGATGTTATTCATCTCTTCACAGAGACCGTTGGTTTGGGGGTGGTATGGTGTAGTCCGGATCTTTTTACACCCGTACAGCTGGCAGAACTCCTTGAACAGTTCGGCTTCAAAGGCTGGGCCTTGATCCGTCAGCACCTGCTCCGGGTATCCATGGGGCCTGCAGAAGTACGCCTGAAACGTACTTGCTGCTGTCTCTGCCGTCAGATCCTTGACGGGGGCGACCACCAGGAACCGGGAGTAGTGATCCACCATGGTCAGGGCATAGGAATATCCTGACCTGCCGGGTGACAGCTTGACATGATCCAGGGCCACGATCTCCAAGGAACGAGTTGTCTTGAAGGGTTGCAGGGGTGCCTTCTGGCTGCTGTAGTCTTTTCTTCTGAGGCTACAGGGTCCACAATTCCGGCACCACCTCTCAATGGAACTGCGCATTCCTACCCAATAAAACCAACACTTCAGCAGGGTTTCTAGCTTCTTCCAGCCAAAGTGCCCCGCCTGATCGTGGTAGGCTTCCAACACCATTTGGATGTCTATCTTGGGCACCACTATCTGCCATACCATCTCATGGGTTTTGGGGTTGACGTACCTCCGGCACAGCTTCTCTCTATAGATGAACAGCCGGCTCTTCTCATTCCACAGCTGCTTGGCTTGTAGAGACGCGTCCTTCTCCAGGGAGGAACCTTCTTGGGTTATCAGCTCTTTGATATGGCTGACAACCGGGTCGCTGTCCTGGGTCTCCTTCCAGCTGTGGTGAGGCAGGGGGTTTATCATCTTACCGCGATGTCTCCTGGAGGCTCGATGCTCGTGGACCATTCCATTCCGATGAAAGGCAGGTAGTTCAATCTCCTCCAGGTCATCCACTTCTTCTTCAGTGTCCGACTGGTAAGGCATCCTGGACAGGGCATCGGCGTTGGCGTTCTTGCGGCCTGCCCGGTACTTAATGGTGAACTGGTAGTTTGACAGCCGAGCCATCCATCGTTGTTTCGTGGCTCCTAACTTGGCTGTTTGTAGATGAGTCAAGGGGTTATTATCAGTGAAGGCAGTGAACTTACTGGAGGCTAGGTAGTGCTTGAACCGTTCAGTGATGGCCCAGACCAGGGCCAGGAACTCCAACTTGAAGCTGCTATAGTTCTCTGGGTTCCTCTCGGTCGGGCGGAGCTTCCTGCTTGCATAGGCAATCACCTTCTCTCGGCCATCCTGCTTCTGACTCAGTACAGCTCCTAATCCTTCGTTCCTGGCATCAGTGTACAGCAGGAACGGTTGGCTGTAGTCAGGGTAGGCTAGGATCTCTTCGCCGGTCAGGATCTCCTTCATCACCTTAAAGGATTCAGCTTGCTCCTTACCCCACTGGAACGGGGGATTTCTGCCTCTGGGGGACTGTCCTACCAGGAGGTCTTGCAGAGGTGCCGCTTTCTTGGTATAGTCCTTCACAAACCTCCGGTAGTACCCGACTAGTCCCAGGAACTGACGTACCTCCTTGAGGCTCTTCGGCTCTGGCCATTTCTGGATGGCAGTGACCTTCTCCGGGTCTGGTGCTACTCCCTCTGTACAAACGATGTGCCCCAGGTACTGTATCTTTCGCTTGAGCAGGTGGCCCTTTGAGGGCTTCAGCTTCATCCCATACTGGGACAGCGACTCAAATACCTCCGCCAGGTGCTTCAAGTGGCCCTCATACGTTTTGGAGTACACTATCACGTCGTCCAGGTATAGTAGTACAGTCTCAAAGTTGCAGTGTCCCAGGCAGCACTCCATCAATCTCTGGAACGTTACGGGGGCGTTGCAGAGTCCAAACGGCATACTGTTGAACTCGCAGAGTCCCATCGGGGTAGTGAAGGCCGTCTTCTGCCGATCCTCCTCAGCAACAGCTACTTGCTAGTATCCACTAGTAAGGTCAAGGGTGGAGAAGTAATTTGCAGACTTTAAGGCAGCCAGGGATTACTGTATACGTGGTAAAGGGTATGCATCTTTATTTGTAATGTGATTTACTTGTCTGTAATCTGCACACATTATCATGCTTCCGTCCTTTTTCCTGACTAGAACTAGGGGAGCTGCCCAGGGACTACAACTATCCCTTACTACCCCTGCCTTCTTCATGTCGTGCAACATCTCCTTCGCCTTCTGGTAGTGTGCTGGTGGTATAGGCCTGTAACGTTCTTTGATGGGTGGATGGTCACCTGTTGGGATATGGTGTTGTACCCCTTTAATCCTCCCAAAGTCAAGTGGGTGCTTACTGAATACCTGCGCATATTCCTGAACCACCCGGTGTACACCCTGTTTCTGATGGGCAGGAGTGGTGTCTGTCCCAACATGGAGCTGTTGACACCAATCCTCCACCTGGGTTGCCGGGTCAGTATCCTCCACTTCGTCTGGTGAGGTTAAAGACTCCGCCATGTGTATAGAGTTGTTATCTACTGTGTACAGTTTGGCAACAGTGGCGTAGCGTGGTAATCTAATCTCGTTCTCCCCATAGTTTAGGAGGCGGATGGGCACCCTCCCATTGTGTACATCCACTACCCCTCTGGCAGTTAAGAGTGTAGGTCTATGCTCTGAGCTAAGGGGCTCTACTACCGCCTGGTTGCTCCGTCCTTTGAGACCTATTGCTGCTCTACACCAAATTAGCATTTCACTCATCGGGGGAATCACAATGGGTACCGGGTCTGTCACCCGTACATTACCAATTTCACCGCCTGTTAGCTTTACCTGTTGCTGGTACATAAGGGCTCGGATCTCTTCCTGGAGCGCCCTTCTCTGCCCTGGTCTGGCAGTGTCAGCTATCTGTTGGAGCAAGAACAACACTTCTCCCAAACAGTTACTAACAATATTTGTGCTAAGTACCATATACAAGTCTGTATCATCAGGATTAGTCTCTGCTACAATTAGTCCCTGGTCCTTCAGTTCCACTCTTCCCACCTTTACTGCCACATCCTTAACCCTGACTAGGTTAAGGGGGAGGCCGTTTGAGGCATACACGGAAAGATTTGGATCTGGTGGGTGAAGTTCGTCTATGGACCAGAACCTTTTGTAGAGGACATCAGGCATGATGGTTACCTGAGATCCTGTGTCCAGCAGAGCAGGTGTCGTGATGCCGTCCAGCACGATGGACAGGAAAGGCCTTCCTCCCACGAACCTGCGGTACCAGTTTGATGGGCCTGGTTGGTCTACTCCTGGGTGTCGGCCCTCGGCCCCAGGGTTTGCTCATTTAAAGGACAGCTCCGGACGGTGTCACCTGTCTTGTGGCAGTGGTGGCAGACAGGGTCCTTCGGCGGGCGGCGTTGGTCGCTGGTCCTCCCAGGGGGTGGCGTTGTCCTCCTCCTCCTTCTCATCCAGGGGACATCCTCAAGGCTGTCGGCTAACAGGATCCTTCCTTCCTCCTCGGGCTCCGTCCGCAGCTGCAGGGCACTCAGTACAGTGGTCAGGGTTTTGCTCAACTGACGCACTTCAGAGCGCAGGCTGTCCAGCTCACTAGGGGACGTTGCTTGCACCTTGGCTTCAGCAGCCACCGGGGAAAAGGTGGACGCTGCGGGCACTGGGGTGGCCCCACCCTGGTAACATTGGATAGCAGTTGTTTCCAGGGGCTGCAGTCCTTTTATAACCATGTCCTTAAGGGTGTCAAAGGTTGCTACTGGATGATCCAGGGACCACCAACTCACAGTCCTGCTCTCCTCTTGAGACCTCAGTCCCCGGATGAACTGTTCCTTCAGCATTTTATTTTCATTATTGATGCTGGTTGGACTAACCTGTTTCAGAGCTCGCAGGGCCCCTTGTAAACGCCAGGCATAGTCCCGAACACTGTCCTCCGGTTGCTGAGAGCAGTTGTAGAACCTCATCCGGACGTCTGTCTCAGTACGAACCTCAAAGACAGTCTGTAACTTTTTAAAGATTGCGGACACTGACTCCTGGTCTGCGGCCGACCAGGTTTCTACTTCTCGCTCCGCAGCACCAGTCAATTGTCCCAATACAACAGCGGCTCTTTGCTTGCCTGTCATAGAGTACATGTCCAGTATACCGCATATTTTCCTTCTGAATCCAGACAGGGTATCTGGTTTGCCGTGGTACTGGGGGAGCCACTTCGCTCCAGGAATGTATGGTAGGGCCATGGGTATGACAGGGGTTACAAGCCCTGCTGGTGGAGCGGCTGCTCCGGCCTTCTTGGCGCCGGGTGCGGGTTGATAATCTTCGGACATTCTGGTGCCCCCCTAACGAACCGTGGCCTACCTTCTTTTATTTTCTTCTGGTAGGCCGCAGCTCCACAGGTGACGGTCTTCTTTCAGGACCTTGCGTCGCTTGCGTCCTACATCAGAACGCTCACCGGGGCTCCTTCCAGGACCTGGCGCTTCCTGGTTTAAGTTCGAGGCGTGGGGCGTGTCCGGGGCTTCGCACGCTTCAGCAGGTACGCCTCTCAGTTTCCCGCGGGTACGCCCTTCTTCCCGCCCGGCGGCACAACAATGGCGGCGATCTTTGCCACAGTTAAATACACAGTTATGATTAAAGGCGCACAGTACCCAGTGGCAACGGGCACACCACTCGGTTGTTGCAGCTGGCACGGAATCCTGTTCGTGACGCCAGGAAGAGATGGCGCGCCAAGGGGATGGGGACAACTCGGAGCCCGGGCCTTGTTGCCTGACTCTGGGGGGAAAGGTTATTGGGATAGGGAAATGTTCGTGACGCCACCTGTGGTGTCTAGTGAGGATCACCAGCGCTGCGACAGTCCTCTGAGGCCGGTGTTCAGGCAGCTTAGTTGGTGCGGCTCCCCACAGGTGGAGCTGGGCCTCAGGGCAGCGTAAGTGTAGGGGATGCAGGACAGAGGGGACCCAGCCGGGGCAGATGAAGAATAGGCACACAGACAACAGTTCACTTCAGTACCTTTACTGGTGGTGTTACAGGCACGATCCATGGCACTTTAGGGTGAAGGGTGCATATCAGGACTCTCCCCAGTGAGTGCGTGTGGGGCCTCCTGTTCCTTGCCTTTCCTTGATAAGTTTCTGACCTGCCTGGAGCTAGGCCTAACTTGGTCTCTGTCTTGCACCTGCTGACCTGGTGGTAGGGCCTTCTGTTGGAGTTCACACTCCCTGGTCTCTGGGGACTCCATGACTCTTGACCCTGGTACGCAATCAGCTTTTGGTGTTCCTGGGACATATAGTTCGCCAGGGGTTCTGGTTGTTTCTGCTGGGTGTAAGGAATCCCTGCAGACGCGGACCCGGTGTCTGGTATATGTTCTTGGGGTGAGCGGGTAAAGCTCCTCTGCCCCCTATGTTACTCTCCTTCCACTCGCCTTCGGACACGCTTGGGGCCCTCACTAGGCTTCACACGGGCAGTAGGCCTCGCTACTCTTCACCACTCTTTTGGCGTCGGCACGCCCTAGGCTCACTAACTCGAGCTCTCTGAGTCTGGACTGAACTGATTGAGCTCCACTGCAGGCTAGCTTCTGCAGGAGCTCCTCTCAACAGACTGAACTGACAACCTCTCTGACTGCAGCAGACTCCAGACTTCTCACAGACTGAAGACTCCAGACTTCCCTGCCTAACTCCACCCTCCAGTATATTTATCCCTATCCGGGCTCCCTCTGGTGGTCTGAGGTGGGTGGTAGGGTGGAGGTGTGTGAATGCTATGAGGGCCTCTTGTGGAGAAGTCCATCCATGCACCCCTCTGGGATCTGTGGCACCAATGCGCAGCAGGGCGCCACAAGTGCAGAGCACAAAAAAACTTTTTTTTTTCATTGGCTAATGTGATAGTGCAAGCTGTGTTAGCCCAGTTTGTCATTTTTGGTGGCTGAAATTCAGCTGTTTTCAGAGTAAAAAAATATATTTTTTCTGTTGATAGCCACAGTCCACCAAAGATTTTTTTGTGTAGCAAACGTCATACACTCTGCTGTACGTCAGCTACTAAGTTAGTGGCGGTGAACTTCAGCTGTTTTCTGAGTAAAAGAATTTATTTTTCTGTTGCTAGGCAGAGTCCACAAAAGATTTTTTGGTGTCCCAAACGTGATACACTTTGCTAAAAGCCACATACTATTTAAGTGGCGGTGAAATTCAGCTGTATGTAGAGCTTATGCAGAGTAAAAAAATCTATGACTAGCGTGATACAGCAGGCTAGATCTGAGTTTAACCCCTTAATAACATCTGACGTACTAATACGCGTCTGTGCCCTGGGACTTAAGAGCCAGACCCGTATTAGTACGTCATCGCGATCGCGCGCGCACACAGGCTGTGCGGGCGCGATCGCCGCCGGGTGTCAGCTGATTGTCACAGCTGACACCCGGTACTATGTGCAGGGAGCGGTCACGCACCGCTCCCAGCACATTAACCCCCGCGATGCTGCGATCGAAGTCGATCGAAGTCGATCGCGGCATTGCGGGGGCAAGGGGAGGTGATTGGCGATACTCACCTCCTCTTCCGGCTTCCAGCGCAGTCTGCAAAGGCTTCCCGGGTGTTGCCATGACGACCCGATGTCGTCATGACAACATCCGGGTCACCAGAGAGCAGGAAGATTGCTTGGACATGCGCAGTGCATCTCCAAGCAATCTTCACACTGTGCACTTCTGACAGCCTTCATGGCATAGGGATGGTGCTCCATTCCTGTGCCATGCAGGCGATCAGAAAAAAAAAAGTGAAAGTCCCAGAGTGGGACAAAGTAATAAAGTGTATAAACTGTGTGAAAGTGGAAAAAAAAAAAAAAAAATGTGCAAAAATATTATAAAAAAATAAAAAAAATAATACACCAAAAATAAAAATATAATGTACCCATCAATAAATATTATTATAAAAAAAATAAAAAAAAACAATAAAAGTACACATATTTGGTATCGCCGCGTCCGGAACAACCTGACCTATAAAACTGTCCCACTAGTTAACCCCTTCAGTGAACACGGTAAAAAAAAAAAAAAAAAAAACAAGCCAAAAACAATGCTTTATCACCATACCGCCAAACAAAAAGTGGAATAACACGCGATCAAAAAGACGCATATAAATAAAAATGATACCGCTGAAAACGACATCTCATCCCGCAAAAAACAAGCCGCCATATAGCTCCATCAGCCGAAAAATAAAAAAGTTATAGCTCTCAGAATAAAGCGATACTAAAAAATATTTTTTTCTATAAAATAGCTTTTATTGTGTATAAGCGCCAAAACATAGAAAAATGATACAAATGTGGTACCGCTGTAAACGTACTGACCCGAAGAGTAAAGCTGCCTCATCAATTTTACCACACGCGGAACAGAATAAAAAAAAAAAAAAAAAAAACAATTCCTGAATTGTTGGTTTTTGTTTATTCTGCCTCCCAAAAATCGGAATAGAAAGCGATCAAAAAATGTCACGTGCCTGAAAATGGCACCAATAACAACGTCAAGTCATCCCGCAAAAAACGAGCCGTCACATGACTTTCTGCCAAAATCTGGAAAAATTATAGCTCTCAAAATATGGCGATGCAAAAACTAGATTTTACAAAAAATGCGTCTTTTAGTGTGTGACAGCTGTCAGTCATAAAAACCCCATATGATTCTGGCATTGCTGTAATCACACTGACCTGAAGAATAAAGTCGTCTAATCACTTATACCGCACAAGGAACGGCGTCAAAAATAAACTCTTGAGTTAGGATTGGGCTAGGGTTAGGGCTGGGTTTGGGGCTAGGGTTGTGCTGGGGCTAGGGTTGTGCTGGGGCTAGGGTTGTGCTGGGGCTAGGGTTGTGCTGGGGCTAGGGTTGTGCTAGGGTTAGGGCTGGGGTTGGGATTTTTTTCAAAAGTAAGAAAAAAAGATGACGATATGGCTACTAGTGTTGAGAGCAAGTGTTTTTTTTTTCACTTTTTCATTTTTACGAATCAATTTGTGAAGCACCTGGGGTTCCAAGTGCTCACTATGAATCTAGATAGGTGCCTTGGGGGTCTAGTTTCCAAAATGGGGTCACTTGTGGGGGAGCTCCAATGTTTGGGCACACAGGGACTCTCTAAATGCAACATGGTATCCGCTAACAAATTGAATGGAAAATCGGCTCAAATTGTTAGCGGACACCACATTGCGTTTGGAGAGCCCCTCTGTGCCCAAACTTTGGAGCTCCCCCACAAGTGACCCCATTTTGGAAACTAGACCCCCCAAGGCACCTTTCTAGATGCATAGTGAGCACTTGGAACCCCCAGGTGCTTCACAAATTGATTCGTAAAAATGAAAAAGTGAAAAAAATAACACTTTTTCATTTTTATGAATCAATTTGTGAAGCACCTGGGGTTCCAAGTGCTCACTATGAATCTAGATAGGTGCCTTGGGGGGGTCTAGTTTCCAAAATGGGGTCACTTGTGGGGGAGCTCCAATGTTTGGGCACACAGGGACTCTCCAAATGCAACATGATATCCGCTAACAAATTGTCGGCTCAAATTGTTAGCGGATATCATGTTGCATTTGGAGAGTCTCTGTGTGCCCAAACATTGGAGCTCCTCCACAAGTGACCACATTTTGGAAACTAGACCCCCCAAGGCACCGATCTAGATGCATAGCGAGCACTTGGAACCCCTAGGTGCTTCACAAATTAATTCGTAAAAATGAAAAAGTGTTTTTTTTTTCACTTTTTCATTATTACGAATCAATTTGTGAAGCACCTGGGGGTTCCAAGTGCTCACTATGCATCTAGAAAGGTGCCTTGGGGGGTCTAGTTTCCAAAATGGGGTCACTTGTGGGGGAGCTCCAAAGTTTGGGCACAGAGGGGCTCTCCAAACGCAATGTGGTGTCCGCTAACAATTTGAGCCGATTTTCCATTCAATTTGTTAGCGGATACCATGTTGCATTTAGAGAGTCCCTGTGTGCCCAAACATTGGAGCTCTCCCACAAGTGACCCCATTTTGGAAACTAGACCCCCCAAGGCACCTATCTAGATGCATAGTGAGCAGTTGGAACCCCCAGGTGCTTCACAAATTGATTCATAAAAATGAAAAAGTGTTTTTTTTTTCACTTTTTCATTGTTACGAATCAATTTGTGAAGCACCTGGGGGTTCCAAGTGCTCACTATGCATCTAGATAGGTGCCTTGGGGGGTCTAGTTTCCAAAATGGGGTCACTTGTGGGGGAGCTCCAATGTTTGGGCACACAGCAGCTCTCCAAGCGCAACATGGTGTCGCTAACAATTTGAGCCAATTTTGCGTTAAATTTGTTAGCGGACACCATGTTGCATTTAGAGAGCCGCTGTGTGCCCAAATATTGGAGCTCCCCCACAAGTGACCCCATTTTGGAAACTAGACCACCCAAGGCACCTATCTAGATGCATAGTGAGCACTTGGAACCCTCAGGTGCTTCACAAATTGATTCATACAAATGAAAAAGTGTTTTTTTTTTCACTTTTTCATTGTTACGAATCAATTTGTGAAGCACCTGGGGGTTCCAAGTGCTCACTATGCATCTAGATAGGTGCCTTGGGGGGTCTAGTTTCCAAAATGGGGTCACTTGTGGGGGAGCTCCAATGTTTGGGCACACAGGGACTCTCTAAATGCAACATGGTGTCCTCTAACAAATTTAACGGAAAATCGGCTCAAATTGTTAGCGACACCATGTTGCGTTTGGAGAGCCGCTGTGTACCCAAACATTGGATCTCCCCCACAAGTGACCCCATTTTGGAAACTAGACCCCCCAAGGCACCTATCTAGATGCATTGTGAGCACTTGGAACCCTCAGGTGCTTCACAAATTGATTCATAAAAATGAAAAAGTGTTTTTTTTTTTCACTTTTTCATTGTTACGAATCAATTTGTGAAGCACCTGGGGGTTCCAAGTGCTCACTATGCATCTAGAAAGGTGCCTTGGGGGGTCTAGTTTCCAAAATGGGGTCACTTGTGGGGGAGCTCCAAAGTTTGGGCACACATGGGCTCTCCAAACACAACATGGCGTCCGCTAATTATTCAAGCAAATTTTACAATCAAAAAGTCAAATGGCGCTCCTTCCCTTCCGAGCCCTGCCGTGCGCCCAAACAGTATTTTTTCCCCAAATATTGGGTATCTGCGTGCCCAGGGGAAATTGCACAACAAATTTTGGGGTCCATTTTTTCTTGTTACCCCTGTGAAAATAAAAAAAATTGGGTCTAAAGTAACATTTTTGTGAAAAAAGTTAAATGTTCATTTTTTTCTTCCACATTCAAAAAATTCCTGTGAAGCACCTGAAGGGTTAATAAAGTTCTTGAATGTGGTTTTGAGCACCTTGAGGGGTGCAGTTTTTAGAATGGTGTCACTTTTGGGTATTTTCTGTCATAAAGACCTCTCAAAGTGACTTCAAATGTGATGTGGTCCCTAAAAAAATGGTTTTGTAAATTTTGTTGGAAAAATGAGAAATCGCTGGTCAACTTTTAACCCTTATAGCTCCCTAACAAAAAAAAATTTTGGTTCCAAAATTGTGCTGATGTAAAGTAGACATGTGGGAAATGTTATTTATTAACTCTTTTGTGTGACATATCGCTCTGATTTCAGGGCTTAAAAATTCAAATTTTGAAAATTGCAAAATTTTCAAAATTTTCGCCAAATTTCCATTTTTTTCACAAATAAACGCAAGTGATATCGAAGAAATTTTTCCACAATCATGAAGTACAATATGTCACGAAAAAACAATCTCAGAATCAGGGGGATCCGTTGAAGCGTTCCAGAGTAATTACCTCATAAAGTGACAGTGGTCAGAATTGTAAAAATTGGCCCGGTCATTAACGTGCAAACCACCCGCGGGGCTTAAGGGGTTAAAATATCTTGGAGCATATATTCTATGTTATACAGGCCTCATCCACAGTCAAAAAATGCTTTCTTTGATTCCTAACATTATACAGCAGGAGATATCTCAGTTTGAATTAGTTTGGAGAATATCTCATATGTTATACAGGCCTCATCCACAATTAAAAAATACTTTTCCTCTGTTACTAATGTAATATAGTAGGGAACATCTCAGTTTGAAATTGTTCGCAGCATATCTCCTATGTTATACAGGCCTCATCCACACTAAAAATATACTTTCTTCTGTTACTAACATCATACACTAGAGGAGATCTCAGGGTGCCAAGGGAGGGTGGTTCACTGCGATCGAGGGGGGGTGGCGATAACAGAGAAACTGTTAGGCTATGTGGCCACGATGCAGAAATGAAGCAGAAAATTTCTGCAGCATTTCTGCATCTCCCTGGCAGAAAAAAAGCATGCAGATTGTGCATGTGTTTTTCCTGCAGAATACATGCGGATCCACATGCGTTTCCGCATGCAGATTGACAAGCGCTTTCCAGGTGATAGCATCACTTGGAAAGTGCTTGACAACTAGGTCACACTGTATAAATGCAAACAGCGTGAACCGTAAAAATGAAAACAAATAAAGCTATACTCACCCCCGATGCCCGGCGTGGCTGCAGCGCTCGTTCCTGTCTGGTTCCTGGATGCCGGCATATCGCGAGACAGAGCGGTGAAGGGCCTGCGGTCACATGACTGTGACGTCACCGAAGGTCCTTCAGCGATGCCGGCATTCACAGAGAAGCCGCCGGACAGGTGAGTATAAACTTTATTTGTTATTTTATTCTTTTTTTACAGGTACAATGGTACCCAGGTCTGGATGAGAGTCTTCTCTCCTCCAGAACTGGGTACCATCCGCACATAGAGATGCATAGAAGCCGCTTGTACAAATGTACAGTCGCGGTTTCTATGCGTCTCAATGCAAGTCAATGGCGGGAGTTCCGCTGCGCTTCCACAAAATTAAATGACATGCTGCGGATTTTTGTACGCAGCATAAACGCTGCGGAAAAATCCGCAGCATGTGCATAGAACATGCGGAATCCCCTTGGGGACCATGGGGTGCGGATTACCTAGCGTTTCACAAGTGTTTATGCTGCGGAAATTCCGCAGCATAAACGCTTGAAAAACGCTACGTGAGCACCCAGCCTTAGTGAAGGTGTTACTGAAGGCGAGGAAGAAATGGAAGAAGAAGAGGTGATGGGCAAGCAACAGGCAGAACATGTTCGTGTTTGGCAGGAGGGGATGGAGGAAACAAGCATCAGAATTACCCAGCTACCAACACAGCATGGGCTTGAACATCAGGAAAGAGGCCGACATATGAGTGCGTTCTTGCTGCACTCTCTGCAAAATGATCCCCGTATAGTTATGATTCAAAATAGTGCTGATGACTGCGTTGTCACTGTGTTAGATCCACTTTATAAGAGTAAATTTTGCCAGATGCTTCCCGTCCTGGAAATTGACCCGCAAATGCTGGAGTATCAAAACACACTTTTACACAACCTTAAGATAAGTTTTCCCCAAGTCAGCAGTGAGGCACACAGAGTTCATCGCAGCTCTACACTTCCAACCTCCGGCACGTTAATTCGTCAATGTCAAAATATTAGTAGTGTAAGTGGCAGAGGCAATTTCTGTGAGTCCTTTCACACATTTTTTAGTTCAGCTCGTGCACCTGCACAACAGAGAACAAGTCTGACGTGTGGTGAACGACTGGAGAGGATGGTGCACTTCTGATTAAGTCTCCATCTGCTGGGTTGGCTGTAGTGGAAGAGGATTTGGTTCCTATTTCTACAATTTCTACTGTAGTGAAATTAAATTTCCTGGTATCTGCCACTAATTTTTGGAAATGTGGAGAATCCTGATTGGGTCTCCATCTATTTTGTTGGCTGTAGTGGAAGAGGTGTTGTTCCAAATTCTACAACTTCTACAGTAGCGAAATTGATGCCACTTTGCTGGTGTCTGCCACTAACTTTTGGAAATGTGGAGAATCCTGATTGGGTCTCCATCTATTGGGTTTGGCTGTAGTGGAAGAGATTTCTGTCTCCATTAAACTACTTCTACTCTGGTGAAATTGATGCCACTTTGCTGGTGTCTGCCACTAATTTTTGGAAATGTGGGGAATCCTGATTGGGTCTCCATCTGTTGGATTGGCTGTAGTAGAAGTGGTGTTAGTCCCCATTATACTACTTAAACTCTAGTGAAATTGATACCACTTTGATCGTTTTAGGCCCTCATTTTTTTAAATGTGAACGTTCCTGATAGTGTCTCCATCTATTGGGTTGGCTGTTGTGGAAGAAGTTTCTGTCTCCATTAAGCTACTTCTACTCAGTTGAAATTGATGCCACTTTGCTGGTGTCTGCCACTAATTTTTGGAAATGTGGGGAATCCTGATTGGGTCTCCATCTATTTTGTTGGCTGTAGTGGAAGAGGTGTTGTTCCAAATTCTACAACTTCTACAGTAGTGAAATTGATGCCACTTTGCTGGTGTCTGCCACTAATTTTTGGAAATGTGGAGAATCCTGATTGGGTCTCCATCTATTGGGTTTGGCTGTAGTGGAAGAGATTTCTGTCTCCATTAAACTACTTCTACTCTGGTGAAATTGATGCCACTTTGCTGGTGTCTGCCACTAATTTTTGGAAATGTGGGGAATCCTGATTGGGTCTCCATCTATTGGGTTGGCTGTAGTAGAAGCGGTGTTGGTCCCCATTATTCTACTTAAATTCTAGTGAAATTGATGCCACTTTGATGGTTTTAGGCACTCATTTTTTTTAAATGTGAACGTTCCTGATAGTGTCTCCATCTATTAGGTTGGCTGTAGTGGAAGAGGTTTCTGTCTCCATTAAACTACTTCTACTCAGTTGAAATTGATGCCACTTTGCTGGTGTCTGCCACTAATTTTTGGAAATGTGGAGAATCCGGATAGGGTCTCAATCTACTGGGTTGGCTGTAGGGGATGAGGTGTCATTCCTAATTCTACAATTTCTACTGTAGTGAAATTGATGCCACTTTGCTAGCGTCTGCCACTAATTTTTGGAAATGTGGGGAATCCTGATTGGGTCTCCATCTATTTTGTTGGCTGTAGTGGAAGAGGTGTTGTTCCAAATTCTACAACTTCTACAGTAGTGAAATTGATGCCACTTTGCTGGTGTATGCCACTATTTTTTGGAAATGTGGAGAATCCTGATTGGGTCTCCATCTATTGGGTTTGGCTGTAGTGGAAGAGATTTCTGTCTCCATTAAACTACTTCTACTCTGGTGAAATTGATGCCACTTTGCTGGTGTCTTCCACTAATTTTTGGAAATGTGGGGAATCCTGATTGGGTCTCCTTCTGTTGGATTGGCTGTAGTAGAAGTGGTGTTAGTCCCCATTATACTACTTAAACTCTAGTGAAATTGATACCACTTTGATGGTTTTAGGCCCTCATTTTTTTAAATGTGAACGTTCCTGATAGTGTCTCCATCTATTGGGTTGGCTGTTGTGGAAGAAGTTTCTGTCTCCATTAAACTACTTCTACTCAGTTGAAATTGATGCCACTTTGCTGGTGTCTGCCACTAATTTTTGGAAATGTGGAGAATCCGGATAGGGTCTCAATCTACTGGGTTGGCTGTAGGGGATGAGGTGTCATTCCTAATTCTACAATTTCTACTGTAGTGAAATTGATGCCACTTTGCCGGTGTCTGCCACTAATTTTTGGAAATGTGGGGAATCCTGATTGGGTCTCCATCTATTTTGTTGGCTGTAGTGGAAGAGGTGTTGTTCCAAATACTACAACTTCTACAGTAGTGAAATTGATGCCACTTTGCTGGTGTCTGCCACTAATTTTTGGAAATGTGGAGTATCCTGATTGGGTCTCCATCTATTGGGTTTGGCTGTAGTGGATTGGAATCCTGATTGGGTCTCTTTAACGGGTCTGGGAGGCGGAACCTCTGAGCTACTATACAAGGGGGCGGTCCTTGTAAGGGAGCGGGTGGCGACCAGGGAAGACGGGCAAGCAGTCACAGCAGGTGACCGGGACAGTCTCTGAGTGAACGGGCTGGAGGTCACGGCAAGTGACCGAGGCAGTCTCTGGATGAACGGGCAGGAGGTCACGGCAAGTGACCGGGGCAGTCTCTGGATGAACGGGCAGGAGGTCACGGCAAGTGACCGGGGCAGTCTCTGGGTAAAGGGTAGGTACGACCTGTGATGGCAGAGCCTCCAGATAGGGTAGCAGGCAGATGGTAGATGTGTGCTCCCAGGTGAGCAAGCGAGAGTCTCTGGAATGGCAGGTGGTCACAGCACGTGACGGCGGAGCCTCCAGGTAGGCTAGCAGGCAGGTAACATGTGTGCGCTCCCAGGTGAGCGGGTAGGAGTCTCTGGAATGGCAGGTGGTCACAGCACGTGACGGCGGAGCCTCCAGGTAGGCTAGCAGGCAGGTAGCCGAGGAGCGCTTCCAGTTGAGCGGGCAAGCTGGTCCTTAGACAGACTGACAGGAGTCGGTAGGCAGACCGTCGGACCTCAGGCTAGCAGGCAGGTAAGCAGAATATCAGGCAGGAATCAGACAGCAAACTGGCAGGAATCTGGCAGGTAACTGGCAACGGGACCTGAGGGCTGAAGCAGAGTAGTGAACAGTGCAACAACATTGCTCGGGCACCTCCATTTTGGAGGAGGTGCCTTATATATGGTGAAGTCCTCCGGCCATTGGCCGGGGACTCCTTAGGACGGCGCGCGCGGCCCCTTTAAGAGGGAGGGAGCGCGCGCGCCCTAAGCACAGTGGCCGGGAAGGAGCGCGCGCTGCCAGCAGAGCGGGAGGAGGACGCCGGGCTCGGAGCAGAGGGGTGAGGGGAACAGCGTCCCTGCCTAGCAGAGGGCAGGGACGCCGGCGCTACAGTACCCCCCCCTTTAGGCCCCCCCTTTTTTAGGCCAGAGAGAAATTTAGCTAGGATGAGAGGGGCATGGATGTTCTCCCGGGGCTTCCACGTTCTCTCCTCAGGACCAAACCCCTTCCAATCTACTAGAAAAAAGGTCTTCCCTCTTACCCTTTTGGTGGCCAGAATGTTCTCTACCTCAAACTCGTTTTCAGCGGAAACCGGAGCAGGAGGCGTACCTGTAGACTTAGAAAAAGAGTTAAGTACCACAGGTTTGAGGAGAGATACATGGAAGGAGTTAGGGATCTGCAAGTTGGCCGGGAGTTTCAATTTATAGGCCACCGGGTTGATCTGACTGATGACCTCCAGAGGACCGATGAACCGAGGCCCTAACTTATAGGAAGGAATCTTGAGCCGGACATACTTGGACGAGAGCCAGACCTTATCCCCTGGACGGAATTGAGGAGGATCCAGACGTTTTTTGTCAGCATGTCTTTTCATACGCTCGGATGACAGAAGGAGTGCGGATCGGGTACTCTCCCATATGGAGGAAAATTTGTTAACAAGAGATTCCGCAGCCGGATTGTCCACTGAGGTGTAGACGGGAAATGGGATCCGAGGATGCTGACCGAAGACAACAAAAAACGGGGATTTGGAGGAAGATTCGCTCTCGTGATTGTTGTAAGAAAATTCGGCCCATGGCAGGAGATCCACCCAGTCTGAATGGTGGGCATTAACGAAGTGCCGGAGGTAACTGGTCAGGTTCTGATTGATCCGCTCCACTTGATCATTAGACTGTGGGTGGTAAGCGGAGGAGAAGTCCAGGGTGACTTCTAGCAGTTTACAAGTGGCTCTCCAGAAGCGTGAGGTGAACTGTACCCCACGATCCGACACGATGTGGAGGGGCAGGCCATGAAGACGGAAGATGTGGCGGATAAAGTCTTTAGCCAGCTCGGGTGCAGACGGGAGGCCTGGCAGGGGAACGAAATGAGCCATCTTGGAAAAGCGGTCAGCGACCACCCAAATGACCGTACAACTGGCAGAGACGGGGAGATCAGTTATAAAGTCCATTGCTATATGCTGCCAGGGGGCAGCAGGTACTGGGAGCGGAAGGAGGCGACCGGCTGGCAGATGTCTCGGAACCTTGTTGCGGGCGCAGGACACACAGGCAGAAACAAAGTCTATTACGTCCTTGTGCAGGGTAGGCCACCAGTAGTGCCGGGTAATAAGCTGGAGGGTCTTTTTCTGATCGGCGTGGCCAGCAAGTTTAGACGAGTGACCCCAGTGTAGGATCTTCTCCCGATCAGGTACTGATACGAACGTCTTACCGGGAGGGAGACGATTTAGACTCACGGGAGCCACCTGCATTACTCTGGCGGGATCAATGATGTGTTTCGGTTCCTCCTCGAGATCAGACACCAGAAAGGATCGGGACAAGGCGTCCGCCTTGATGTTTTTGTCAGCCGGGCGAAAATGAAGAATAAAATCAAAGCGAGCAAAAAACAAGGACCACCGAGCTTGGCGCGGGTTAAGTCTCTGGGCATGCTGGAGGTAAGCCAAGTTCTTGTGGTCAGTGTAAATTATTACCGGGTGAAGAGCCCCTTCGAGCAGGTAACGCCACTCCTCCAATGCCAGCTTGATGGCCAATAACTCTCGATCTCCTATGGAATAGTTGCGCTCAGAAGAGGAGAAGAGTTTGGAGAAGAAGCCACAAGTTACCATTCTCCCGGAAGATGATTTTTGGGTAAGTACCGCTCCGGCTCCAGAGGAGGAGGCGTCAACCTCCAGGAAGAACTGCTTGTTGCCATCTGGGCGATGCAGCACCGGGGCGGAAGAGAAGGCCTGTTTTAAGGAAAGAAAGGCCTCCTCTGCTTCGGGCGGCCACTCTCTGGGATTAGTGCCCTTACGGGTGAGCGCGGAAATTGGGGCAGTCCAGGAAGAGAAGTGCGGTATGAAGAGGCGGTAGTAGTTGGCGAAGCCCAGGAACCGCTGGATGGCCTTCAACCCCTCCGGTCGGGGCCATTTCTCGATGGCAGACAGCTTCTCTGGATCCATTCGAAGGCCGGTCTGAGAAATAATGTAGCCCAAAAACGGAAGCGAGGTCTGCTCAAAGAGGCACTTCTCATATTTAGCGAAGAGGTGATTCTGCCTGAGCCTGAGCAGGACCTGACGAACGTCTCTCCGGTGAGTCTGGAGATCCGGAGAGAAGACCAAGATGTCGTCCAGGTACACCACTACGCAGGAGTAGAGAAGGTCCCGGAAGATGTCATTGACCAACTCTTGAAAGACGGCAGGAGCTTTACAGAGACCAAAGGGCATTACCAGATATTCATAGTGGCCGTCCCGGGTGTTGAATGCAGTCTTCCATTCATCCCCTTGGCGGATACGGACCAGGTTGTACGCCCCACGGAGGTCCAGTTTGGTGAAGATTCTAGCCCCCCTCAGATGATCAAATAATTCTGGAATGAGCGGAAGGGGGTACTTATTCTTCACCGTGATCTGGTTAAGGCCTCTATAGTCTATACAGGGACGGAGAGAGCCGTCCTTCTTTTTTACGAAAAAGAAGCCTGCTCCCGCCGGGGAGGTAGATTTCTGGATGAATCCCCTGGCCAAATTCTCCTCAATATATTCGGACATCGACCGGGTCTCAGCAGCGGACAATGGGTAAATACGCCCACGGGGAGGCATAGTACCGGGTAACAGGTCGATAGGACAGTCGTATGGTCTATGAGGGGGTAATGTCTCTGCCTCCTTTTTATTAAAGACATCAGCAAATGACCAATAGGGAATCGGAAGTCCAGGTAGATTAGTTGGGGTAGGAGAAGGACGGGCGGAATGAACAGGAACCAAACAAGTCTTATGACAGTCCTGTCCCCAGCGAAGGACTTCTCCGGTCTGCCAGTCAAGCACGGGTGCATGTCTCTGGAGCCAAGGTAGACCTAGTAAGAGGGCGTGAGAGAGTCCAGGCAGAACATGAAAAGAGATGCTCTCAGAATGCAGCATTCCCACCTGCAGAGTTACAGATTCGGTGATGAGTTGGATGGGACGTGGTAAGAGGCCCCCATCCACAGCAGCGACAGATAATGGTATAGCCAGAGGTTTGGTGGGAATGCGGTATTTTTCTACCAGGGCCTGTGAAATAAGATTCCCGGCCGCTCCAGAGTCAAGTTGGGCTAGTTCGAAATAACGATTCTCCCCGCAGATAATTGAGACTGACAGCAGCAGAGATGGAGAGGATTTATTCTTGTCTAGGTCGACCTCTCTGAGCGAACCTAGACACAGGCGTTTCCTGACCTCTCCGGGCAGGTACGGATCCGGTGCTCCTTACTGCCACAGTAGAAGCAGCTCCCCTCGGCACGGCGTAAGTCCTGACGGGTTTTGACCATCTTGGTCTGGTTGACCTGCATAGGCTCAGGAGAGTGTACCTGGGGAGAAACGGAGGGAGTGACGGATTTCTGAAAAGTAGGAGCTAGACGTGGAAACCTCCTCTCACGGGTGACTTCTTTGGCACGCTCCTGGAACTGTAGGTCAATCCGGGTAGCAAGAGTTATTAGGTCATCGAGAGTGGTAGGAATGTCTCGACCGGCAAGTTCATCTTTAATACGGCCGGACAGACCCTCCCAGAAGACAGATACCAGAGCGTCGTTATCCCAGGCCAGCTCCGAGGCAAGGGTACGGAACCGTATGGCATATTGGCCCACGGTGAGACTTCCCTGACGGAGGCGTAGCAGAGATGATGCGGATGAGGTCTTCCGTCCAGGTTCGTCGAAGACTTTCCGGAAAGCCGTGAAAAAGGCAGGCAAGTCGGACACCAGGGGGTCTCCTCTCTCCCATAGAGGATTTAGCCAGGCCAGGGCCTCCCCGGTGAGATGGGACATGATGAAGGCAATTTTGGCCCGGTCGGAGTTAAACTGGTGGGACAGGAGTTCAAAGTGCAGGGTGCACTGATTTATAAAGCCCCGAGCCTGAGCGGAGTCGCCTCCGAAGCAAGGAGGTGCAGAAAGCCGGGGTCCGGGGTAGGATACCATAGTATTGGTGGGCAGCGGAGCTGCCGGATTGCGAGTCATGGCTCTGGCGGTGGTTGCTGGTGGAGCAGTCAGAGTGTCCAGGCGAGTATTGACATTCCGCAGGTGACCCAGGATGGACTCCTGTTGGGACCTCTGACGGGACAGTTCATGACACAGGTTCGAGAGTGAGGGAGCTTGGGTGCCACCGGGTTCCATGGCCCGAGCAAACTGTAACGGGTCTGGGAGGCGGAACCTCTGAGCTACTATACAAGGGGGCGGTCCTTGTAAGGGAGCGGGTGGCGACCAGGGAAGACGGGCAGGCAGTCACAGCAGGTGACCGGGACAGTCTCTGAGTGAACGGGCTGGAGGTCACGGCAAGTGACCGGGGCAGTCTCTGGATGAACGGGCAGGAGGTCACGGCAAGTGACCGGGGCAGTCTCTGAGTGAACGGGCTGGAGGTCACGGCAAGTGACCGGGGCAGTCTCTGGATGAACGGGCAGGAGGTCACGGCAAGTGACCAGGGCAGTCTCTTGGTAAAGGGTAGGTACGACCTGTGATGGCAGAGCCTCCAGGTAGGCTAGCAGGCAGATGGTAGATGTGTGCTCCCAGGTGAGCAAGCGAGAGTCTCTGGAATGGCAGGTGGTCACAGCACGTGATGGCGGAGCCTCCAGGTAGGCTAGCAGGCAGGTAACAGGTGTGCGCTCCCAGGTGAGCAGGCAGGAGTCTCTGGAATGGCAGGTGGTCACAGCACGTGACGGCGGAGCCTCCAGGTAGGCTAGCAGGCAGGTAGCAGATGTGCGCTCCCAGGTGAGCGGGCAAGCTGGTCCATAGACAGACTGACAGGAGTTGGAGGGCAGACCGTCGGACCTCAGGCTAGCAGGCAGGTAGCAGAGGAGCGCTCCCAGGTGAGCGGGCAAGCTGGTCCTTAGACAGACTGACAGGAGTCGGTAGGCAGACCGTCGGACCTCAGGCTAGCAGGCAGGTAAGCAGAATATCAGGCAGGAATCAGACAGCAAACTGGCAGGAATCTGGCAGGTAACTGGCAACGGGACCTGAGGGCTGAAGCAGAGTAGTGAACAGTGCAACAACATTGCTCGGGCACATCCATTTTGGAGGAGGTGCCTTATATATGGTGAAGTCCTCCGGCCATTGGCCGGGGACTCCTTAGGACGGCGCGCGCGGCCCCTTTAAGAGGGAGGGAGCGCGCGCGCGCCCTAAGCACAGTGGCCGGGAAGAAGCGCGCGCTGCCAGCAGAGCGGGAGGAGGACGCCGGGCTCGGAGCAGAGGGGTGAGGGGAACAGCGTCCCTGCCTAGCAGAGGGCAGGGATGCCGGCGCTACAGTCTCCTTCTGTTGGGTTGGCTATAGTGAAAGCAGTGTCGGTCCCCATTATACTACTTAAACTCTAGTGAAATTGATGCCACCTTGGTGGTTTTAGGCCCTCATTTTTTTAAATTTGAACACTCCTGATTGTGTCTCCATCTATTGGGTTGGCTGTAGTGGAAGATGTTTCTGTCTCCATTAAACTACTTCTACTCTGGTGAAATAGATTGCACTTTGCTGGTGTCTGCCACTAATTTTTGGAATTGTGGAGAATCCTAATAGGGTCTCCATCTACTGGGTTGGCTGTAGGGGATGAGGTGTCATTCCTAATTCTACAATTTCTACTGTAGTGAAATTGATGCCACTTTGCTGGTGTCTGCCACTAATTTTTGGAAATGTGGAGAATCATGATTGGGTCTCCATCTATTGGGTTTGGATTTAGTGGAAGAGATTTCTGTCTCCATTAAACTACTTCTACTCTTGTGAAATTGATGCCACTTTGCTGGTGTCTGCCACAAATTTTTGGAAATGTGGGGAATCCTGATTGGGTCTTCATCTGTTGGGTTGGCTGTAGTGGAAGTGGTGAAGGTCCCCATTATACTACTTAAACTCTAGTGAAATTCATGCCACTTTGGTGGTTTTAGGCCTTCATTTTTTAAAATGTGAACACTCCTGATTGTGTCTCCATCTATTGGGTTGGCTGTAGTGGGAGAGGTTTCTGTCTCCATTAACCTACTTCTACTATGGTGAAATTTATACCACTTTGCTGGTGTCTGCCCCTAATTTTTGGAAATGTGGAGAATCCTCATAGGGTCTCCATCTACTGGGTTAGCTGTAAGGGAAGAGCTGTCGTTCCTAATTCTACAATTTCTACTGTAGTGAAATTGATGCCACTTTGCTGGTATCTGCCACTAATTTTTGGAAATGTTGGGAATCTTGATTGGGTCTCCATCTATTTTGTTGCCTGTATTGGAAAAGGTGTCGTTCCAAATTCTACAACTTCTACAGTAGTGAAATTGATGCCACTTTGCTGGTGTCTTCCGCTAATTTTTGGAAATGTGGAGAATCCTGATTGGGTCTCCATCTATTGGGTTTGGCTGTAGTGGAAGAGGTTTCTGTCTCCATTAAACTACTTGTACTCTGGTAAAATTGATGCCACTTTGCTGGTGTCTGCCGCTAAATTTTGAAATTGGGGGAAATCCTGATTGGGTTTCAATCTATTGGGTTGGCTGTAGTGGAAGGGATCTCGATCCCCATTATACTACTTAAACTCTAGTGAAATTGATGCTTCTTTGGTGGTTTTAGGCCCTCATTTTTTTAAATGTGAACACTCCTGATTGTGTCTCCATCTATTGGGTTGGCTGCAGTGGAAGAGGTTTCTGTCTCCATTAAACTACTTCTTCTTACTGCCTAGATATGGGAGTAGAACCGAGCTTACTGCCTAGATGCGAGAGCAGAACCAAGCTTACTACCTAGATATGGGAGCAGAACCGAGCTTACTGCCTAGACACTGGAGCAGAACCGAGCTTACTACCTACATACGGGAGCAAAACCGAGCTTACTACCTAGATACGGGTGCAGAACCGAGCTTACTACCTAAATACGGGAGCAGAACCGAGCTTACTGTCTAGATGTGGGAGCAGAACCGAGCTTACTGCCTAGATACGGGAGCAGAACCAAGCCTGCTGCCTAGATACGGGAGCAGAAACGAGCTTACTACCTAGATACGAGAGCAGAACCAAGCTTACTACCTAGATACGGGAGCAGAACCAAGCTTGCAGTACAGCCCCAGCAGCATATCCCCCATCAGCACAGTCAAATCAGCATAGCCCCATCAGCGTATCCCCCCCATCAGCACAGTCAAATCAGCACAGCCCCATCAGCATATCCTTCCCATCAGCACAGCCCCAGCAGTGTATTCCCCCCTATCAGCACAGCCAAATCTGCACAGCCCCATCAGCATATCCCACCCAGCAGCACAGTCAAATCAGCACAGCCCCATCAGCATATCCTTCCCATCAGCACAGCCCCATCAGCATATCCTTCCCATCAGCACAGCCCCATCCGCTTATCCCCCCATCAGCACAGCCTAATCAGCATATCCCCCCATCAGCACAGCCCCGACAGCGTATCCTCCCCCCATCAGCACAGGCCTCATCAGCGTATCCCCCTCATCAGCACAGCCCCATCAGCGTATCCCCCCCATTAGCACAGCCCCATCAGCGTATCCCCCCATCAACACAGCCCCATCAGTGTATCCCCTCATCAACATATCCCCCTCCCCCATCAGAATATCCCCCCATCAGTACAGCCCCATCAGCATATCCCCCATCAGTACAGCCCCATCAGCATATACCCCCATCAGCACAGCCCCATCAGCGTATCCCCATCAGCACAGCCCGTCAGCGTATCTCCCCATAAGCACAGCCCCATCCGCTTATCCCCCCATCAGCACAGCCTAATCAGCATATCCCCCCATCAGAACAGCCCCGACAGCGTATCCTCCCCCCATCAGCACAGGCCTCATCAGCGTATCCCCCTCATCAGCACAGCCCCATCAGCGTATCCCCCCCATTAGCACAGCCCCATCAGCGTATCCCCCCATCAACACAGCCCCATCAGTGTGTCCCCTCATCAGCATATCCCCCTCCCCCATCAGCGTATCCCCCCCATCAGTACAGCCCCATCAGCATATCCCCCATCAGTACAGCCCCATCAGCATATCCCCCCATCAGCACAGCCCTATCAGCGTATCCCCATCAGCACAGCCCCATCAGCGTATCTCCCCATCAGCACAGCCCCATCCGCTTATCCCCCCATCAGCACAGCCTAATCAGCATATCCCCCCATCAGCACAGCCCCGACAGCATATCCTCCCCACATCAGCACAGGCCTCATCAGCGTATCCCCCTCATCAGCACAGCCCCATCAGCGTATCCCCCCCATTAGCACAGCCCCATCAGCGTATCTCCCCATCAACACAGCCCCATCAGTGTATCCCCTCATCAGCATATCCCCCTCCCCCATCAGCGTATCCCCCCCATCAGTACAGCCCCATCAGCATATCCCCCATAAGTACAGCCCCATCAGCATATCCCCCCATCAGCACAGCCCCATCTGCGTATCCCCCCATCAGCACAGCCCCATCAGCATATTTTCCCATCAGCACAGCACCATCATCATATCTCCCCAGCAGCACAGCCCCATTAGCATAGCATATCCCCACCATCAGCACAGCCCCATCAGCATATCCCCCCCATCAGCACAGCCCCATCAGCATATCCCCCTCATCAGCACAGCCCCAGCAGCGTATCCCCCATCAGCACAGCCAAATTAGCACAGCCCGATCAGTGTATCCCCCCATCAGCACAGTCAAATCAGCACAGCCCGATCAGTGTATCCCCCCATCAGCACAGTCAAATCAGCACAGCCCCATCCGCATATCCTTCCCATCAGCACAGCCCCAGCAGTGTAGCCCCCCCATCAGCACAGCCCCATCAGCGTTTCCCCCCATCAGCACAGTCAAATCAGCACAGCCCCATCAGCGTATCCCCCCATCAGCACAGCTCCATCAGCGTATCCCCATCAGCACAGCCCCATCAGCGTATCTCCCCATCAGCACAGCCGTATCATCGTATCCCCCCATCAGCACAGCCTAATCAGCATACCCCCCATCAGCACAGCCCCATCAGCGTATCCTCCCCCCATCAGCACTGCCCCCTTCAGCGTATCCCACTCATCAGCACCGCCCCCATCAGCGTATCCCCCCATTAGCACAGCCCCATCAGCGTATCCCCCATCAGCACAGCCAAATCAGCACAGCCCCAACAGTGCATCCCCCCCATCAGCACAGACAAATCAGCACAGCCCCATCAGCATATCCCCCCATCAGCTCATCCCCAGCAGAGTATCCCCCCCATCAGCACAGCCAAATCAGCACAGCCCCATCAGGGTATCCCCCCATCAGCACAGTCAAATCAGCATAGCCCCATCAGCATATCCCCTCCATCAGCACAGCCCCATCAGCGTATCCCCATCGGCACAGCCCCATCAGCGCATCTCCCCATCAGCACAGCCCCATCAGCGTATCCCCCATCAGCACAGCCCCATCAACGTATCCCCATCAGTACAGCCCCATCAGCATATCCCCCATCAGCGTATCCCCCATCAGCACAGCCCCATCAGTATAGCCCCATCAGAGTATCCCCCCATCAGTACAGCCCCATCAGCGTATTCCCCCATCAGTACAGCCCCATCAGTACAGCCAAACCCTCAGTGCATCCCCCCCATCAGCACAGCACAAGCTTTCACTGTATCCCCCCCCCCCCATCAATACAGGCCTGCTCCTCATAGTAATGTGAGAATTTTAAAAAAAAGCTCATACTCACATGGTCCAGGCTTCCTTCCGCCGTCTCCTCATCTGTGAAGTGCACACTGTGCAGCAGTGGACGCTGGACGGCGTGATGACGTCACTCTATCCTGCATCCTCTGCGTGCACAGGCCAGCGGCGTCTTACAGGAGATCCCGGCGGAGCAGGCAGTGCTCCTCTTCTCTTGCCCAGGTGATGCCGGTGAGTGCAGTCAGGGAGCGACGAGAGAGAGGGGTGAGCGGTGTCAGTGACTGACATCGCTAACCTCCCTGCCTGTGCCCCGGGCGTCGCTGCGTTGAATGTCTACAGCCGCAGCAAGGTGTCCGGCAGCCGTAGACATTCATTGATTTTTTTCCCCAGGAGCCGCAGAAGATCCGGCCCTGTACAGTGACTGGGTGAGCACCCGGTGGGCATTTCCCCCCTGCCCAGCCCGCCCCTGTCTGCTTTTAATTTTTGGAAATGTGGGGAATCCTGATTGGGTCTCTATTTTGTTGGCTGTAGTGGAAGAGGTGTCGTTCCAAATTATACAATTTCTACTCTAGTGAAATTGATGCCACTTTGCTGGTGTATGCCACTAATTTTTGGAAATGTGGAGAATCCTGATTGGGTCTCCATCTATTTTGTTGGCTGTAGTGAAAGCGGTGTTGGTCCCCATTATACTACAAACAAAAAAACTCAAGCTGTATAGGCCAAGTTTAAAGGAAGATAAATAGACACATATAAAATCAATATAGTTTATTTCAATAGTTTTAAAATATTTTTTTTTATATAAAAAACAGATGCCTTCAAATATTACAACAACCAAACCTCCAACATAGCTATATTAGTACATGAAAATTAGCCCATCCATGGCAATTTTGATTCATAGATCCAATATTGCACTAACCCTATTATAAAGTGCTGTTGCCAATTAATCCGTGAATGAAAAATGCATATAGAACTCCCCTAAAATAAGGTAAAGTGCAAGTGCAAAAAAAGGTGGGGGGGGGGGTTTGTTTTAAGTATGTGGAAAGATTAGCATCAAAGTAGCAGTACAACACAAGAATATTTTACAAACAGAAGTTCAAATATTGGAGCATATAGCCCCTATATGCTATAAGTAAGTCAGCAGATAAGTACAAGGTATAAAGGCATCAGGCTAATGCATATTAAATGTACTAATTACTAAGGCTGTGCATATAGTGTAGCTACATATAGGGTGTGTTATGACAAAACATTAAAGCCAGTGGAGAGTACTCACATATAGTAATTCAATAAGTTGATCAGAGGAGGGATGGTGAAGTTAACCCCGACGACGCCGTTTTGCCACAAGCTTCTTCAATCTTGTCCTTGGTGGATTTGAACCCAGAATCCCAGCGCTGCAAGGCTTCAGTGTTAACCATTAAGCCACTGTGCTGCCGTTCACCCTCTGATATCTAACATGCTGGAAAAACTTGCACCTAATGCCACTCTGCATCTTCAGCTCCTTTGTGAGAAACTTATGTATTTTTGGGCAGCCACTCAGTCTACCAAATAAAATTCCTGAGAAGGAAATTGGGGATGACTTCGCTACTGGGGGCAGTGCTAATACCATGGTGTCGAACCATAGTTCACTGTAAATATTCCAGGCTGGTAGGAGCCAAGCAGATTCCCACAGAAAAATACCAGCTGTAATGTTCTGGAACCCATGCTTGTGGAAGGCGGGGGCGACACCAGGAGAAATAGTGGCGGCTGGGGACCGAGTATGGAGACCCGGCCACTGCCATGAGGTTGTGAAAAGCTTCCACCTCCATGAGCCAGAAAAGCAACATTCCAAGTGCAAGTGTGGCACCCCAGGGGTCTGGTTTCCACAGTAACAGCAATGTTATGTCTGAGAGCAGGTGGGAGGTCTCTTGGTCAGGGATCCTATGCATGCCACACCTCCTGCCCAGTCCTGGGAGGGGAAGAACTTCCCCTATATAAACCTAGGGCTGAGGCAGGGTTAGTGAGTAGAGAAGAAGTAGAGACAGAGAAGAGAAGCAGATCTAGGAAAAGAACATCAGGAGCTCTGTGGGAGCAGTGCTATAAGGAGTCAGGGGCTGGCAGCTGCAGAGCTCGCCCTGACTGAGAAGCTATCACCGGACCCGGAGTCCGAGGCTGTGGGGACTAATCTTTACCCAGCAGCAGAAACCGCCCGGCAGGGGATTTCAGGTCCTCTGGCCAAGAAACCCGAAGGCACGGTCACCCGCGTGGGACCAGCACCGCCGTCGTGGAGCGGACGCCACTAGAAGGCCCCGAGTCACCGGCCATACGGGTGAGCACCACACGGTACACTCAGGGACGTGGGCTACTTATACCCGCCTCTAGCAAGGTAGCCAAAAGAGTACAGTCAGTTTGGGAGGCCTACAACTCCGCCTGGCCAGGGGAGATCCCATCTGCTCAAGGACTGACCAGGCCCCGATCGCTAGCCAGTACTCCGGGAGGGTCTATCTTTATCACCAGTAAAGACCCTGAATTACACCGCATCGTCTCTGAGTGATTCCTGCTACCCTCATCATCCACGTCGGCTGCCCTGAGGCCATACCCCTCCCGTTGGGGGTGATACTATCACGCTGCACAATCCTACCACCGGCCTCAGCGGTCTGCCCTGCAGCGGCAGCTCCTTCGCTGCATTCAACGGGTGGCGTAGTCGTCCAACATCTACCGCTAATACATCGCCGCTCAGTTTGACTCCCTGGGCACGGACCGGGTCACCGCCACGAGACTACAACCCTCAACAGATCCGGCTCCGGGTAAGCTCCCGTGCGCGCGATGCCGCGCGACGAAGGCCCAGGGGTGCGTCAACTTTTGGCGTAGTCGGCAGGATTTCGTGCCCGCAACCACCGGGTACTGCGTGCCTGAAAAAGACTTCAAACTTACCAGTGGTGAAGATTCCCACCATCCGGCGCCATCTTCTGCCTTCTTCCCGCCATCCGCGAAGTTTTCCCGCCATCCGGCGCCATCTTCTGCCTTCTTCCCACCATCCGTGGAGTTTTCCCGCCGTTGGACGCCATCTTGAAGACGCCGCGCGGGAAGAAGAGGGGCGTGGACTCCGAAAGCGCGCGAGAACTGAAGCCCCGCCTCACGTCCGGACGTTGCGTAAGGTCCTGGAAGGAGCCCAGCAGACGCCGACGTCACAGGAGCGCGACGGAAGGTCCTCAACCCTGACTATCCACTGCGGAGCCGCGGCCTACGGAAGAGGATCATCGCAAGGTAGGCCACGGTCCACTAGGGGGGAGGAAGATGGGAGGAAGATGTCGGATACGGAGGAGAGCTTCACTGCCTCAACCCCCGCCAGCGCCACCGCTGCTGCAGTCATGCCTTTCACCATGCCCTATATCCCGGGAGCGGCCTGGCTACCCCAGTACTCAGGGGAGTCACATACCCTGCATGACTTTAGAGAAAAGCTGGATAGCCTCTTCCAGGTGTATCCCCTCACAGAAGAGCAAAAAGTGAGCATCCTGGTGGCCCAATTAACCGGGGCAGCCCAAAGGGAGGTAAAGTCCTGGCCACCTGGGGGAAGGACTGTTGCAGGGATACTAACCCGGCTGAGGGACACCTTTGATACCCGCACCTCAGCCGAGATCAAGCTTAGATTCTACGGGTGCAAGCAGCGAGCACACGAGAGTATAAGGGACTATGCCCTGAACCTACAAGAGACCCTGAGAGCCATTAAGCAGACCGACCCTGACGGCGTGGGAGACGAGGACAGGCTGTTGACTGAACAATTTATAGAGGGTTTATATTGCAATGCCCACCGAACCCAGTTGCGGGCAATGGCCTTACAGGACCCTCATCTGGGATTTGCACAGTTCAAGGACAGAGCCATCCGGGTGCTCCGAGAACCGGCACCAGGTGGCGTTGTGACCCACTGACGCCCCACTACCACTTACCACCAGGAGGCGGCACCCTTGTCGGCAGGGCCTGTGGGAGCTGATGCGCAGGCTTTGAACAATGACCCGGCTCCAGACCTGCACCATCAGGTCCAAGAGCTAGCTAAAAGCGTTGCCGCGCTAACCCGAACTGTGCAGTCTTTACAGGTTTCCACTCCAGGGAAGATCCAGCTGGCATCCGGACCGGAGGACATCCCGTGGCGTCGACCAAGGAGGACCCCACCGGCCAGAGGAAGACCCAGCGACCGATACAACGAGGACGGACAACCCATCTGCCGCCGCTGCAATCAACCCGGACATATGGCAAGGTATTGTCCTTTAAACTGGCACTGCCTGGGGTAGAGGGCCAAACCCCAGGAAAAAGATCATCAGGCCCATCGAACTGGCGCGACAAATATGTGGGAGGACGTCCAGTCTTGCCTGTGGTACTGGATGGCATCCCCATGAGTGCCCTACTGGACACCGGGTCACAGGTTACCACTATCCCGTACGTGCTCTTCAAGCAGTACTGGAATGACTCGGATATCACCCGCTACCCTGACGACGACTTGAGTATCATCGCCAGCAATGGTCAGCCCGTGCCACAGATTGGATTTAAAGAGGTGACCATTAAAATCGGTAGAGTCGAATTGGCGGCACAGGGACTGATCATTGTAGACATTGACAAGCACGAGAGTCACCCAAAGATAACTCTAGGAACTAATGTAATTGAAAATTGTCTTGCAGAGGTGATTTTCCTTTTACAGCAGGTTGCCAAGAACGCTAGCTCCGGCCAGCAGCGAGTGCTCCAGAAAGAGATCCGGGCACTGATGCGACGGCAACAGATAGAACTCTCCGGTGGTGAGATTGGTAGCGTAAGAATGTGTGATCCTTTTCCTATTGCCATGCCCCCAAAAAGTGAAATGATGATTTGGTGCCGGGCAGCTATTGGTCTGAGAGGTAGAGATTACCAGGCAATGGTAGAACCAGTTTACTCAGACAGTAGGCCCACCATTTTGACAGCACGGGGGGTGGTCAATGTACGCCATGGGAGGGTGCCCGTTCGCATAATAAATATCGGGAAGAGGGAAGTGTACCTGCCCCGGTATGCCACGCTAGCCAAATTGTATACCATCAATCAAAATTCCATACAGTCCGTAGAACCCTTGCCTCCATCTTCCCCGGAGGAAAGTAACGGCTCTAAGGAAACAATGGAGGACTGGTGTCAGCAACTACATTTGGGTACTGACTCCACTCCCTCACACCAGAGACAGGGAGTCTATCGGGTGGTTCAAGAGTACGAGAGAGTGTTTAGTAAACACCCGTTAGACTTTCGGGCGAGTCAAGGGGGTAGAACACCACATCCCCACGGGAGACCATCTTCCCATAAAAGAGAGGTATCGACCCGTACCCCCTGCACACTACCAACACGCCAAGGGGATGCTTAGGGACATGAAGGAGGCTGGGGTGATCAGGGATAGCTGTAGCCCCTGGGCAGCTCCACTAGTCTTAGTCAAAAAGAAAGACAACACCATGAGGATGTGTGTAGATTACCGGAAAATCAACCGTATCACACACAAGGATGCGTACCCCTTACCAAGGATAGAGGAGTCTTTGGCTGCTTTAAGATCTGCTAACTTCTTCTCTACCTTGGATCTCACTAGCGGGTACTGGCAGGTTCCTGTAGCAGAGGCGGACCGGGAGAAGACCGCATTCACCACCCCGATGGGACTTAGCGAGTTTACCTGCATGCCGTTCGGACTCTGTAACGCACCAGGAACCTTTCAACGATTAATGGAGTGCTGTCTGGGCCACAGAAACTTCGAGACGGTCCTGTTGTACCTGGACGATATCATCGTATATTCCAAGACTTATGAGGACCACCTGAAACACCTGGCGGAAGTGTTCGAAGCTCTGGCAAACTACTGCCTAAAGGTAAAACCCTCCAAGTGTCACCTCCTAAAACCAAAGGTGCAGTACCTGGGACACGTGGTGAGCGCTGACGGAGTGGCTCCCGACCCTGATAAGATCACCGCAATAAAGGAATGGCCAAGTCCCTCCAGTGTAAAGGAAGTGCGGCAGTTCCTCGGTTTGGTAGGCTATTACCGCAGATTCATCCCCGGTTTCACCAAAAAGGCAGCTCTTATGCAGGACCTCCTGATAGGCCAGTCCCGGAAGGCCAAGAACCAGAAGCCGCCCTTCAAATGGGAGAAGTTAGAAGAAGAGTCCTTCCGCCAGCTGAAGATGGCCCTCACGGGGGATGAAATCCTGGCGTACCCTGATTACAGCCAGCCCTTTATCCTCTACACCGACGCAAGTAACATCGGGCTAGGAGCCGTACTCTCCCAGATCCAGCAGGGGAAAGAACGAGTAATCGCTTACGCCAGTCGAAAACTGCGACCCACCGAAAGAAACCCTGAGAATTACAGCTCATTTAAGCTAGAGTTCCTGGCAGTGGTGTGGGCAGTCACCGAACGCTTTAAGCACTACCTCGCTTCTTCCCGGTTCGCCGTGTACACGGATAACAACCCGTTGACACACCTGGACACGGCAAGACTCGGTGCCCTAGAGCAGAGATGGATGGCCCGTCTGTCCAACTACGAGTTCACAATCAAATACCGGGCAGGACGCTCCAATACCAACGCGGACGCCCTGTCCAGGATGCCAAACCTACCGGACGTAGGAGAAGATCCAGAGGGATTGGAAGAAGTCGAACTCCCCGCTTTCCACCGTCATGGGACTATCCAGTATTCCCATCGGGTAAGGAGTAAGCAAGCCGCTACGTTTAACCCCTTGCCTCACTACAACTGGGAGGAAACGCAAGACAGTGACCCTGCCGTCCGACTGGTGAAGGAGATGCTGACTCGGCCAGAGGCTCGCCTTGACCCAGACGCTCCGGAGGAAGCCAAACAACTGTGGGCTGAGAAGAGTCGACTGTTCCTTTACAAGGGGAAGTTGTGCCGCAGAATGGTTAACTCCCGGACGCATGAACTAATCTGGCAAGTAGTGGTGCCACGAAGAGACGCAGCCATGGTGATGGAGGCATATCACGACGGGGCTGGACACTTCGGATGGAAGAAGCTGGAGTTCCTGCTGCGCGGGCGGTTCCACTGGGTAGGCATGAGGGGAACCATCGAGAGGTGGTGCAGAGACTGTGGCCCGTGCAACCTAAGAAGGAAGGACCGTGCCAGCCAGAAGACCCCCCTTCAGTCCATCGTCACCAAGCAGCCGTTGGAACTAGTAGCCTTGGATCATGTAAAACTGACCCCAAGCAGAAGTGGCTACATCTACGCGTTAACCATTGTGGATCATTACTCCCGGTTCTTGGTTGTCGTCCCCGTTAAGGACTTAACGGCTCAAACAGCAGCTAGAGCCTTCCAGCAGCACTTCTGCCGTCCACACGGGTACCCGGACCAAGTGCTGACGGACCAGGGACCTGCCTTTGAAGCGGAGGTCTTCCAGGAATTCTGCAATCTGTATGGCTGCCGGAAGATAAGGACGACACCCTATCATCCGCAAACTAATGGACTTTGTGAGAAAATGAACCAGGTGGTAATGGATCTTCTGAAAACGTTGCCCCTGGAAGAACGCAGTCTGTGGCCTGAGAAGCTGCCCGACCTGGTGGACCTATATAACTACATCCCTGTAGGTTCCACCAACTGTACCCCGGCTTACCTAATGAGGGCAAGGCCTGGTAAGCTACCTGTTGACCTGGAGATGGGAGTCCTGACACCCGAGGACACTTCACCGGAAGCAGACTGGGACACAGAGAGGCAGCAGCAGTACCGGAAAGTACAGGAGAGCGTGGAGCGAAGTCTCTGTCTCGCTAGGGAAAGACAAGAGAAAAATTACAACCAGTATGCTCCCGCTGTTCCCCTGGTACCCGGGGAGCAGGTCTTGAAGAGGAAGAGACGGCTCCACAAGTTGGACGACCAGTGGGAGAAGGACCCGTACAACCTACTGCCCTCAAGCCACGACAACCCAAAGGTTTGTACCATCAGTAAAGACGGAGGGGAAACCACAGCCATTGTATCCTGGGATCACCTGAAGAAGTGTCCCGAACAGCTACGGAACCCAGAAGGAGAGCAAGAAGACCCTCGACCCGTAGAGGAAAGGGAAGATATGGTTAGTACTGTGCTCGGAGACTTCCCTCGATCCTGGACTCAAGTCAATGGTGCAGTTGTAGTACCCGTCCTCACGTTCCTCCAACCAGCATCCCAAGTGCCTACGGAGCAACAGGTAGAGCTGGAAGAGCAGCCGGTCCAGGAGGCAGCAGACTCCACACAAGCAGAACAGGAGGATCAACCCTCTGCTCATAGTGAGCCTGCCGTACCCCTAGTGAGCCAAAGAGCCCGTAGACAGCTGCCCAGTTTACCCTTGACAGCTCCTACACCCTGTAGTTCAGGGCCAGACAGTCAACTCCGTAGGTCCACTAGGGCCACTAGAGGCCAGTTACCCGCACGTTGGAGGATTTGAAGTGTTTAAATTGTTTTATTTGTGGTCACCTGTCTGTTACTTGTAAATAATTATGTGTTTCTAGTTATTTTTAGGAGTCCTTGGTGGATTTACCGGGAATCCTTGTACAATTGGTTGGAGCGTAACCCAGGAATGGACTAAAGACTGTTAAGGACTCGGGGCAGGACAGACCCCTACCTGGTTACGTCTCCCTGTTTTGGTGAAATGGACACCTTTGTTTTCTTCAAAACTGCACCCGGTTGCGGACACGCCGTAACCATCTTATTGTGTTTTTCTTATTGTATTATTATTGTTTATACCTTGTTATGTTTAGTCCCGGAGTACTAAATTTCACTAGGGGGGAATGTGGCACCCCAGGGGTCTGGTTTCCACAGTAACAGCAATGTTATGTCTGAGAGCAGGTGGGAGGTCTCTTGGTCAGGGATCCTATGCATGCCACACCTCCTGCCCAGTCCTGGGAGGGGAAGAACTTCCCCTATATAAACCTAGGGCTGAGGCAGGGTTAGTGAGTAGAGAAGAAGTAGAGACAGAGAAGAGAAGCAGATCTAGGAAAAGAACATCAGGAGCTCTGTGGGAGCAGTGCTATAAGGAGTCAGGGGCTGGCAGCTGCAGAGCTCGCCCTGACTGAGAAGCTATCACCGGACCCGGAGTCCGAGGCTGTGGGGACTAATCTTTACCCAGCAGCAGAAACCGCCCGGCAGGGGATTTCAGGTCCTCTGGCCAAGAAACCCGAAGGCACGGTCACACGCGTGGGACCAGCACCGCCGTCGTGGAGCGGACGCCACTAGAAGGCCCCGAGTCACCGGCCATACGGGTGAGCACCACACGGTACACTCAGGGACGTGGGCTACTTATACCCGCCTCTAGCAAGGTAGCCAGAAGAGTACAGTCAGTTTGGGAGGCCTACAACTCCGCCTGGCCAGGGGAGATCCCATCTGCTCAAGGACTGACCAGGCCCCGATCGCTAGCCAGTACTCCGGGAGGGTCTATCTTTATCACCAGTAAAGACCCTGAATTACACCGCATCGTCTCTGAGTGATTCCTGCTACCCTCATCATCCACGTCGGCTGCCCTGAGGCCATACCCCTCCCGTTGGGGGTGATACTATCACGCTGCACAATCCTACCACCGGCCTCAGCGGTCTGCCCTGCAGCGGCAGCTCCTTCGCTGCATTCAACGGGTGGCGTAGTCGTCCAACATCTACCGCTAATACATCGCCGCTCAGTTTGACTCCCTGGGCACGGACCGGGTCATCGCCACGAGACTACAACCCTCAACAGATCCGGCTCCGGGTAAGCTCCCGTGCGCGCGATGCCGCGCGACGAAGGCCCAGGGGTGCGTCAACTTTTGGCGTAGTCGGCAGGATTTCGTGCCCGCAACCACCGGGTACTGCGTGCCTGAAAAAGACTGTTCAAACTTACCAGTGGTGAAGATTCCCGCCATCCGGCGCCATCTTCTGCCTTCTTCTCGCCATCCGCGAAGTTTTCCCGCCATCCGGCGCCATCTTCTGCCTTCTTCCCACCATCCGTGGAGTTTTCCCGCCGTTGGACGCCATCTTGAAGACGCCGCGCGGGAAGAAGAGGGGTCACCGCCACGAGACTACAACCCTCAACAGATCCGGCTCCGGGTAAGCTCCCGTGCGCGCGATGCCGCGCGACGAAGGCCCAGGGGTGCGTCACAAGCAGCTGTCCAGAAATGTGGAAGTTTAGTATTGTGGCCTGTGGGTGGGTGACTGGCTGCATACTTGCACTTGCATTGCAGGTAACAGAAAATTAAGGAGATGGATGGCCTCATCATCATCACAACCTGCAAGGTTTGCGCTATGAACTCTATCATCACCACGACCTCTATCATCGTCATGACCTCGGCACTATTAACTCTCCTGATGGAGAAGCCAGGGCCCACCGGATTTTCTGGTGGGCCAGTCCAACCCTACCGATAAGCATCCCTGGCTAAGAAAAGTGTGTGAAAAGGTTCCCGGACACTCTATGGCTGCTTTTTTACTGTGGACTGGCTCCAGCAATCCATAAGATTGCAATCTATAAGATCCCTTCACTGGTTCCCAATTGCCCAGCGTATCAAACTACTAACACTGACGTACAAAGCCATCCATAACCTTTCTTCTCCTTACATCTTTGAACTAATCTCCCGATATATACCCTTACGTAATCTCCGGTCCTCCCAAGACCTCCTTCTTTCCACACTTATTTGTTCCTCACCCAATCACCTCCATAACTTCTACCAAATATCCCCCATCCTCTGGAATTCTGTGCCTCAACACGTCCAATTAGCCACTACATTAAGATACTTCAGACACAACCTGAAAACTCATCTCTTCAAGACAACCTACAGCCTGCCATTGCCTCGCTGTCACCTCACCTCAACATTACCGGAGCTAATGCAACTCCACGATCTACTATCTCCTTCCCCACCATCCTGTAGAATGTAAGGCTGCAAGTGCAGGGTCTATAAGGCTTAAGATGCAATATGGCACCTTGGCAAAGCCCAGTTATGTTCTCCCTCTGATATTTAACAATAACAAACAGGTCATGCTGGAGAAACTTGCTCCTACTGCCACTAAGTGTCTTCGGCTCCTTTGTGAGAAACTAATGTTTGCTCAGCCAGTCTACCAAATAAAATTCCTAAGGTATGGAAATTGTGGATGGCTTTGCTTCTGGTACTGGGTGCTAATACCAAACTGTGGCATGCCATTCACTGGATATTCCTGGCTGGTTGGAGACAAGCTCATTCCCACAGAAAAGTACCAGCAAGCTGAGATGGTGGCCTCTATCATCATGAAGGAGTTTGCAGAGACCGTGGTTCCTGCAGAAGCGCATCCAGGCCGGGATAGTGGCAGAGAAATTGCTGTACCATCAGGTTGAGGATGCAAGCCATGAAAGGCACGTGTCTGAGATTGCCACAGCGTAGGGCTGCCACCGGGTTTTCACCATTATCGCACACGGCCTTCCCTTGCTCCAGGTTCAGTGGAGACAGCCATTGCTCAAACTCGGCATGGAGAGCTGTCCACAACTCTTCAGCTGTATGACTGCGATCTCCAAGGCATATTCATTTTAACACAGAGGCCACTTGATGCAGCGCTTGTCATCTACTGGAGTATATGTTCTTCCTGCCCCTCATCTACAAGGCGTAACGCTGTGTGACTGCCAAAGAAAAGGAGTGCAGTCCAGTAACAGAAGTCTTCAAAATGCTGCACAATTGCTTACTGCAGCAAAACAAACCTACTTCTCATCTCTCATATCATACGAGTCTCACAACCCTAAACAGGTATTCAGTACTTTCAAGTCCCTCCTCTATCCACCAGCTCCCCCTCCCTCTCCTCTCATCTTAGCTGAAGACTTAGCCTCATTCTTCAAGCAGAAGATTGATAACATAGAGCAAAGCTTTTGCTTAAAGTCCCAACAGCCCCTTCGAATGACTCAACTCTCCTCCTCCAAAAACCAGCTGCTCCGCCATCACGGAAGATCATCTTTACTCTTCAAATCATATCTCACCACCTGTGAACTTGACCTAATACCATCACACCTCATTCCAAACCGCACCACAGTCTTCATCCCAAGCCTAACCCTCCTCTTCTATCTGTCACTAACAACTGGCGTCTTTCCCTCATGATTCCCCTCATGATTCAAACATGCCTCGATCTCACCCATTCTCCAAAAGCCCTCCCTTGAACAATCCTATGTTTAGCTATCGCCCCATCTCACTTCTACTCTATGCCTCCAAACTACTGGATCAACATGTCTATTTTAAACTGTCTTCCCACCTCTACTCCTGCTCCCTTTTTGACCTCTTACAATTAGGCTTCCGACCTCACCATTCCACTGAAAGTGCCCTGACTAAAGTCACCAACGACCTACTAACTGCCAAATCCAAGCCAGACTACTCTGTCTTCCTCATCCTTGACCTGTCATCTGCCTTTGACACAGTAGACCATAACCTCTTACTACAGACTCTCATCTCTCGGAATCACAGACTTGGCCCTGTCTTGGATCTTTTCATACCTAACCGACAGGACATTCAGTGTCTCCCACTCACACACCACCTCCTCATCTTATTACCCCCTATGTGTCAGTGTCCCCTAAGGTTCAGTTGTAGGACCCAGGCTCTTCTCCATCTACACCTTAGGCCTGGGACAGCTCATGGTCTCACGGTCTTTCAGTATCACCTCTATGTTGATAACACACAGATCTACCTCTCTGGACCTGATATCACCTCCTTACTAACCAGAATCCCACAATGTATGTCCTGTATTTTATCTTTCTTCTCTGCTAGATTCTTAAAAATTAACATGGATCAAACAGAATGCATAATCCTTCCACCATCTCATTCACCCCCCCCAACTGACCTATCCATCAAAGTGAATGGCTGCCCACTCTCCCCAGTCCCGCAAGCTTGACTCTGATCTGTCCTTCAAACATCAGATCCAAGCCCTTTCCACTTGCTGCTGTCTCCAACTCCAAAATATCTCGGGGATCCGCACATTCCTCAACCATGAATGTAGAAAAACACCAGTGCATGCCCTCACCATCTCCCGCCTCGACTACTACAAGCTCCTGCTCTGTGGCCTCCCTTCTACCACTCTCGCACTCCTCCAATCTATCCTAAACTGTGCTGGCCTATTAATCCACCTCTCAACCCACTATTCCCAGGCTTCTCCCCTCTGTCAAACCCTGCGTTGGCTCCCTGCTGCCCAGAGACTCCAGTTGAAAAACCTAACTTTGGCATACCAAGCCATCGAAAACCTGTCTCCTCCATACATGTGTGACTTAGTCTCTCTGTACTAGTTACCTGCACGCAACTTCCCATCCTTCCAAGATCTCCTTCTCTACTTCCTTCTTATCTTTTCTTGTCACGATCGCTTTCAAGATTTGTCCCGTGCATCGCCGCTACTGTGTAAGTCTGTACCCCAACACATCAGACTCTCGCCTACCGTGCAAACCTTGAAAAGGAAGCTGAAGACCCACTTCTTGTGATAAGCATACAATCTGTGGTAACTTTCGCACCAGCATACCGCTGCACGACTAGCTGTACCCTGATCTACTGTATCCTCACCCATCTCTTGTAGATTGTTTGTGCGCCCTCGCGGGCAGGGTCCTCTCTCCTCATAACAATGAGTTGTTATGGAGGAGGGGGAAAAGTATAACTATAGTCACCGGTAGTCATCGGTAAATATAATTATTTTACATAGCAAAGTAATACAACTTTAAATGCTATGATTTAAAATAAAAAAAAATCAACAACAACAAAAAAAACTGGCCTTCTCCACCCCTTAATAGCCAGCCATCACTCACCTTATTTCCCCGTCACCTAGGACAGCTCAATGAGTTGTTATGGAGGAGGGGGGAAAGGGTAATTTTAGTCACCGGTAGTCACCGGTAAATATAATTAATTTACATAGCAAAGCAATATAGCTTTAAATGCTTTGATTTAAAAAAAAAAAAACTGGCCTCCTCCACCCCTTAATAGCCAGCCATCACTCACCTTATTTCCCTGTCACCCAGAACAGCTCAATGAGTTGTTATGGAGGAGGGGGAAAAGGGTAATTTTAGTCACCGGTAGTCACCGGTAAATATAATTAATTTACATAGCAAAGCAATATAGCTTTAAATGCTTTGATTTAAAAAAAAAAAAACTGGCCTCCTCCACCCCTTAATAGCCAGCCATCACACACCTTATTTCCCCGTCGCCCAGGACAGCTCAATGAGTTATTATGGAGGAGGGGGAAAAGTATAACTATAGTCATCGGTAGTCACCGGTAAATATAATTATTTTACATAGCAAAGCAATATAGCTTTAAAAGCTATGATTTAAAAACTAAAAAAAAAAGAAACTGGCCTCCTTCCACCCCTTAATAGCCAGCCATCTCACAGCTTATTTCCCCGTCGCCCAGACCAGCTCAATGAGTTGTTATGGAGGAGGGGGAAAAGTGTTACTATAGTCACCTGTAGTCACCGGTAAATATAATTATTTTATATAGGAAAGCAATATAGCTTTAAATGCTATGATTTAAAAAAAGCAAAAAAACTGTCCTCCTCCACCCCTTAATAGCCAGCCATCACTCACCTTATTTCCCCGTCACACAGGACAGCTCAATGAGTTGTTATGGAGGAGGGGGAAAAGTGTAACTATAGTCACCAGTAGTCACTGGTAAATATAATTATTTTACCTAGCAAAGCTGTATAGCTTTAACCACTTCGCGCAAGAGCCTGTTTTTGCCTTCGTGACCAGGCCAATTTTTTCAATTCTGACCACTGTCACTTTATGAAGTAATTACTCTGGAACTCTTCAACGGATTCCTCTGATTCTGAGATTGTTTTTTGTGACATATTGTACTTCATGATAGTAGTAAAATTTCTTCAATCTCACTTGCGTTTATTTGTGAAAAAATCGGAAATTTGGCGAAAATTTAGAAAATTTTGCAATTTTCAAACTTTAAATTTTCATGCCCTTAAATCAGAGAGATATGTCACACAAAATAGATAATAAATAACATTTCCCACATGTCTACTTTACATCAGCACAATATTGGAACCAAAATTTTTTTTTGTTAGGAAGCTAGAAGGGTTAAAAGTTGACCAGCGATTTCTCATTTTTCCAACAAAATTTACAAAAACATTTTTTTAGGGACCACATCTTATTTGAAGTGACTTTGAGGGGCCTTTATGACAGAAAATACCCAAAAGTGACACCATTCTAAAAACTGTATCCCTCAAGGTGCTCAAAACCACATTCAAGAAGTTTATTAACCCTTCAGGTATTTCACGGGAATTTTTGGAATGTGGAAGAAAACAATGAACATTTAACTTTTTTCACAAAAATGTTACTTTAGACCCAATATTTTTATTTTCACAAGGGTAACAGGAAAAAATGGAATACACAATTTGTAGTACAATTTCTCATTAGCGCGCTGTTACCCCATATGTGAGGGAAAACCACTGTTTGTGCGCACTGCAGGGTTCGGAAGGAAAGGAGCGCCATTAGACTTTCTGAATGTAAAATTTGTTTGAATAATTAGCAGATGCCATGTTGCGTTTGGAGAGCTCCTGATGTGCCTAAACAGTGGAAACCCCCCACAAGTGACACCATTTTGGAAACTAGACCCCTTAGGGAACTTATCTAGTTGTGTGGTGAGCACCTTGAACCCCAAGGTGCTTTACAGAATTTTATAATATTGAGCTGTAAAAATAAAATTTTCACATTTTTCCCACAAAAACGTTTTTCATCCCTTAAGTTTGCATTATCATAAAGGTAATAGGATAAATTGCACCATGAAATTTGTTGTGCAATTTCTCGTGAACACGCCGATACTCCATATGTGGAGGAAAACCACTGTTTTGGCGCACGGCAGGGTTTGGAAGGGAAGGAGCGCCATTTGACTTTTTGAATGTAAAATTTGCTTGAAGAATTAGCAGACGCCATGTTGCATTTGAGGAGCCCCTGATGTGCCTAAACAGTAGAAACCCCCCACAAATGACACCATTTTGGAAACTAGACCCCTTAGGGAACTTATCTAGATGAGTGGTGAGCACCTTGCACCCCCAGGTGCTTCACAGAAGTTTATAATATTGAGCCGTAAAAATAAAATTTTCACATTTTTCCCACAAAAAATGTTTTTCATCCCCTTATTTTGCATTATCGTAAGGGCAACAGGAGAAATTGCACCATGAAGTTTGCTGTGCAATTTCTCCTGAGTATGCCGATACCCCATATGTGGGGGAAAACCACTATTTGGGTACACTGCAGGGTTCGGAAGGGAAGGAGCGCCATTTGACTTTTTGTATGTAAAATTTGTTTGAATAATTAGCGGACGCCATGTCGCATTTGGGGAGCCCCTAATGTGCCTAAACAGTGGAAACCCCCCACAAGTGACACCATTTTGGAAACTAGACCCCTTAGGGAACTTATCTAGATGTGTGGTGAGCACCTTGCACCCCCAGGTGCTTCACAGAAGTTTATAATATTGAGCCGTAAAAATAAAATGTTCACATTTTTCCCCCAAAAAATGTTTTTTCATCCCCTAATTTTGCATTATCATAAGGATAACAGGAGAAATTGCACCATGAAATTTATTGTACAATTTCTCCTGAACACGCCGATACCCCATATGTGGGGGAAAACCACTGCTTTGGTGTACGGCAGGGTTTGGAAGAGAAAGGAGCGCTATGTTGGCTGGGATAGGTTGCAGACACCATGTAACATTTGAAGAGTCGCTGACATGCCAAAACAGCAGAAACCCCCACAAGTGACCCCATTTTGTAAGCTACACCTCTCAAGGAATTCATCTAGGGAAGTAGTGAGTATTTTTTAATTTTTTAATTTATACCATTGGGCAGTGAAGAAAACATAATTGTATTTTTACCACAAAAAAATGTTTTACCCTCAGATTTTACATTTTCTCACAGGGCAATGGGTAAAAATGGTGCCGAAATGTGTCACACAATTTCTTCTAAAAGTGGCAATACCCCATATATGGCTGTATCGTACCGATTAGCCATATGGCGAGATCTGGGAGGGACGGAGCGCTATTTGACAATTGGAGAACAAATTATTGTAGAATAGGCATTTGGATTTGGGAGCACAAAATTTTCTGAATTTCTTTTGGGGGGCAAGGGCCATTTCGCTCTTCCAGAGCCTTTCTGCTACCAGTAACTTGGAAGTCCCTTATATTTTTAACAGATGATGGACCTGAGTGGGGACTAGCTTTTTTTGAGGACTGAGTTGAAGCTTTTATTGGGAACATTTTACGTATTGTTTATCCAGCGCTCTAGGCTGAGCACTTACATCGGGGTTTCCATCTAAATTTCCAAGTGATCTAATTCAGATGAAACCCCTGCAGGATCCATTCACTATAATGAGGCAGCAGAGTTACTCTGGACTCCGTCTGACCTCTGTTTAGCGGTGTCCTTTTTTTCAGAAGTGCACAAAACTGTGGCCAACCGCACTTTTATGCACGCCTAAAAAAACTGACACCGTGGGATCACAGGCCAGATGGCATCCACAGTGACCTATATCTGCCTCATTACAGGGAATCTTCCGTCATGGGTTCCATCTGAATCACATATTTCAGAGATTTACACGGAAACTCTGGTGTAAGTGCTCAGAGTGCAGGAAGAATGTGAGCAGAGCCTTACTGCGATCTTTGGGAGACATAATAAACAAATCAGTAGCAGGTGAAGAATTGGTTTTATTTATTTTTTATGCCGTTCCTCGTGCGGTATAAGTGATGAGATTACTTTATTCTTCGGGTCGGTGCGATTACAGAGATACCAGATTTATATCGGGTTTTTATGACTGACAGCTGTCACACACTAAGAGAGGCTTTTTTTTTGCAAATTCTAGTTTTTGCATCGCCTTATTTTTCCATATTTCGGCCGACAGAGTTATGTGGTGGCTTGTTTTTTGCGGGACGAGTTGTCATTTTTATTGGTACCATTTTTGGGTATGTGACATTTTTTGATCGCTTTCTATTCCTTTTTTTGGGAGGTAAAATTAACAAAAACCAACAATTCAGGAATTGTTTTTTGAGGTTTTTTTTTATGCCGTTCTGCGTGTGGTAAAAGTGATAAGGCAGCGTTATTCTTCGGGTCAGTACGTTTATAGCGATACTACACTTACTGTATTTTTTTTTATGTTTTGGCGCTTTTACACAATAAAACAATTTTATAGAAATAATATTTTTTTTGAATTGCTTTATTCTGAGAGCTATAACTTTTTTATTTTTCGGCTGATGGAGCTGGATGGTGGCTTTTTTTTGCGGAACAAGATGACGTTTTCAGCGGTACCATTTTTATTTCCATTTTGCTTTTTGATCGCATTTTTTTCCACTTTTTGTTTGGCGATATGATGAAAAAGCATTGTTTTTTGCTCCGTTTTTTATTTATTTTTATTACGGTATGCACAGAAGGAGTTAATTAGTGTGACAGTTTTATAGATCGGGTAGTTTCGAACGCGGCGATACCAAATATGTGTACTTTTTTTGCTTTTGCATAAATATACTGATTTATTGGTTTAATATTTTATTTATTTATTTTTATTTATTTTGTGATTTTTTTTAACAGTTTGAAAACATTTTTTTGACTTTTTTTAACATTTTTTCTTAGTCCTGTATGGGACATTAGTTTTTAGTTTTCTAATCACTGTTCTCATGCATTGCAATAGACATGTATTGCATTGCATGAGAACGTTGCTGACAGTTTCATACTGTCTGTCTCCTGCTGGACTCAGCTGCAGGCTGTGCTCAGCAGGACACCATATATGGCAGATCTGGAGGCGGTCATGTGACCTCCAGCTGCGATAACAACGGTAGGTCCTGGAAGACATCAGGGGGCCGTCGGAGAGGTAAGTGGACGACCCCCTCTCCTCTCACTATCTTCTATATGCTGCGATCACTATAGATCGCGGCATATAGAAGATAGCAAAGGGTTAACATCATGGGGACCTGATCTAATCAGGTCCTGATGATGTCCCCTGTCAGAGCTGTCACTCTGAACCGCAACCGCAGCACTTGTAGGACCCTGGGGGTCCTGAGGGCTGCGGGACCAACGACCATTCATAAACATCGGCGCTGCACAGAGCCCAGCAGCGCCGACGTTTATGCACAGTGGGCGGTCGGGAAGCAGTTAAATGCTATGATTTAAAAACTAAAAAAAAAACTATATAACAAGCTCTCGGGGTAACCACCAGAATACTCAAATTTTTATGCAAGATAGTTAAAATATAACATTTATTAGATATATATTTAAAAAAAAATTATTTTTTCAAGTAAAAAAGCCCTAATGGACCAAATAGTGAACGCTGGGTCTTTTGAATTTTTCTCAATAAACTATGATAGTATATACATGCGAACCACACCTCAACATATCAAATGGCAAGTGTATACGGCCTAGAAATAAATCAACCTCAACTCATCCAGAGCATGGGATTTAGACACTATCCTTGCCAATATTAGTTGGCCTTTTTTTTAAATATATATTAAATACCAATCATAAAGGGATACCATGCGTGCGCTCAAAAAATAGGTATACAGTAAACTCCCATATGCCCTTTAAACGCAGAAGGTACCATGGATTGTACAGTAAAATCCCGCATGACCTCTATTCAAATAGGTACCGTGGACTATGTCAGGGAAATTCAGCAAAGCCCCACTGAAGGAATCCTTCGGGTTGTTGTTATATCAAGCAAAATGAAACAATCTCACCCAATCCTAAAGTGTATCATGGCTTGATTCATCCTGGTGTAATGTCATCCTCAAATACATGACCAAAACATTCTGGAGGTATCCTGCTCCCGTTTCCTCCTAAAGTAGATTCATCAGGGGAGACTGAAATAAGGGGCTGAGGGTGTCCACCATTTCAAACAGCCCTTATCCTCCTTTCAAAAGACCCAGGGTTCCACCTGTCACTTCCTACACCATGTCTCCTTTAAACTGCCGTGCTAAACGACACACCGCTACGTCACTTTCGGTCACGTGGGCTAGTTTATCCGGTATCTGGAACGCAAACCATCGGGTGGAACGCATATGGAATCCCGCCGACGTCACATCCGGTGACGTCCTTCCTGTTTCCGGTAAATGGAACGCATGCATATTGAAATGATGCGCATCGCAAAGCACACTAGCGCTACAAAACCAGCCAGAACCGCCGATCCAAAACTGGACTCCACACAGCGGTGGCCGGGGAGGGAGGGACAACAAAAACCACTCTCTCAGACACACAGACTGGGAGGTACAATACCCCTCCTCTCCTGCATTTACCGATATATAATCGCCACTACAAACCTGCAGCAATATATCAAACAATGGGACCAGATGATTTATAATAATTCAACTTTTTAGAAAAGGAAATATCCATCGTCCCACCCATTAAGGGTTAAGCATGACTTCCCACCATTGGGCTTATTATAACCAAATAACTAGGTAGGCATGAGTAGGAGGCTAAGACAAACACGCATTTGTCCACTAAAACCGTTTGGAACATTGTCCAAAGGGCCAAACCAAAGGTCAGCATCTGAAGTACGGGAAAGAAAGAAGATTAATAGATGATACGTTACTGGAGGTATATTAAATATGAGGAAACCCTGGCGAGAAAAAAACATGGCCCCATAAAAAGTCCAAAGGGATACAGCATGGCACATATGATCCTTTCTACACTGGCCCTAGGCCCCAATCCCTACCTGACAGCGGAGGTTGGCACCCTAGACCTGCGCAGTGGTGCCCCCACTCAACGTCGGCTGTCCCTACATTCCTTTCCCTAGATGGTCCCTCGACCCATAGGAAACATTTATACGAGATTTGTTCATTCAGTCCACTAGGTGCCAGCGTACGTAGATAATGTATCCATTTGGCCTCTCTCTGAAGTAGAGCCTTATCCCAATTACCACCTATCTGTGGAAACTTGACCTTACCAATACCTATGAATCTGACCGAATCAACTTTGCCCTCATGCATAGTATTGACATGTTTAGCCAGGGGTGTATCTTTTTTATTAACAATATCACGTAAATGTTCAGCTATACACCTCCTGAGTTCTCTTTTCGTTTTACCCACATACTCAATATTACATTGACACGTGGCTTTGTAAATAATCCCTTTGAATCTACAATTTATGAAGGAATTGATATAGTGCATTTCTCCAGTCACTTTACTCTCAAAGGTTTTACTTTGTGTGATCACCTTGCATTGCACACATCCACTACATTTAAAGCACCCCTTGCCAGTTGATCTAAGCCATTCAGTACCCACTCCACCAACATAGTGGCTATGTACAAGCCTATCTCGAAGGGATCTACCCCTACAGTATGTAATCTGTGGGGTAGACTTAACATAGCTCCCTATGTCTTCATCCATCTGTAGGATCTTACAGTGCTTCTGGAGAATTCTTCTAACTTCATGTGCCTTATTTGAATAGGTTGTAATCACTCTACATGTGTCATTTGTTCCCTGATCCTGTAAAGATGGATAAAGAAGAGTCATACGATCCTTCGCCAGAGTTTCCTCATAGGCCTTGGCTAGAATTTTTTTGGGGTACCCTCTTTCAACAAATCTATCCCGCAAATCAGAGGCCTGCTGATCAAAAACCATATTATCTGAACAGTTTCTACGAACCCTCAGATACTGGCCCTTCGGGATCCCTTTCTTCAAGGGCAAGGGGTGATTGCTCTCCCATTTCAACAATGAATTTGTGGCTGTTTTTTTCCTATATGTCGAGGTAGAGATACTACCATCCTCCTTCTTACATAACAAGATGTCCAGAAAAGGCAAGGTATTAATACCTACTTCACATGTAAACCGCAGGTTAAGATTGTTTTTGTTAAGCGCCTTCACAAAGGTCTCAAATTGTGTGGAGCCCCCCTTCCAAAAAATTAGGATATCATTGATATACCGTACCCATAGGGCTATCCTCTCACTACCTTCCACAGGATGTTCCCCAAACACAATTGTTTCCTCCCACCAGCCCAGGTAAAGATTAGCATACGATGGGGCACAGGGACTCCCCATCGCAGTCCCCCTGAGCTGGTGGAAGTACTGGTTATCAAATAGAAAGACATTTCTGTTCAAACAAAACTCGATAGACTTTTTAATAAATTCATTATGGTCGGCGATTTGGCATCCTCTGCTGCGCAAAAAATATTCCACCGCCTCCATGCCCTTTTCATGGGGAATTGATGAATACAGGGATTCCACGTCAATACTAGCCAACATAACATCAGGATCCACAGATATACCGTCCAGTTTTCTCAATAGGTCACTAGTATCTCTAATGTGTGAATTAAGGCCAATGACAAATGGTCTCAAGATTTTATTAAGATAGACACCCAAATTTGGGGTAAGACTGTCCACCCCTGCCACTATAGGGCGTCCTTTCAAAGGACTCTTCCCCTTATGCACCTTGGGGAGGCTATAAAAAGTGGCCATTATCGGGAATTTCAGGCAGATAAAATCAAATTCTTTCTTACTAATAACCCCACTTGTCAGGCCCTCAGATACCAACAATTTGAAATCATCCAAAAATTCACCAATTCGATTACCCCTCAAGACCCTATAACAATCTTTATCACACAAAATGTTCAGGCACATCTGATGATAACTTCTGGAATCCATAACCACAACATTGCCCCCTTTATCTGAGGGCTTAATAGTAATTGACTGATCCCCTTCCAACTTACATAAAGCCTGCATCTCGAGTTTTGTCAGATTATATTTATATCTTGTCTTTTTCTTTTCCAAAGCGGTCAGATCCTCTGTGACCAAATCCAAAAACACATCAATGGGGCCGACATCAGCCTGTGGTGGCGGCATATTCGTATTTTTCAATTGTAGATCAGTAAAGGGACCCTTGCCCTCCAAATTAGGGTCTGGTAAACCCAAGTCAAAAAGAGTCCTAATATCAACCAATAAATCATCCGATACCCCCAGATTGGAGCAAGTGAGTTTGCTCATCCGAGCAAAGTGTTTCCTCCATTTAACCGTACGAACAAATAGGTTTACATCTTTTACTGTATCAAATGATTTATAGTCGGATGTTGGTACAAAAGTGAGTCACTTACTCAGAACCCCCATCTCAAGAATACTGAGAGTCCTGGAGGAAAGATTACTAACCTGAAGATTTTTTACAAACCCTGTGGGTTGGACAGGTTGAAATGACTCCTGAGTGGATACCCCTCCTCTAAAAAATTCCCTCTAAATGGGGACCTCCTGTTGTTGTTCCTATTCCTATTGCCTCTGCCCCTTTGCCTTCCCCTCTGTGATTTGTATCTAATCTCGGGGTCGGAGGCTTCCTTATCTGTGGACGAAATATCAGTCTCTTGATATCTAGAACCCCTATATGTCGGAAAATGATATGCCTTGTTCTCTTTAAACTCTTGAAGATCTCTCACAAAGCATTTATGTTTACATTCTTTTAGGTGGTACTGAAATTTCTCCAGAGTATTCTGTAAAGTAGTCTCCTTAATTGCAAAGTCGGGTTCAGATGCAAACTTTTTTGTGATCTCTATTTGCATTTTAAGAGAGTCGTTAAGGGCTACAAGTGTCTGTGTCTCTTCCTCCAAGAGCAACCTCATAAATCTCAAAGAGCATTCTGTTGCCTCTTTTTCCCACCTATTTAAAAGGTTAGGGTTCTTATACCAAAAGGGGGATTGGAGCAAAATTCTCAAATGTCTAGTAACAATCCCAGCCTTCAAATAGCTCTCCAAAGTTTGTACCTCCCACCATGAAGTGGTTTGGTCTTTAAATGATTTAGTAAGATCTTTGAAGGTCGCAGTAAAGGATGGAGTATATCTCTTTTGGACAAATACGTGATCCGAAAAAAACTCCTTAGCCTCTGTTACCCAGCTGCTAGTATCTACACCCGTGGTTAGAAAACCTGCCATCCCCAAGATCAATATATAACAAGCTATCGGGGTAACCACCAGAATACTCAAATTTTAAAGCAAGATAGTTAAAATATAACATTTATTAGATATATATTAATATTTTTTTTCTTTTTTCAAGTAAAAAAACCCTAATGGGCCAAATAGTGAACCCTGGGTCTTTTGAATTATTCTCAATAAACTATGATAGTATATACATGCGAACCACACCTCAACATATCAAATGCCAAGTGTATACTGCCTAGAAATAAATCAACCTCAACTCATCCAGAGCATGGGATTTTGACACTATCCTTGCCAATATTAGTTGACCTTTTTTTAAATATATATTAAATACTAATCATAAAGGGATACCATGTGTGCGCTCAAAAAATAGGTATACAATAAACTCCCATATGCCCTTTAAACGCAGAAGGTACCATGGATTATACAGTAAAATCCCACATGACCTCTATTCAAATAGGTACCGTGGACTATGTCAGGGAAAATCAGCAAAGCCCCACTGAAGGAATCCTTCGAGTTGTTGTTATATCAAGCAAAATGAAACAATCTCACCCAATCCTAAAGTGCATCATGGCTTGATTCATCCTGGTGTAACGTTACCCTCAAATACATGACCAAAACATTCTGGAGGTATCCTGCTCCCATTTCCTCCTAAAGTAGATTCATCAGGGGAGACTGAAAAAAGTGGCTGAGGGTCTCCACCATTTCAAACAGCCCTTATCCTCCTTTCAAAAGACCCAGGGTTCCACCTATCACTTCCAACACCGTGTCTCCTTTAAACTGCCGTGCTAAATGACACGCCTCTACATGACTTTGCTCTGATGAACAAACTCACTTGCTCCGATCTGGGGGTATCGGATGATTTATTGGTTGATATTAGTACTCTTTTTGACTTGGGTTTACCAGACCCTAATTTGGAGGGCAGGGGTCCCTTTACTGATCTACAATTGAAAAATACAAATATGCCGCCACCACAGGCTGATGTCGACCCCATTGATGTGTTTTTGGATTTGGTCACAGAGGATCTGACCGCTTTGGAAAAGAAAAAGACCAGATATAAATATAATCTGACAAAACTCGAGATGCAGGCTTTATGTAAGTTGGAAGGGGATCAGTCAATTACTATTAAGCCCTCAGATAAAGGGGGCAATGTTGTGGTTATGGATTCCAGAAGTTATCATCAGATGTGCCTGAACATTTTGTGTGATAAAGATTGCTATAGGGTCTTGAGGGGTAATCGATTTGGTGAATTTTTGGATGATTTGAAATTGTTGGCATCTGAGGGCCTGACAAGTGGGGTTATTAGTAAGAAAGAATTTGATTTTATCTGCCTGAAATTCCCGATAATGGCCACTTTTTATAGCCTCCCCAAGGTGCATAAGGGAACGAGTGCTTTGAAAGGACGCCCTAGAGTGGCAGGGTTGGACAGTCTTACCCAAAATTTGGGTGTCTATTTTGATAAAATCTTGAGACCATTAGTCATTGGCCTTAATTCACACATTAGAGATACTAGTGACCTATTGAGAAAACTGGACGGTATATCTGTGGATCCTGATGTTATGTTGGCTAGTATTGACGTGGAATCCATGTATTCATCAAATTCCCCATGAAAAGGGCATGGAGGCGGTGGAATATGTTTTGCGCAGCAGAGGATGCCAATTCGCCGACCATAATGAATTTATTAAAAAGTCTATCGAGTTTTGTTTGAACAGAAATGTCTTTCTATTTGATAACCAGTACTTCCACCAGCTCAGGGGGACTGCGATGGGGTGTCCCTGTGCCCCATCACATGCTCATCTTTACCTGAGCTGGTGGGAGGAAACAATTGTGTTTGGGGAACATCCTGTGGAAGGTAGTGAGAGGATAGCCCTATGGGTATGGTATATCGATGATATCCTAATTTTTTGGAAGGGAGACTCCCCACAATTTGAAATCTTTGTGAAGGCGCTTAACAAAAACAGTCTTAACCTGCGGTTTACATGTGAAGTAGGTATTAATACCTTGCCTTTTCTGGACATCTTGTTATGTATGAAGGAGGATGGTAGTATCTCCACCTCGACATATAGGAAAAAAACAGCCACAATTTCATTGTTGAAATGGGAGAGCAATCACCCCTTGCCCTTGAAGAAAGGGATCCCGAAGGGCCAGTATCTGAGGGTTCGTAGAAACTGTTCAGATAATATGGTTTTTGATCAGCAGGCCTCTGAATTGCGGGATAGATTTGTTGAAAGAGGGTACCCCAAAAAAATTCTAGCCAAGGCCTATGAGGAAACTCTGGCGAAGGATCGTATGACTCTTCTTTATCCATCTTTACAGGATCAGGGAACAAATGACACATGTAGAGTGATTACTACCTATTCAAATAAGGCACATGAAGTTAGAAGAATTCTCCAGAAGCACTGTAAGATCCTACAGATGGATGAAGACATAGGGAGCTATGTTAAGTCTACCTCACAGATTACATACTGTAGGGGTAGATCCCTTCGAGATAGGCTTGTACATAGCCACTATGTTGGTGGAGTGGGTACTGAATGGCTTAGATCAACTGGCAAGGGGTGCTTTAAATGTAGTGGATGTGTGGAATGCAAGGTGATCACACAAAGTAAAACCTTTGAGAGTAAAGTGACTGGAGAAATACACTATATCAATTCCTTCATAAATTGTAGATCCAAAGGGATTATTTAGAAAGCCACGTGTCAATGTAATATTGAGTATGTGGGTAAAACGAAAAGAGAACTCAGGAGGCGTATAGGTGAACATTTACGTGATATTGTTAATAAAAAGGATACAACCCTGGCTAAACATGTCAATACTATGCATGAGGGCAAAGTTGATTCGGTCAGATTCATAGGTATTGATAAGGTCAAGTTTCCACAGAGAGGTGGTAATTGGGATAAGGCTCTACTTCAGAGAGAGGCCAAATGGAAACATTATCTACGTACGCTGGCACCTAGTGGACTGAATGAACAAATCTCGTATAAATGTTTCCTATAGGTCGAGGGACCATCTAGGGAAAGGAGTGTAGGGACAGCCGACATTAATTGGGGGCGCCACTGCGCAGATCTAGGGTGCCAACCTCCGCTGTCAGGTAAGGATTGGGGCCTAGGGCCAGTGTAGAAAGGATCATATGTGCCATGCTGTATCCCTTTGGCCTTTTTATGGGGCCATGTTTTTTCTCGCCAGGGTTTCCTCATATTTAATATACCTCAAGTAACGTATCATCTATTAATCTTCTTTCTATCCCGTACTTCAGATGCTGACCTTTGGTTTGGCCCTTTGGACAATGTTCCAAATGGTTTTAGTGGACAAATGCGTGTTTGTCTTAGCCTCCTACTGATGCCTGCCTAGTTATTTGGTTATAATAAGCCCTATGGTGGGAAGCCATGCTTAACCCTTAAGGGGTGGGGCGATGGATATTTCCTTTTCTAAAAAGTTGAATTATTATAAATCATCTGGTCCCATTGTTTGATATATTGCTGCAGGTTTGTAGTGGCAATTATATATCTGTAAATGCAGGAGAGGAGGGGTATTGTACCTCCCAGTCTGTGTGTCTGAGAGAGTGGTTTTTGTTGTCCCTCCCTCCCCGGCCACCGCTGTGTGGAGTCCAGTTTTGGATCGGCGGTTCTGGCTGGTTTTGTAGCGCTAGTGTGCTTTGCGATGCGCTTCATTTCTATATGCATACGTTCCAGTTACCGGAAACAGGAAGGACGTCACTGGATGTGACGTCGGCGGGATTCCATATGCATTCCACCCGATGGTTTGCGTTCCAGATACCGGATAAACTACCCATGTGACCGGAAGTGACGTAGCGGCGTGTCGTTTAGCGCGGCAGTTTAAAGGAGACACGGTGTAGGAAGTGACAGGTGGAACCCTGGGTCTTTTGAAAGGAGGATAAGGGCTGTTTGAAATGGTGGAGACCCTCAGCCCCTTTTTCAGTCTTCCCTGATGAATCTGCTTTAGGAGAAAACGCGTTGGGAGCAGGATACCTCCAGAATGTTTTGGTCATGTATTTGAGGATGACATTACACCAGGATGAATCAAGCCATGATGCACTTTAGGATTGGGTGAGATTGTTTCATTTTGCTTGATATAACAACAACCCGAAAGATTCCTTCAGTGGGGCTTTGCTGATTTTCCCCGACATAGTCCACGGTACCTATTTGAATAGAGGTCATGCGGGATTTTACTGTATAATCCATGGTACCTTCTGAGTTTAAAGGGCATATGGGAGTTTATTGTATACCTATTTTTTGAGCTCACACATGGTATCCATTTATGATTGGTATTTAATATATATTTAAAAAAAAGGCCAACTAATATTGGCAAGGATAGTGTCTAAATCCCATGATCTGGATGAGTTGAGGTTGATTTATTTCTAGGCCGTATATGACGCGCTCCCTGGGCCGAGTGTGGACGTGTGTGGGATACCCGGAGCCGGGTCTCTGGGGGTTGTAGTCTCCGTGGCGGCGACCCGATCCCGTTGCTCAGGGTGGTCAAACCAGTGGCAGTCTTTTATGGGTTTTAGGTTAATTGTCCGACTACGCCACCCGTGGATTGCGGTCAGGGTGTACCGCCACTGCGAGGCAGACCGCTGAGGCTGGTGGGGTGTGCGCAGCAAAGGATGGGATAACTCCCCACGGGAGGAGTATGTCCTCAGGGCAGAGAATGTGGATGATGGGAGTGATGGTGCACGGGCGTCCCAGTACTAGTAGTGCTGTATGCGGTGAGAAAGCAGGAACGACTCAGAGTCTTTGCAGTGCAGTTCAGGGTCTTTACTGATGATAATAAGGCAGACCCTCCCGGGAGAACTGGCTAGCATAAGGGGCCTGATCAGTCTGTGAACAAACAGGAGTTCCCCTGGCCAGGTGGAGTTGTAGGCCTCCCCGTCTATCTGCACGCTTCCTGGCTACCTTGCTGTAAGCGAGTGGAAGTAGCCCACGTACCTGAGTATACCGTGTGGTGCTCACCCGTATGGCTGGTGACTTGGGGCCTTCTGATAGCCTCCGCTCCTCGATGGCGGTGCTGGTCCCTTCCTTGTGACTGAGCCTCCGGGCTTCTATGGCCAGAGGACCTGGAATCCCCTGCCGGCTGGTTTCTGCTGCTGGCCTTAAAGATCCTTGCAGCCTCGGACTCCGGTGTCCGGTTCTTAGATTCTCCTGCCAGGGCGAGCTCTGCTTAGCTCCAGCCCCTGGTCTTCAGCTCCTGGCTCCTACAGAGCTCCTGCTGATTCTTTCCCTGTGTCTGGAACTGTCTCCAGGCTCTGACTGAACTCACTAACCCCGCCCCAGACCCAGTTTATAAGGGCAGATTCCTCCCCTCCCAGGGCTGGGCAGGAGGTGTTGCATGTTTTAGGGCTCCTGACCAGGAAACCTCCCACTTGCTCTCAGACGTAATATTTCTATTACTGTGGCAACCAGACCCCTGGGGTGCCACATTCCCTAGTAAATTTTAGTACTCCGGGACTAAACACATTTTCAAGAAAACACAAATACAGGGCAAAAACAATAATACAAAAACATATGTACAAGAAGCTTTAGTCTTTAGAGGTCACGGCGTGTCCGTAACCGGGTGTCCATGTCACCCAACAAGGTGAAGTCTTGGAACAGAGTAGGGGACCTGTCCATATGTTGGCCCTGGGCGTAACTGCAAGGCTGAGACTAGCTACTTTGGGCCACAAGGAGGCCACGCCAGACAGGTTTTCTCTTCCGCGGCCATCTTCGCAAGAGGCACCAGGGTGCAACTATCTACAATGTAGTTCCAGTTATTCAGCGTCTATAACCTGGCCGTTCAAATAAACCTGCAGGGTAACTAGAGAAACATAATCAATGAACAGGCAACAAAAACATAAACCTTTTTCAGCATTTACGTATGTACAGGTAAACATATACTTGGCATTAGACTCTCAAGCGAGCGGACATTTATCCTCTAGTGCTCCTGGTGGACCTACGTAACCCACTATCTGGTTCTACACTACAGGGTGTAGAAGGTGTTGCGGGTAGGCCTGGCAGCTTTCTGCGCACTCTTTGGCTCACTAGGGGCACGGCAGGCTCACTACTAGCAGAGGGTTGATTCTCCTGGGCTGCTGGTATGGGTTCTTCTGCCTCCTGGTCCAGCTGCTCTTCTGACACTCCCTTTTCTTCTGTAGGCCCTTGAGGGGCTGGCTGGAGAAAGGTGAGGACGGGTACCACGACTGTGTTGTTGATTTGAGTCCAGGACCGGGGAAAGTCTCCGAGTACAGTACTGATCATTTCTTCCCTTTCCTCTGCGGGTTGAAGGTTCTCTTGATCTTCGTCAGGGCTTTGCAGCTGCTCGGGACACTTTTTCAGGTGGTCTCTGGAGACAATGGCTGTGGTCTCTCCTCCATCCTTACTGATGACACACACTTTTGGGTTCTCATGGCTTGAGGGCAGTACGGTGTACGGGTCCTTCTCCCACTGGTCATCCAACTTGTGGAGCCGCCTCTTTCTCTTCAAGACTTGCGCTCCAGGTACCAGGGGAACAGGGGAGCATGCTGGTTATAAGCCTTCTCTTGCCTTTCTCTTGCTTGAGACAGACTTCGCTCGACGCTCTCCTGTACTTTCCGATACTGCTGCTGCCGTTCTGTATCCCAGTCTGCCTCTGGCTAGGTGTCCTCAGGTGTCAGGACTCCCATATCCAGTTCAATAGGCAGCTTACCAGGTCTTGTTCTCATTAGGTAAGCCGGGGTACAGTTGGTGGAACCTACGGGGATGTGATTATAGAAGTCCACCAGATCGGGCAGTTTTTCAGGCCACAGACTGCGTTCTTCCAGGGGCAACGTTTTTAGCAAGTCTATCACCACCTGGTTCATTTTCTCACATAGTCCGTTAGTCTGAGGGTGATAGGGCGTTGTTCTTATCTTTCTGCAGCCATACAGATTGCAGAACTCCTGGAAGACCTCCGCTTCGAAGGCTGGTCCTTGGTCCGTCAGCACTTGCTCCGGATACCCGTGTGGACGGCAGAAGTGCAGCTGGAAGGCTCTGGCTGCTGTTTGAGCCGTTAAGTCTTTGACAGGGACTACCACCAGGAACCGGGAGTAGTGATCTACGATGGTGAGGGCGTAGACGTATCCAGATCTGCTTGGAGCCAGTTTCACATGGTCCAGGGCTACCAGTTCCAGTGGCTGCCTGGTGATGATGGACTGCAGGGGAGTCTTCTGGCTGGCACGATCCTTTCTTCTTAGGTTGCACGGGCCACAGTCTCTGCACCATCTCTCGATGGCTCCTCTCATGCCTACCCAGTAGAACCGTTCACGCAACAGGAACTCCAGCTTCTTCCATCCGAAGTATCCTGCTCCATCGTGGTATGCCTCCAGAACCATAGCCGTGTCTCGTCTTGGGACCACTACCTGCCAGGTCAGCTCATGTGTTCGAGAGTTGACCATTCTCCGGCACAGCTTCTCCTTGTAGAGAACCAGCTTACTTTTCTCCTTCCACAGTTGCTTGGTCTCCTCCGGAGCGTCTGGATCAAGACGGGCATCAGCCTGTGTCAGCATTTCCTTTACCAGACGGACTGCGGGATCACTGTCTTGTGTCTCCGCCCAGCTGTAGTGGGGTAAGGGATTGAATGTAGCAGAGCGCCTGTCCCTCACACGGTGGGAATATAGGGTAATCCCATGACGGTGGAATGCAGGGAGTTCAACTTCTTCCAGTTCTTCTGGATCTTCCCCTACGTCTGGTAAGTTTGGCATTCTGGACAGGGCATCCGCGTTGGCATTTGAGCGTCCCACCCGCTATTTGATGGTGAATTCATAGTTGGACAGGCGGGCCATCCATCTCTGCTCCAGGGCACCAAATTTTGCAGTGTCCAGGTGTGTCAACGGGTTGTTATCCGTGTACACGGTGAACTTGGAAGAGGCAAGGTAATGCTTGAAACGTTCGGTCACTGCCAACACCACTGCCAGGAACTCTAGCTTGAATGAGCTATAATTCTCTTTGCTTCTCTCTGTGGGCCGTAGTTTTCGGCTGGCGTAAGCGATTACCCGTTCTTTCCCCTGCTGGATCTGGGACAGTACGGCTCCTAGCCCGATGTTGCTCGCGTCCGTGTGGAGGATAAAGGGCTGGCTGTAGTCAGGGTACGCCAGGATTTCATCCCCCGTGAGGGCCATCTTCAGCTGGTGGAAGGACTCCTCTTCCAGCTTTTCCCACCTCAAGGGCGGCTTCTGGTTTTTGGCCTTCCTGGATTGACCTATCAGGAGGTCCTGCATAGGGGCTGCCATTTTGGTGAAACCAGGAATGAATCTTCGGTAGTAGCCTACCAACCCGAGGAACTGCCGCACTTCCTTTATGCTGGAGGGTCTTGGCTAGTCTTTAATCACGGTGATCTTATCGGGGTCGGGAGCCACTCCGTCAGCACTCACCACGTGTCCCAGGTACTGCACCTTTGGTTTCAGGAGGTGACACTTGGAGGGTTTCACCTTTAGGCCGTAGCTTGCCAGGGCATCAAACACTTCTGCCAGGTGTTTCAGATGGTCCTCGTAGGTTTTGAAATAAATGATGACATTGTCTAGGTATAACAGGACCGTCTCGAAATTCCGGTGTCCCAGACAGCATTCCATCAACCGCTGGAAGGTTCCTGGTGCGTTGCACAGCCTGAACGGCATACAGTTGAATTCGCTGAGACCCATCGGGGTGGTGAATGCAGTCTTCTCCTTGTCTGCCTCTGCTACAGGAACCTGCCAGTACCCGCTAGTAAGATCCAAAGTGGAGAAGAAGTTAGCAGATTTTAATGCAGCTAAAGATTCTTCTATTCTAGGTAACGGGTACGCATCTTTGTGTGTGATACGGTTGACCTTTCTGTAGTCTACACACATTCTCATGGTGTTGTCCTTCTTTTTCACTAGAACTAGTGGAGCTGCCCAGGGGCTACAGCTGTCCCTGATTACCCCAGCCTCCTTCATGTCCCGCAACATCCCCTTTGCATGCTGATAGTTTGCAGGGGGTACAGGTCGGTATCTTTCCTTTATGGGTGGATGGTCTTCTGTGGGGATGTGATGTTCTACCCCCTTTACTCGCCCGAAGTCTAGCGGGTGTTTACTGAAGACTCTTTCGTACTCCTGAACCACCCGGTAGACTCCCTGTTTTTGGTGTGAGGGAGTGGAGTCAGTACCCACATGCAGTTGCTGACACCAGTCCTCCATTTGTTTCTTAGAGCCGTTACCTTCCTCTGGTTGAGATGGAGGCAAGGGTTCCACGGCCCTTACAGAATTTTGGTTTATGGTGAACAATTTGGCTAGCGTGGCATACCGGGGCAGGTATACTTCTCTCTCCCCGATATTTATGATGCGGACGGGCACCCTCCCATGGCGTACATCGACCACCCCCCGTGCTGTCAAAATGGTGGGCCTACTGTCTGAGTAGACGGGTTCTACTATTGCTTGGTAGTCTCTACCTCTTAGACCAATAGCTGCCCGGCACCAGATCATCATCTCACTTTTCGGGGGCATAGCAATAGGGAACGGGTCACATATTCTCACGCTACCAATCTCACCACCAGATAGTTCCACTTGTTGCCGTTTCATCAGCGCCCGGATATCTTTTTGGAGAACACGCTGCAGGCTGGAATTGGCGTTCTTGGCAATCTGCTGCAAAATGAGAATTACCTCTGCAAGACAATTTTCAATTACGTTAGTTCCCAAGGTTATTTTAGGGTGACTCTCATGATGGTCAATGTCCACAATAATCAGTCCTTGTGCCGCCAGTTCGACTTTACCGATCTTAATGGTCACCTCTTTGAATCCCACCTGCGGCACTGGCTGACCATTGCTGGCGATGATACTCAGGTCGTCATCTGGGTAGCGGGTTATGTCCGAGTCATTCCTGTACCGCTTAAAGAGCATGTACGAGATGGTAGTCACCTGTGACCCAGTGTCTAGTAGGGTACTCATAGGAATGCCATCCAGTACCACAGGCAAGACCGGACGCCCCCCTACGTATTTATCACGCCAGTTCAATGGGCCTGATGATCTTAAGCCTGGGGGTTGGCCCTCTACCCCAGGTTGTGCCCGTTTAAATGACAGTACCTTGCCATATGTCCGGGTTGATTGCAGCGGCGGCAGATGGGTTGTCCGTCCTCGTTGTATCTGTCGCTGGGTCTTCCTCTGGACGTTGGGATCCTCCTCTGTTGGCGCCATGGGACGTCCTCTGGTCCGGATGCCAACTGGATCTTTCCTGGAGGAGAGACCTGTAAAGACTGCACAGTTCTGGTTAATGCGGCAACGCTTTTGGTCAGTTCTTGGACTTGATGGTGCAAGTCTGCAGCCGGGTCTTTATCCAAAGCCTGCGCACCAGCTCCTACAGACTCTGTAGACAAGGGCGCCGCTTCCTGGTGATAGGTAATAGCAGGGCGCCGGTGGGTTACAGCGCTACCCGGTGCCGGTTCTCGGAGCACCCGGATGGCCCTGTCTTTGAACTTTGCAAAGTCTAACCCAGGGTTCTGCAAGGCCATTGCACGTAACTGGATTCGGTGGGCGTTTGACAGCAGACCCTCAATGAATTGCTCAGTCAACAGTTGCATTCCGCACACTGTCAGGGTCTGCCTGTTTAATGGCTCCCAGGGCCTCTTGAAAATTCAAAGCATAGTCTCTTATACTGTCTTGGTCCCGCTACTTTGATCTCTGCTGAGGTGCGGGTATCAAAGGTGTCCCTCAGACGGGCTAAGATCTCCTTCACGGTCTCCTTGTCCCTGACTGACCAGGACTTTACTTCACGTTGGGCTGCGCCGGTTAGCTGGCCTACTAATATGCTCACTTTTTGTCCCTCCGTCAGGGGGTATACTTTAAACAGGCTGTACAGTCTCTCTTTAAAGTCGCTTAGGGTATGCGACTCCCCTGAGTATTGGGGCAGCCAGGCCGCTCCGGGGATGTAAGGCATGGTGAACGGCATTACTGCGGCAGCGGCCGCGCTGGTGGTAGAGGGTCCCTCCGTGTCCGTCATCTTCCTCCCCCCTAGTTAAGTGTGGCCTACCTTCTGTTGCTTCTTCTCCGTAGGCCGCGGCTCCGCAGATGATCGTCAGGGTGGAGGACCTTGCGTCGCGCTCTGGTGACGTCAGCGTCGCTCCCTCTCCCTTCCAGGACCTTGCGCAGCGTCGGTGCGTAGGGCGGAGCTTCAGGTATCGCGCGCTTTCGACGTCCACGCCCCTCTTCTTCCCGCGCGGCATCCTGAAGTTGGTGTCCGATGGCGGGAAAACGACTGTGGATGGCGGGAAAATGCTGCGGATGGCGGGAAAACGGCTGAAGATGGTGGGAAACGGCTCCGGATGGCGGGAAAGGGCTCCGGATGGTGGGAACCTTCACCACGGCAGGTATGACAATCTTTTGAAGGCACGCAGTACCCGGTGGTTGCGGGCACGAAATCCTGCCAACTGCGCCAAAAGTTGACGCGCCCCCTGGGCCGAGTGTGGACGTGTGTGGGATACCCGGAGCCGGGTCTCTGGGGGTTGTAGTCTCCGTGGCGGCGACCCGATCCCGTGGCTCAGGGTGGTCAAACCAGTGGCATTCTTTTATGGGTTTTAGGTTAATTGTCCGACTACACCACCCGTGGATTGCGGTCAGGGTGTACCGCCACTGCGAGGCAGACCACTGAGGCTGGTGGGGTGTGCGCAGCAAGGGATGGGATAACTCCCCACGGGAGGAGTATAGCCTCAGGGCAGAGAATGTGGATGATGGGAGTGATGGTGCACGGGCATCCCAGTACTAGTAGTGCTGTATGCGGTGAGAAAGCAGGAACGACTCAGAGTCTTTGCAGTGCAGTTCAGGGTCTTTACTGATGATATTAAGGCAGACCCTCCCGGGAGAACTGGCTAGCATATGGGGCCTGGTCAGTCTGTGAACAAACAGGAGTTCCCCTGGCCAGGTGGAGTTGTAGGCCTCCCCGTCTATCTGCACTCTTCCTGGCTACCTTGCTGTAAGCGAGTGGAAGTAGCCCACATCCCTGAGTACACCATGTGGTGCTCACCCGTATGGCTGGTGACTTGGGGCCTTCTGATAGCCTCCGCTCCTCGATGGCGGTGCTGGTCCCTTCCTTGTGACTGAGCCTCCGGGCTTCTATGGCCAGAGGACCTGGAATCCCCTGCCGGCTGGTTTCTGCTGCTGGCCTTAAAGATCCTTGCAGCCTCGGACTCCGGTGTCCGGTTCTTAGATTCTCCTGCCAGGGCGAGCTCTGCTTATCTCCAGCCCCTGGTCTTCAGCTCCTGGCTCCTACAGAGCTCCTGCTGATTCTTTCCCTGTGTCTGGAACTGTCTCCAGGCTCTGACTGAACTCACTAACCCAACCCCAAACCCAGTTTATAAGGGCAGATTCCTCCCCTCCCAGGGCTGGGCAGGAGGTGTTGCATGTTTTAGGGCTCCTGACCAGGAAACCTCCCACTTGCTTTCAGACGTAATATTTCTATTACTGTGGCAACCAGACCCCTGGGGTGCCACATATACACTTGGTATTTGATATCTTGAGGTGTGGTTCGCATGTATATACTATCATAGTTTATTGATAATAATTCAAAAGACCCAGGGTTCACTATTTGGCGCATTAGGGTTTTTTACTTGAAAAAAGAATTTTTTTTTTAATATATATCTAATAAATGTTATATTTTAACTATCTTGCTTAAAAATCTAAAAAAAAAATAGCCTCCTCCAACCTTTAATAGCTAGTCATCTCACACCTTATTTCCCCGTCATCCAGGTCAGCTCAATGAGTTGCTATGGAGGAGAGGGAAAAGTATAACTATAGTCACCGGTAGTCACCGGTAAATATAATTATTTTACATAGCAAAGCAATATAGCTTTAAATGCTATGATTTAAAAACTAAAAAAAAAAAACTGGCCTCCGCCACCCCTTTATTGCCAGCCATCTCACACCTTATTTCCCCGTCACCCAGGATAGCTCAATGAGTTGTTATGGAGGAGGGGGAAAAGTATAACTATAGTCACCGGAAAATATAATTATTTTACATAGCAAACCAATATAGCTTTAAATGCTATGATTTTAAAAAACAACAACAACAAAAAAAAAAAAACTGGCCTCCTCCACCCCTTAATAGCCAGCCATCACTCACCTTATTTCCCCGTCACCCAGGTTAGCTCAATGAGTTGTTATGGAGGAGGGGGAAAAGGGTAATTATAGTCACCGGTAAATATAATAATTTTACATAGCAAAGCAATATAGCTTTAAATGCTATGATGTAAAAAAAAAAAAAAAAACTGGCCTCCTCCACCCCTTAATAGCCAGCCATCACTCACCTTATTTCCCCGTCACCCAGGACAGCTCAATGAGTTGTTATGGAGGAGGGGGAAAAGGGTAATTATAGTCACCGGTAGTCACCGGTAAATATAATTATTTTACATAGCAAAGCAATATAGTTTTAAATGATATGATTTAAAAAAAAAAAAAAATGGCCTCCTTCCACCCCTTAATAACCAGCCATCTCACACCTTATTTCCCCGTCACCCAGAACAGCTCAATGAGTTGTTATGGAGGAGGGGGAAAAGGGTAATTATAGTCACCAGTAGTCACCGGTAAATATAATTATTTTACATAGCAAAGCAATATAGCTTTAAATGCTATGATTTAAAAAAAAAACTGGCCTCCTTCCACCCCTTAATAGCCAGCCATCTCACACCTTATTTCCCCGTCACGCAGAACAGCTCAATGAGTTGTTATGGAGGAGGGGGAAAAGGGTAATTATAGTCACCTGTAGTCACCGGTAAATACAATTATTTTACATAGCAAAACAATACGGCTTTAAATGCTATGATTTAAAATAAAAAAAAATGGCCTCCTTCCACCCCTTACTAGCCAGCCCTCTCACACCTTATTTCCCTGTCACCCAGAACAGCTCAATGAGTTGTTATGGAGGAGGGGGAAAAGGGTAATTATAGTCACCGGTAGTCACCGATAAATATAATTATTTTACATAGCAAAGCAATATAGCTTTAAATGCTATGATTTAAAAAAAAAAAACTGGCCTCCTCCACCCCTTAACAGCCAGCCATCACAAACCTTATTTCCCCGTCACCCAGGACAACTCAATGAGTAATTATGGAGGAGGGGGAAAAGTGTAACTATAGTCACCGGTAGTCACCAGTAAATATAATTATTTTACATAGCAAAGCAATATAGCTTTAAATGCTATGATTTAAAAAATAAAAAAAAACTGGCCTCCTTCCACCCCTTAATAGCCAGCCATCTCACACCTTATTTCCCCATCACCCAGAACAGCTCAATGAATTGTTATGGAGGAGGGGGAAAAGGGTAATTATAGTCACCGGTAGTCACCGGTAAATATAATTATTTTACATAGCAAAGCAATATAGCTTTAAATGCTATGATTTAAAAAAAAAAAACTGGCCTCCTTCCACCCCTTAATAGCCAGCCATCTCACACCTTATTTCCCCGTCACCCAGAACAGCTCAATGAGTTGCTATGGAGGAGGGGGAAAAGGGTAATTTTAGTCACCGGTAGTCACCGATAAATATAATTATTTTACATAGCAAAGCAATATAGCTTTAAATGCTATGATTTAAAAAAAAAAAAAAACTGGCCTCCTTCCACCCCTTAATAGCCAGCCATCTCACACCTTATTTCCCCATCACCCAGAACAGCTCAATGAGTTGTTTTGGAGGAGGGGGAAAAGGTTAGTTATAGTCACCGGTAGTCACCGGTAAATATAATTATTTTACATAGCAAAGCAATATAGCTTTAAATGCTATTATTTAAAAAAAAAAAAAACTGGCCTCCTTCCACCCCTTAATAGCCAGCCATCACTCACCTTATTTCCCCGTCACCCAGAACAGCTCAATGAGTTGTTATGGAGGAGGGGGAAAAGGGTAATTATAGTCACCGGTAGTCACCGGTAAATATAATTATTTTACATAGCAAAGCAATATAGCTTTAAATGCTATGATTTAAAAAAAAAAAAAAAAAAACTGGCCTCCTTCCACCCCTTAATAGCCAGCCATCTCACACCTTATTTCCCCGTCACCCAGAACAGCTCAATGAGTTGCTATGGAGGAGGGGGAAAAGGGTAATTATAGTCACCGGTAGTCACCGATAAATATAATTATTTTACATAGCAAAGCAATATAGCTTTAAATGCTATGATTTAAAAAAAAAAAAAAACTGGCCTCCTTCCACCCCTTAATAGCCAGCCATCTCACACCTTATTTCTCCGTCACCCAGAACAGCTCAATGAGTTGCTATGGAGGAGGGGGAAAAGGGTAATTATATTCACCGGTAGTCACCGATAAATATAATTATTTTACATAGCAAAGCAATATAGCTTTAAATGCTATGATTTAAAAAAAAAAAACTGGCCTCCTTCCACCCCTTAATAGCCAGCCATCTCACACCTTATTTCCCCGTCACCCAGAACAGCTCAATGAGTTGTTATGGAGGAGGGGGAAAAGGGTAATTATAGTCACCGGTAGTCACCGGTAAATATAATTATTTTACATAGCAAAGCAATATAGCTTTAAATGCTATTATTTAAAAAAAAAAAACTGGCCTCCTTCCACCCCTTAATAGTCAGCCATCTCACACCTTATTTCCCCGTCACCCAGAACAGCTCAATGAGTTGTTATGGAGGAGGGGGAAAAGGGTAATTATAGTAACCGGTAGTCACCGGTAAATATAATTATTTTACATAGCAAAGCAATATAGCTTTAAATGCTATGATTTAAAAAAAAAAAAAAAAACTGGCCTCCTTCCACCCCTTAATAGCCAGCCATCTCACACCTTATTTCCCCGTCACCCAGAACAGCTCAATGAGTTGTTATGGAGGAGGGGGAAAAAGGTAATTATAGTCACCGGTAGTCACCGGTAAATATAATTATTTTACATAGCAAAGCAGTATAGCTTTAAATGCTATGATTTAAAAAAAAACAAAAAAAACTGGCCTCCTTCCACCCCTTAATAGCCAGCCATCTCACACCTTATTTCCCCATCACCCAGAACAGCTCAATGAGTTGTTATGGAGGAGGGGGAAAAGGGTAATTATAGTCACCGGTAGTCACCGGTAAATACAATTATTTTACATAGCAATGCAATATAGCTTTAAATGCTATGATTTAAAAAAAAAAAAAAAAAAACTGGCCTCCTTCCACCCCTTAATAGCCAGCCATCTCACACCTTATTTCCCCATCACCCAGAACAGCTCAATGAGTTGTTATGAAGTTGTTATGGAGGAGGGGGAAAAGTGTAATTATAGTCACCGGTTGTCACCGGTAAATATAACTAGAATATTTCTTGTCTCTTATGTACTATATACATAGCGTAACACTATGCATATAGAATCATAAGGTTGTTACTGTCGGGGGCATGTAGTGTGCATGATATTCCCAGGCACATCATAATGCCACACAGAAAAGTCCCTACTGGGCACTTACCTCCTTTACCTCATCCATCTTTGTGGCCATCCTTTTGAACAGGGATATCTTCGTTGTTCTTCTGGAGTCCTGATCCTGGCTTGAGTCCTGACATGCTTATTTCTTGATGTCCAGGTCCTTCTTGTCCATCCGGATCATCTTAATTTTGAGGTTCTTCTTGGGGCTTAGGCAGACAGCTTGCTCTGATGGTGTTAAAGAGCTGGTGGATGGTTTGGGGTTTTCCAGCTGATGTTGGTAAATGAAAACCCCGTAAATAAGGCCTGGTGGTCTGCTGAGAGGGCTGAGTTGTTCGCCTCTGCTGCTTCCAGAATTTGGAGATTGAATGGTCTGGAGCCGCGCTGGATGTTACTTGGCTATAAGAGAATAAGAAAACACAAGAAGGTTATTACATGAGAACAGCATGTAGTAAAGTTTAGGAAAGCTGCAGGCCCTCTGCAAACTGCATGTCAGTCAATGATCAGCAGATTTTGTCACTGACGATTATTTAACATGTATGGGGGCTTCCCATCTCTCCACTGACAAATCTGACCTCAGATTCATTACTTAATTCATTATTAAGACCAGCCCCCTTCACTCTTATTAGTAACATTACGAATTTGGAAAAGAGGTTAAAGCTATGTGAAATATGTCTATGAGTCTGTATAAAACATCTCCTCTAATACTTACTGGCACAGGAACATGTGGGGGACACATTCTAAGGGTTTCCACCGAGTCCCAGTCAATACGCTGGAAAAACCTATGGGCTCTGATGTTGCCATTGACTCCGAGACGCCTGGCAGGATCTTCCCGGAGAAGCTACAAAAGAAGAAAAAATAAATAAATTAATATAACAGCTTCATAAATAAAATAAAAATAAATTAATAAAAAATATTATTTTTTTAAAAAAAAGCTATATATTAGTGTTTTTATTCTGAAATTTACAATAATACATGACACGTAATATATACCACTGCTACATCACATCCCTAGAATATATTGACCACATTAACACTTAACCTACCATAAGATTGTGAAATTTATCTCCCTTCCACCAATGGAGCTGGACATTATAGTAAATTATAGCTAACATCACAGTTAATCACACAATAACATAGAAGTAATATATCTTATATCATGTACTGACCTTTTTAATGATGTTCTTCGCCTCCTTGCTGGAAGCGTTGAATAGTCCTCGATGGTATTTGGACCTGCTGGTAATCATGATGTTCAAAATGATGCCAAATGCATACCAGTCTACCCCAGCATTGTACTCCTCCGCAGCCAGCATCTCAGGAGCCATGAAGCCTGGTGTCCCAGCGTATTCGGTGGCTGTCCGGTCTCCATAGATGTTTTCAAGTGCCAGACCGAAGTCGGCAATCTTTATATGGCCCGTCGCAGCCACCAAGATGTTAGAAGGCTTGAGGTCTCTGTGAAGAAGAAGACAAATGGATTCTTATCAGTGTCTGCTCTATAATTCTCAGTAATGCTGAGTATAGCTATAGGCATCACTGGTGGTGGAGGATTAGATGTATTTCTAGTTACCGGTGGATGATGCCCTTAGAATGCAGGTGTTGCATTCCACACACAAGTTCCGCGGCGTAGAATCTGGCCGAAAGAGAAGAGGAGAGAATAGTATTTAGTGAAAGAGAAACTCAGAAATATACACTGCTCAATAGACTAGAAAGGCAGGACTTGTCAGGATTTTATATTTTTATGGTCCAATAGGACAGTCACACATATCGCACTGATTATAGTGCACCTGGACCTGCTCATCTGAATATTAGGAACACAGGTATTAATGGACAATCCCAATAATAAGGAAAAAAAAAGAAAATATCTTAAAAGTGTAACATGTCTACCGATCACTTTTTTTATCTTCTCCTTCAAATACATTGCTGTTTCTGTACAGTGTCCGCGGTCGGGTACTGCACATCTACCCCATACTGATTTGAATAGGGAGCGGACGTGCAGTACCCGACCACGGCCACTAAACGGTAGACGGAGCTGTGCTGCGCAGTTCTGTAACTGGTCAGTCCTGGCCACCGCCGACACCGTAAACAGATGATTGGCGGAGGTACCGGGTGTTGCACGCCCACCGATCAGACATTGATGTCCTATCCTAAGGATAAATGGTAAAGTAGTGGACAACCTCTTTAAGTTCCTTTTTGCCTATAAGGAAACACAATTGCCACCATTACAGTGTAAATGTAAATGGTGTTAATGGGTTATCCAGGATCAGAAAAACATGGCGGCTTTCTTTAAAAAAATAACGTCATATCACTAAAGTGAATGAGGATGAGCTGCGATACCATTCACAACCTGTGGACAGGTGTGGTGCTATTTTTAGTGGAAAAGAAAGCAGCCATATTTTCCTAAGTGTTTCACTAATAACATCCCTGTGAATGGAAGATATGAGTTTACCTGAACCTTAGAGCTAACAATCTAATCAATCTAGTCAGTCTCATATAGAAAATACATAGCTGTATTGCTTAGACTGTGACTACTGTACCGTGCACTGGGGATGTCAAGACACCCCTTCCTCATCAGGAGATGGTTGAATTCGCCACAGGTGACATACTCCATCCCAAGAAGCACAAGCTCCTGTCAGACAAGACGTAGAGATCAGTCGTATGATAAAGTCATTGTAGCGTCCATACATTTACTAACACTCAATAATCAGTTATTTCTTCTGTGATTTCTTCTGTGATCGAGCTCTATTCCACTAACTCATGAAGATATAGTTACATAATAATAGCAATAATGATACTTTCTTCTTTTTACTATGTGTTTATTGGCTATTCTAAGTATACACATATAGTGGATATAGCTACAAATGTAGAATGTGATGGGCTAAATGTACGGCATTCCTTCTCACTGTAATGTTGACTTCTGCATTTCTCACCATTGTGAGGTACTCAATAAGAATGACATCCATAGGGGTGGACAAATGACTTCAGATTTTGGGAGCCAGTTGGACCACTCCAAGATTTTCCATAGACTTCAATAGAGAAACCCAAAAAGTTAACAGTCAGCATCCTATTTCTAGGCAGATTGCCTGGTTCCCAGGGTTTGTACAGTGTTTCCAAAGTAGGTAACAGCTACACATACAAGGAGCAGGACATTAAAATGTTGTCAATGCTGAAATGTTAAACACCATATATAAATGTGGATATATTCCGTGTATAGAGATGAGTGCACTTTATGATTTATCCAATATTAATGAACTGGTCACAATTTTACCTTGGTCTGAAAGGCGAATGTGCCATGAAGAAGGAAGGGGCTGCCAGATGCAAGTTGTAACACACGCCGCTCCACCATCGCGCGCTCCTCTCCTTCAGCTAGCAGGTCCCTCTTTGTGATGACTTTTACAGCAAATTGCTGGCGGGTATATCTATCTTCCGCCAGGACCACCTAGAAAATAATGTTCATTTGTTGGTGATCTTCATTAAAGGGGTTGTCCGGCCTTGGGGTAAAAAGTCTGCAGACACTTTATGTGACTACAGACTAGTGAGGATTCTCCAGCGTCATGAGCGGGTGGTCATTTATCCGGTCTAGCTCCATTCACTTGTATTGAGCAAGACTGCAAACGTCTCGTTGGTCCGTGACCACATGTATGCACATTGCACACCTTCAGTTATGCTCTCGCCCGTTCCTGGCGCTGGCACCAGAGAATCTTGACAACACGCACATTGGACTCTGAGAGGATTCACAGGTCTGCAGTCACATAGAGTGACTGCAGACTTGTACCCTGAGGCCGAACAACCCCTTTACATAAGTTAATTAGAAAAAATCCCATGGGCATAATTAGTTATTCAAAATTAGATCATTATAGATCATTAGTGCATATAACGGGCATTCAAATACTCCTTAAGATATGTATATTGACAAGAGGAACAACAGGAGTAGTTTAAAAATATCTACTTTATTGTATGCAGTTTAAAATCAGAAAAAAGTGGACAGGAGATAGACTACATGGTAACATGAAAAGTTCAGGTACAGACCAAAGATCCCAATCCATATAATTAAATGGTAATCACTCAAAATGATATAATCATGGGGCAGGTAGAGGGGTGCAAGAATAGATATTTAATCCATTTTGCCCTGTATACCCAGAGTAGTAATTGCACCCTAATTTAACACTACAAGGTTCGATAGGAGTAATCCTTACCCATAGTGGCAAGGAGAGTCTGACCCGGGTTGTGGAGGCTGAAAGTGCTGTGACCCTATGCACGTTTCGCTTGCCGACTGCACGCTTTCTCAAGGGGAAGGTAGGGAGGAATGTTAATACCTCACATGGTTACTGATTCACAAATGAGAGCGACTGAGTGAAGCATGTGCCGATCACCGCACCCCCGGCACGCCCACTCCCGGCCGTCAAGCCAATCACGGCAGGCTGAGAGTCCTGATGACACCCACACATGCCGAGACCAACATGGAGACGCCGTGGAGCAGGGCGCTCACGGAGCAGGGAAGACGGCACGCGCACACCGATCCCATGGTGAGTATAGGTAAATATAATATTTAGAAAAAGACTGGTCATCACTCAATGAAATATTAGAAGATGAAAACATTACTCACTATTAGTGTTGAGCCACCCCCGTAGTGTTCGGGTTCGGTTCGGTTCGTCGAACACCGGGATGTTCGAGGAACTGTTCGTCGAACTGTTCGTCGAACACCTTAGAACACCGTCAAACACCGTTAAAACCAATGGCAGGCAAACAAAAACACATAGAAACACATAAAAAACACCTGCAAAGGTGTCCAAAAGCTGACAAACTGCTCAGAAGACACTCTCTTTAAAAAAGCCGGCCGGCAAATTCAGCAGCGGCATACACCGGTACCCGACCATTTAGACAAGAAGGAATAGAGCATCACACATAGATTAGATAGATAGAAACATGTCAGTCACACATATAAGAAGCACAGTGACAGTGTTGGTTACTGCACTTGTCATTTAGTGTAAAGGATTTATTAAAAAAAATATTAGTGTTTTCATGCACAGTCTCTTTAAAAAAAGCCGGCCGGCAATTCAGCAGCGGTACCCGACAATTTAGAACAGAAAGAATAGAGCTTCACACATAGATAAGATAGATAGAAACATGTCAGTCACATATATAATAAGTACAGTGACAGTGTTGCTTACTGTACTTGTCATTTAGTGTAAAGGATTTATTTAAAAAAATAATAGTGTTTTCATGCACTGTCTCTTTAAAAAAGCCGGCCGGCAATTCAGCAGCGGTACCCGACAATTTAGAACAGAAAGATAGAGCATCACACATAGATTAGATAGATAGAAACATGTCAGTCACATTTATAATAAGTACAGTGACAGTGTTGGTTACTGTACTTGTCATTTAGTGTTAAAATAAAGGATTTATTAAAATAAAAATTGGCGTGGGGATCCCCCATAATTTTAGGCTCTAGCGGAGGTTAAGCAGACGGCTGGGGCAGATGTTTGAAGCCTCGGAAGGGGGTAATACCCACGGAGCTTACCAGGCTACTAATATCAGCCCCCAGCTGAATACTTAGCCTTTACTAGCTATTAAAATGGGGGACCCCCCCAAAAAAATGACGTGGGGTCCCCCCTATTTTAATAGCTAGCAAAGGCTAGGCAGACAGCTGGGGGCTGATATTAATAGCTCAGGAAGGGTGCCATGAATATTGGCCCCCTCCCAGGCTAGAAGCACCAGCCGTCAGCCGCCCCAGAAATGGCGCATCCATAGGATGCGCCAATTCTGGCACTTAGCCTCGCTCTTCCCACTGCCCTGTAGCGGTGGCAGTGGGGTAATAGGGCTGGGGTTGATGTCAGCTTATAATGCCAGCTGACATCAAGCCCAGGTTAGTAATGGAGAGGCGTCTATAAGACACCCCCATTACTAACCCCATAGTCAAAGTTAAAAAAAACACAAACACCCAGAATAAAGTCCTTTAATTGAAATAAACACACAATTCTTTATTGTTCTAAATTAAACTATACTTACCGTCACGCCCATTCCAGCTGAAGCCAACGATCTCCTGTAATAAAAATAAAATAATAAACCAACATCATCCTTACCTTTCCATGGTTCCCAGGACAGCTCCAGCTCTGCTACATCGAGATGACTGGCTGGACCGCAGAAGAACGCTGCCATCCAGCCTGTCATCCCGCAGACACTGAGAAGCGCAGGCATGCTTGCGCTCCTCAGTGTCTCGCTGTGACGGCATCCAGATGAGCCGAGTTCATGTCCAATGAACTCGGCTCACCTCATGCACGTCACTTACAGCGTGGGAGAATTCTCACGCTGAAGCGCTGAGTGCAGGAGAATTTTCCCACGCTGTCAGTGAGGTGCATGAGGTGAGCTGAGTTCATTGGACATGAGCTCACCTCATGCACGTCACTGACAGCGTGGGAGAATTCTCCTGCACTCAGCACTTCAGCGTGAGAATTTTCCCACGCTGTCAGTGACGTGCATGAGGTGAGCCGAGTTCATTGGACATGACCTCGGCTCATCTGGATGCCGTCACAGAGAGACACTGAGGAGCGCAAGCATGCCTGCTCTTCTCAGTGTCTGCGGGATGACAGGCTGGATGGCAGCTTTCTGCTGCGGTCCAGCCTGTCATCTCGATATAGCAGAGCTGAAGCTGTCGTGGGAACCATGGAAAGGTAAGGATGAGGTTGGTTTATTATTTTTCTTTTATTGCAGGAGATCGTTGGCTTCAGCTGGAATGGGCGTGATGGTAAGTATGGTTTAATTTAGAACAATAAAGAATTGTGTGTTTATTTCAATTAAAGGACTTTATTCTGGGTGTTGTGTTTTTTTTAAATACTTTACTAGAAATTCATGGTGGTCATGTCTAATACTGGCGTGACCCCATGAATTTTGGGCTTGGGGCCAGCTGATAATACCAAGCTGGCCCTAACCCCTTTATTACCCAGTGAGCCACCGCACCAGGGCCCTGGATGAGTTGGGTACAGCGCCAGAAGATGGCGCTTCTATGAACGCGCCATTTTCCGGGGTGGCTGCGGACTGCAATTTGCAGCGGGGGGGGCCCAGAAAGCTTGGGCCTCCCTGCGCTGCAGATTCCAGCCCCCAGCTGCCTAGTTGTACCTGGCTGGACACAAAAATAGGGCGAAGCCCCACGTATTTTTTTTTTAATTATTTCATGAAATTCATGAAATAATTAAGAAAAAAGGCCTTCCCTATATTGTTGTGTCCGGCCAGGTACAAATAGTCAGCTGGTGGTCAGGGGCAGCCCTTTCCTGCCTGCTGTACCTGGCTGGACACAAATATAGTGCGAAGCCCCACTTCAATTTTTTTTAATTATTTCATGAAATTCATGAAATAATTAAGAAAAAAAGGCCTTCCCTATATTGTTGTGTCCGGCCAGGTACAAATAGGCAGCTGGTGGTTGGGGGCAGCCCGTTCCTGCCTGCTGTACCTGGCTGGACACAAATATAGTGCGAAGCCCCACTTCAATTTTTTTTAATTATTTCATGAAATTCATGAAATAATTAAGAAAAAAAGGCCTTCCCTATATTGTTGTGTCCGGCCAGGTACAAATAGTCAACTGGTGGTTAGGGGCAGCCCGTTCCTGCCTGCTGTACCTGGCTGGACACAAATATAGTGCGAAGCCCCACTTCAATTTTTTTTAATTATTTCATGAAATTCATGAAATAATTAAGAAAAAAAGGCCTTCCCTATATTGTTGTGTCCGGCCAGGTACAAATAGGCAGCTGGTGGTTGGGGGCAGCCCGTTCCTGCCTGCTGTACCTGGCTGGACACAAATATAGTGCGAAGCCCCACTTCAATTTTTTTAAATTATTTCAGGAAATTCATGAAATAATTAAAAAAAAATTGACGTGGGGCTTCGCACTATATTTGTGTCCAGTCAGGTGCAGCAGGCAGGAACGGGCTGCCCCCAACCACCAGCTGCCTATTTGTACCTGGCCGGACACAACAATATAGGGAAGCCCTTTTTTTCTTAATTATTTCATGAAATAATTTAAAGAAAATTGACGTGGGGCTTCGCCCTGTTTTTGTGTCCAGCCAGGTACAACTAGGCAGCTGGGGGCTGGAATCCGCAGCGCAGGGAGGCCCAAGCTTTCTGGGCCACCCCCGCTGCAAATTGCAGTCCGCAGCCACCCCGGAAAATGGCGCATTCATAGAAGCGCCATCTTCTGGCGCTGTACCCAACTCATCCAGGGCCCTGATGCGGTGGCTCACTGGGTAATAAAGGGGTTATGGCCAGCTTGGCATTATCAGCTGGCCCTAAGCCCGAAATTCATGGGGTCACGCCAATATTAGACATGACCACCATGAATTTCTAGTAAAGTATTTAAAAAAAACACAACACCCAGAAAAAAGTCCTTTAATTGAAATAAACACACAATTCTTTATTGTTCTAAATTAAACCATACTTACCGTCACGCCCATTCCAGCTGAAGACAACGATCTCCTGAAATAAAAGAAAAATAATAAAGCAACATCATCCTTACCTTTCCATGGTTCCCATGACAGCTTCAGCTCTGCTACATCGAGATGACAGGCTGGACCGCAGCAGAACGCTGCCATCCAGCCTGTCATCCCGCAGACACTGAGAAGCGCAGGCTTGCTTGCGCTCCACAGTGTCTCTCTGTGAGGGCATCCAGATGAGCCGAGTTAATGTCCAATGAACTCGGCTCACCTCATGCACATCACTGACAGCGTGGGAAAATTCTCCTGCACTCAGCGCTTCAGCGTGGGAGAATTCTCACACTGAAGCGCTGAGTGCAGGAGAATTCTCCCACGCTGTCAGTGACGTGCAGGAGGTGAGCTGAGTTCATTGGACATGAGCTCACCTTATGCACGTCACTGACAGCGTGGGAGAATTCTCCTGCACTCAGCGCTTCAGCGTGAAAATTTTCCCACGCTGTCAGTGATGTGCATGAGGTGAGCCGAGTTCATTGGACATGAACTCGGCTCATATGGATGCCGTCACAGAGAGATGCTGAGGAGCGCAAGCAAGCCTGCGCTTCTCAGTGTCTGCGGGATGACAGGCTGGATGGCAGCTTTCTGCTGCGGTCCAGCCTGTCATCTCGATGTAGCAGAGCTGAAGCTGGCGTGGGAACCATGGGAAGGTAAGGATTATGTTGCTTTATTATTTTTCTTTTATTGCAGGGGATCGTTGGCTTCAGCTGGAATGGGCGTGATTGTAAGTATGGTTTAATTTAGAACAATAAAGAATTGTGTCTTTATTTCAATTAAAGGACTTTATTCTGGGTGTTAGTGTTTTTTTTTAACTTTGACTATGGGGTTAGTAATGGGGGTGTCTTATAGACTCCTCTCCATTACTAACCTGGGCTTGATGTCAGCTGGCATTATAAGCTGACATCAACCCCAGCCCTATTACCCCACTGCCACCGCTACAGGGCAGTGGGCAGAGCGAGGCTAAGTGCCAGAATTGGCGCATCCTATGGATGTGCCATTTCTGGGGTGGCTGACGGCTGGTGTTTCTAGCCTGGAAGGGGGCCAATATTCATGGCACCCTTCCTGGGCTATTAATATCAGCCCCCAGCTGTCTGCCTAGCCTTTGCTAGCTATTAAAATAGGGGGGACCCCACGTCAATTTTTTGGGGGGACCCCCATTTTAATAGCTAGTAAAGGCTAGGCATTCAGCTGGGGGCTGATATTAGTACCCTGGGAAGCTCCGTGGGTATTACCCCTTCCCAGGCTTCAAACATCTGCCCCAGCCGTCTGCTTAACCTCCGCTAGAGACTAAAATTATGGGGGATCCCACGCCAATTTTTTTTTAAATAAATCCTTTATTTTAACACTAAATGACAAGTACAGTAATCAACACTGTCACTGTACTTCATATATATGTGACTGACATGTTTCTATCTATCTAATCTATGTGTGATGCTCTATTGCTTCCATTCTAAATTGTCGGGTACCGCTGCTGAATTGCCGGCCGGCTTTTTTAAAGAGACGGTGCATGAAAACACTATTATTTTTTTTAATAAATCCTTTACACTAAATGGCAAGTACAGTAATCAACACTGTCACTGTACTTCTTATATATGTGACTGACATGTTTCTATCTATCTAATCTATGTGTGATTCTCTATTCCTTCTATTCTAAATTGTCGGGTACCGCTGCTGAATTGCCGGCCGGCTTTTTTAAAGAGACGGTGCATGAAAACACTATTATTTTTTTTAATAAATCCTTTACACTAAATGACAAGTACAGTAAGCAACACTGTCACTGTACTTCACATATATGTGACTGTCATGTTTCTATCTATCTAATCTATGTGTGATTCTCTATTCTTTCTGTTTTAAATTGTCGGGTACCGGTGTATGCCGCTGCTGAATTGTCGGCTTTTCATGTTTCACTGTGAGCACTGTTCCCATCGATTTGGGCAATCACTGTAATGCCACAACCACCATAGCTGTGGCATTACAGTGAGTGGCAGACAATCCCTGCATGATTGGTGCTCTAAATAGTGCCAGACATGCAGGACACGCTTTTGGTGCACGAACAGTTATCGAACATAACCTCGAACAGCCGAATTTTTTGCAAATCGTTCGGGTTCGTCGAACAACTCGAACACCGCCCAAAACAGCTCGAATTTGAGATTGGCGAACAGTTCTAGTCGAACACCGCTCATCTCTACTCACTATCATGAAAAATAAGAAATAAATGAAAATCGATGGAGGATGACAAAAACCAAAAAGGGGAATAATAGCAACAATAATTAGTTGAACATCAACCTCTTGCGACTATACATTGATAATACAATAAATAATTAAATGTGCCCATTTACACAATGGCAAAATATATAGTCAATATAAAATGCCGTCCGATGTCCATCCCAGAAATCATCCGTGTATCTTCCATATAGATGTCAAATTATATGTCTATGAATCCTCAATTCAATATAGATGTCAATTGTATATATATGACTCCTCAATTCACCAGAAAATTTGCATACGGAGACCAGTCACAGATTATGAACATGAGATAATGGAACAAGCTGCAGGTAGATTCGCAAGAAAAAAGTGATGAGTAATTAAAACAAAATAAGACCAAAATATTAAAAACAAAGTTAAATAACACACAAACTACTAAGCCAGATGGTGATGGTGGCAAGTGTATCAATCATAGAAAGGACGAAAAACTAAGTACTTTGTTTAAACTTGATGGAGTCATCGTCCCCAGGGTGACGATCCATCTGGTCTCACGCTGGGCCAGACGTTTGCCTATATCTCCTTCCCGTATGCAAGTGGGAACAAGGTCGATTCCTCACACCTGGATGGATTTGGTGCTACAGTCATGGTGCATCTTGAAGTGTCGGGGGATAGTTTTTAGTTCTGTGGTGTCGTTCGCTGTCCGGGCAGCAGCAATGTCCCTCATATGCTCCCGCACACGCACTCGTAATTAGTGTTCAGCGAATTTGTTTGGCATTTCAAATTCGGGTTTGTGTTCGGGATTCCGGCTTGTTCGCGGCAAAAAATTGTCTCCGCCCTGATTTGCCACGCTGTCACGCGTGGCAAATATAAAAAGACTGTGTGGGGGTGCAGAACTGTATATAGATGATGGCATCAAAGACCATGGTGCAGGTGTAAAAGTGTTGAATTTCCTATGCAGAATGCATTTTTTACCTGGGTACCACCAGCAGTGCTCCCCACAGAGCCATTTGCTTCTCTTTGCTGCCTAATTATACAGTTATTATTGTAGCCCAGTGGTGAAATCAGCTGTGAGCTTTGTAGCGGCTTGTGGGCAGTTTTGTAGCTCAGCCAAGATGAGGTTTGGTGGAGTAGGTTGCTTCCTAAGCACCAATAAAAGGGGTTGTCCAATGCACAAAATGTCCTGTATAAATATCTACTTTTACTAATTGTACTGACAGCTGACTGCACTGATGCACCTGCTGAGCCGGCTGTCAGTCAGTGCCGGGGTTTATAGCCGCTGTTAACTGTATACTGACCAATGACTGAAGCCCTGCCTCTATGACTGAAGGCTGGAAGCTGCCGAGAGGAATAAAGTTTATTTCCCCTGGTAGCCAGGCTTTCACTGCAGCGGCCGCATGGCTATAAAGCACTACTAAACTGCAGATTAACGCCATAGCTGTAGGTTAATAGGATTTGTCACATGACAGGTTCCTTCTAAATTGTTAGTACAATAGTTAATTCCATTCTGTGTCCATCTAAGCTGACAAAGCTGTAAACTTGAGGGTCTGATGAGCGCTACCCTCTGAGGCAAGGAGATAAATGACTGTTTATTGACGACTTTTATACTGAATGGAAGCAGTCCTGATTCTGCTTAAGTTGTGCTAATTATACAAAGTTTCAATTGACTACCAACAAAAATTATTGAACTGATGACAATGTTTCTAGTATTATTAGCTGTGTTATCATCATTAGTCCTGCTAAACTAATATAAATTTTTTGTATTTGTGCATTTCTTTATTAGCAGTAGAAATAGTGTATAGATTCCTATGTAGCCATTAAAAATAATGTCTGTTAGCAAACACCACTAGGGGGAGCTCTCTGTATAAGGTTGTGTGGCGCCCCTGAGGGTTCGGTCGCCACAAGGGGGGATACTGCAGCCTGTCAGCAGGTGTAGTGTCTGCTCACCCAGGTAAGGAAGGTGTACTAATCAGGACCCTGTCTTGCATCCAACACTACACACTCCTGACCTATGGGGAGGCAAGTATGCACCATAGTGCTGCCTCAGCAGGATCACGAGTATGGGGGAACCAAAAGTTAGGGGAACCATGTAGTGGGTGGAGGGTGTAGAACACACTTTTAGTTTGCACACATAGTTTTATATATAATGACCAGCCATCTTAGAACAATGTTCTTTGATTGTGGTCTTCACAGCTGACAGTGGCCATGTGTAGGAGCCTGCAGGGTGCTGAAGATGCATGGTCCTCCTGCTCTGACCTCGACACGAGGAGCGGGGACGAGTTAACAGAGTCTCTACCCCGGTCAAGTTCCCTTGCTAGAGAAGGTCGGGAGCTATAGTGGAGCTCCATAGCAAAAGGATCCCAGGAGGATGCAGAAGGAGAGGTATACTCCACCTGTCCTCGCTATACTGGCCCAGCCAGAGGGACTCCTGCTGCAAGAGGGGTGCCGGCCCCCGATATCTGACTTTGTCACTATAAGTCTCTGTCAGAGAAGCCCGATGGGCTACAGTGGATCCCGTCGTGGGACGGACGCAACAGCAATTGCCGCCGTGCCCCAAATCTGTGAAAGTCCAGAGGGATACCCAGCCTTACTCTACACACGGACAGTTGAGGTCCAAAAAGGGGAGAGTTAGGAACACTCTGAGGATCCTGACCTAGGCACCTGAAGCACCTGGGTGCGCTGAGCCCTCATCCCTGGTGGCCGCAGTCATCCGTGAGGAGCAGGGAGAAGCCTTGCGGCTGTGCTTGAAAACTGTGAGTAAAAGACCTGGAAGACTATCCCTATGGCCTCCGGATTCCTTATTTCACACTGCACCACACTGCGCCTAGGTCGCCGAGGACTACTCACCCCATCCTCCTGTCCCATCTGCCCTGAGGCACAGCTTCGCCTGTGGGGAGTTATACCATCGCAAGCTGCCACAACACCCAGCCTCAGAGGACTGCTAGCAGCGCTGGTGGCGCATCACCAGGCACCACAGATGGCGTAGTCGTTAAAACCACTCAAGCCTGAATGCCCTAACATCATTTTTAATGTGACGGCCCTGGGCACGGGACGGGTCTAGGCCACGGCTGCATCCCCCCTTAACATCTGACCCGGTTCCGAGTACCCCCACCATCTTTTCCCAGGGCAGGGCTGCGAGCGTCACATCTCTATACAGTTACCATAGAAATCTGTGGAAAACATGGAAATATAAAGTGCATTGCACACTCATATTGGCGTCTTCTGACAGTCAAACATTCAGGGATGTACTTATAAATTATACTGCCCTAGGCACCGAGTCTCAATATCCTCCAGACTCTAGTTTGAAGTCTAATTTCCCCATTACCACAGACCCCTGACCTGTCAATGTTGGGAGCAGCACGAGTCCTGTTCACACAAACGATGTGCTACCGAGATCGATGATCATTTAAGCAAATCAAAAGATCATTTTACCCTATGAAAGAGCATTTTGCTTGTTTGTTGGGCGATCGTCAGCCTGTTTCCACTGGTTCCTTATAACTGCGCAGTGTAAATACACCTTAATCTGCAGCACAGACCTGAGACTACATTTGCAGACACTTCACCCTGATCCTAAAATCCTTTTCACTCCACAGCCCCACTGGTGTCAGGTCTTATGTTGCAGTGATGCCCGGGAGTTAAGACCACTGCAGGAAAGAGGAGAGGTGAATATATTTTGAAGAGTATACATTGGGAAATTTGCTGGCTTTTCATTAAAGGAGTTGTCCACTACTTTCACATTGATGCTCTATCTGTAGGATAGGGCATCAATGTATGATCGGCCGGCGATCAGCCACCTGTTATCGGTGATCAGCCGGCGATCGGCCAGCTGTTATTGGAGCCATCAGCGGCCGCCAGCAGGAGGTGCTTACCTGCGGTGCAAAGCCGTCAAGTTGCAGTGGCTGGCGCTTGTTACTGCACATCCGCCTCCTATTCAATTCATTGGGAGGTGGATGTGCAGTTCTCCGCGGCGGCCACTACAGATGGACGGCCAAGCACCGCAGGTAAGGACTTCCGGCCGGCAGCCGCTGCCGGCACCGATGACAGCTGATCAGCCGGGGTGCCGGGTGCGGGTCCCCAGCCGATTATACATTGATACCCTATGCTACAGATAGGGCATCAGTGTGAAAGTAGTGGACAACTTCTTTAAGGAACTCTTCCATTTTTCCAGGAATGTCCCTGAAATTCTGAGAGTTGGCAGTAACAGTATTAAAAGGCTTGTTCTAAATTCCATTTTTGGTGTAACATCAGAGAACAGTATGAGCCAGGCATTGAGGATGTCTCTATTTATTGGACAAAACCATAGAGACCAGTCATTGGTTATTAATCAGCAGAATGTATGAGATGTCACCACTGCCGCAAAGTAAGCAAAGATCACTGGATAAGCGGGGGATATAAGCATTGGTCATGTATATTTAATGTAATTCCTGCTGTTAGAATTTTTTAATTATGATTATGTTTTAATCCTGGACACTAAGTTTAATAAATGTAATTCTCAGTACACACATATATATACACATATCTATATACATGTAGATGTACAATATGTACAATGCTTTGAAAAAGTATTCATACCCTGTGAATTTTTCAACATTTTTTTCAAGTTACAACCACAAACTAAAATGTATTTTATTGGGATTTTATGTGATGTACCAACACAGTTACAAGTATTTGTGAAGTGTAAAGGAAATGATACATGGTTTCTAAATATTTTAAAAATATAAATCTGAAAATTGTGATGTGCATTTGTATTCAGTCACCCAGTACTTTATAGGACCATTTTTCACTTCAATTACTGTTAAAAGTTTTTTAGGGTCTGTCTCTACCAGCTTTGCACATCTAGAGGCTGAATTTTTCTCCCATTCTTCTTTGTAATCGCGCTCTAGCTCAGTGAGATTGGATGGAGGCGTCTGTGAGCAGCAATTTTCAAGTCTCGCCATAATCTCTCAAGGGTATTTAGGCCTGGACTTTGACTGGGCCATTAACACACATGAATATGCTTTGATCTAATCCATTCCATTGTAGTTCTGGCAGTATGTTTAGGGTCGTTGTCCTGAACATTCGCCTTAGTCTCAAGTTCTTGCAGTCTCTAACAGGTTTTCCTCCAGGATTGCACTGTATTTAGCTCCATCCATCTTCCGATCAACTCTGGCCATATTTATTGTACCTGCTAAAGAAAAGCATCTCCGCAGCATGGTGCCACCACCATGTTTGACTGTGGGGATGGTGTGTTCAGGTTGATCTGCAGTGTTAGTTTTCCTCAACACGTAGTATTTTACATTTAGCCCAAAAAGGTTAACTTTGGTCTCATCTGACCAGGGCTCCTTCTTCCATATTCCATGTAGAGGACACAGCTAGCATGTGGATGGAGGTGCTCTAGTCAGATATTTACACGTAGAGTTTCTACAGCAGGTCTCACTTCTGCATGATGTTGTCTGAACAGGTGCCTGTCCCACACTTGCACAGCCAATAGGATCGTGCACTTGTATTGAAAAATACATGTTGCTTTCAGCTGTTCATGCAAGTTTCCAAGGCGCAGGCACCTGTGGGTACAACATCAGCAGCGCCTCCATCTTACTAGTGCAGAAGTTAGAGGCACCAGAAAATAACACTTTAACCCACTGACTACCAAAAAACACTATTACATTGATATAAGTAGCAACTTATTTGGAAAGCACCCTGCATTTGCCTCCGTCAAAAACACCTGAACCTGGAGATCTAAGATGGTTATTAACAGTGTTATTCTGTACTTCACTCATCATCCTATATTGTATGGCAAACACTATACAATATGTGCTCGTAATGTTGTAGGATCTTACCTTTCCAAAGCTTCCCCGGCCAAGCACCTGATGAAAATCTAATCTCTTGATGTTATCAGAGATTGTGCTGCCGGGGAGAGATGGCCGCACACCGCTGTCTCCTAAAAGGGCAAACAGAAATAAGACAATACATTAGAAAACAATTTATTGTCCATGTATAATGTGCTGGTTATTTTGTAACTTTAGCAGAGAATTCAGTTTTGATTAGCATTGGAGTTTACATCTATGTAAACATATTGCTCTATGTTGTTAATTGAAAACAGCCTAGAATTTACTATTCACTTTAGCACAAAGGGTTAATTATTTTCTAACAAAATGGAGACAGTATCATTTATGTGCAGAATAATACTGGTAGCACAGTGATTGTCCTATATTAAGGTACTGCCTTAGGAAGCAATTACAGCTCTACTCTAATATTATCCTGCCACAGACTTAAAGGGCCTCTGCCCCTGAGACTGAGAAGTGGGTATACAGTGGGTACGGAAAGTATTCAGACCCCTTTAAATGTTTCACTCTTTGTTTCATTGCAGCCATTTGGTAAATTCTAAAAAGTTCATTTGTTTTCTAATTAAAGTACACTCTGCACCCCATCTTGACTGAAAAAAACAGAAATGTAGAACTTTTTGTAAATTTATTAAAAAAGAAAAACATGGTCATAAGTATTCAGATCCTTTGTTCAGTATTGAGTAGAAGCCCCCTTTTGAGCTAGTACAGCCATGAGTCTTCTTGGGAATGATGCAACAAGTTTTTCACACCTGGATTTGAGGATCCTCTGTCATTTTTCCTTGCAGATCCTCTCCAGTCCTGTCAGGTTGGATGGTGAAAGTTGGTGGACAGCCATTTTCAGGTCTCTCCAGAGATGATCAATTGGGTTTAGGTCAGGGCTCTGGCTGGGCCAGTCAAGAATGGTCACAGAGTTGCTTTGAAGCCACTTCTTTGTTACTTTAGCTGTGTTCTTAGGGCCATTGTCTTGTTGGAAGGTGAATCTTTGGGCCAAGTCTGAGGTCCAGAGCACTCTTGAGTAGGTTTTCATCCAGGATATCTCTGTAGTATCTCTAGAGTCCATCTGTGTTTAATTAAAACTTGTTGCATCATTCCCAAGAAGACTCATGGCTGTACTAGCTCAAAAGGGTGCTTCTACTCAATGATGAGCAAAGGGTCTGAATGACCATGTGATATTTCAGTCTTTCTTTTTTAATAAATTTGCAAAAATTTCTACATTTCTGTTTTTTTTCAGTCAAGATGGGGTGCAGAGTGTACTTTAATGAGATAAAAAAATGAACATTTCAGAATTTATCAAATGGCTGCAATGAAACAAAGAGTGAAAAATGTAAAGGGGTCTGAATACTTTCGGTACCCACTGTACGTTTCACATGTATAGGCACTCTCCCTGGTGCCCTCCATTTGCTCCCCACTGCCTCCTCTGCTGAGATCGGCGCTCTTTTCCTCCTGCTTCCAAGATGATGGCCATAGAGGCACAGAGAGTGCAATGATAAATCTAATCCATACCTCTTCTGCCTTTCCTTTCCCATTTCACAGAAGACAGGGAAGACGCGGTTTACACTTACCAATGTAGTCGCTATCTGGGAGGTAGGAGGAACAGAACACAGATCTAAGCAATTGAGGTAGCGGGGATAAAAGAAGGGCGTCAGGAAGGGTGACTATACAATAACAAAGTATAGTCACTTTTCAGTCTCAGGGTGGAAGGTCGCTTTAACATACATTTCTAGCTACAATCAGTCACTAGGTAGCAAAGAGGGGAATTTTTTTTTAAATAAACATAATGAACAAATACATTTTAATCAGATTGATACGTCCTTGTCCCTCCACATTTTTTCTATTTTGCTAAGTGTTAGGTGTCAGTCTGGTGCTGGATTTGAATTGGGTTCAGGACCTTCTGTGGTCTCCCATTTCAGTCCAGCCAGGGCTGAAGCTGCCTAGCATTACTGTCATGCCCAACACCTAGCTGGTCCGCGAGCACTGTTTATCTCCCAGGTAGTTGTGCCTTGCAATGTTAAGCCTGGGTTGCAGAGGAAGACAGGGCTTGTGGAATCTAAGTCCAGGATTTGCCGCACTGAACATGTCCGTGACCTGGCGGATCATGATTGGTGGATTGGCACCCACCTGACCCGGTGACCTGGCACCGCCTGATTGGTCCACGGGCAACGTCACCAACGGCGCATCGTTGGGCAGGGCTTAGTCTTTAAAAGGCCCGCCCACAAACATGGCGATGCACTCAGATCATTTTAACAAGTGTTGCTGTTGTGTGGACGAGTGTATTCCACGTGCTCCCTAGCTGCTCTCTCCGTGATCTGCCGATGCCAGAGTTCGCTCGGCTGATTAGCACAGGTCACTCAGGCAGGCTTAGATTTTCTTAGGCAGGTAGCTACGTCTTGCAGCCTGGCTCAGCCAAAGGGGTCGCCTAACACCTCAAGCAGTCTGCAGACGTCCTGTCCACGGTTATCGCCTGTCAGCCACATGGTGTAGTACCCTTCAGTCCGGTGGCACGCCGGCTGGAGGCACGTGTACCCGTCGCGTAGTCACACACGCATCCTAGCGCCATCTCCTACAAAGTAGCGCCTGTATCGAAGACAGGGCTACTGCTTCTTCCCCGGTCGCACGTCTCCCTGCGGTTCTTGGAGATTGTGTGAACCGCTGAAACCCGCTCCGTGTGCTTTAACACAGAGTGGTTTATCAGTTCAGTAGGTGCTATCCCGGACGCTCTTCTCTAGTGTTGAGCCACTCCCGTAGTGTTCGAGTTCGGTTCGGTTCTTCGAACACCCGTGTGTTCGCCGAACTGTTCGTCGAACACCTTCGAACACCGTTAAAACCAATGGCAGGCAAACAAAAACACATAGAAACACATAGAAAACACCTTCAAAGGTGTCCAAAAGCTGACAAACTGCTCAGAAGACACAACTAACACATGGAAAAGTGACAAGTACATATAGTCATGCGAAAAGAAAAGAGGTGGAGGAGTAAAAGGAGGGGGAGACACAAATATAGGCATGTCATGCCCTTCTAAAATCCAAAAAGTGAGAAGCCGACACGTTCAGTCCGCTCCTGCCCGTGCCACCTCCGTGTCGCCGGGTTTGTGCCAGAGCCGCGGTGAACCCTGACGGCCAGCCCCCCTCTCCCAATACTGGTGCCTGTCCGCTGGTGGGTCGAGCGAGCCCCCCTGTGGTGGAGGCAGCTCTAAGCTTTTTAATTTAAATTGTCTCTCTAATTTGAATGAATACACTTTAAATCCATTTACAAGGATCTATTGGAGGGCAAGTCTCATGCCAGCAGCCGCGTAATTCCAGCTCCAGTAGCGTCCACTAAAGCTGCTGCAGTTAAAAAGCTTTTATAAGGATCGAGCTCGGCTGTCCACCGCAAGGCATCCTACTGCCAGTCCGAGCCCCTATGCCTTGGGGTGCCTCCTGATGCTCTTCACTGAGTATCCCGTGGTCCCGAAGCATTTCCTTTGAAAAAATTAAGTGTCCAAACTACAGGTGGTGTAGCTTGCTTAACAGCCGGGATAATCCGCTGACTAGCATACACTGCTACTAGGCACAAAGTATTTCCTGGGCTAGATGCAGTTAAAAATTTGTAATTAGATACTCTCGTTGGATGCTGAGAAAGCATTCCATAGAGTCTCCTGGCACGCCATATATGATTCTCTTAAAAAGCTTGGGGTAGGGGTCTAGGGGACCCTTTTATAGCCAAAATCACGGCCCTGTATCACAATACGTCACCTAGGCTGAAGATAAATGGAACTGTAGCACCCTGAGGGCTCGGTTGCTACAGAGGTATTGCACCTCACCCAGAGGTGTGATATCTCACTCTCAGGTAAGGATGGAGTGTGGATCAGGACCCGACACCTGCATGCATTACATCACATTGCCGTGGGGCAGGGCGACCAATATGCCTCTGAGATGGGCATGACAGTACCTGTCCCTGGCTGGAGTGGGGGGAGGGAACACTGAGGAAGGGGAACCCTGTAGTGCAGGAGCAGGGAGGAAGCAGTTCCTGGGTGCATTGAGAAGGGAGTATAAAAGGTGGGCACCATCTTAGTTCAGTGCAGAGAAGTCTGAGCAGAAGTGGCAGGGAGCAGGGGCTCTGCATGAGCTCTGCTCCGGAGGCGGGCCTAGTAACAGAGGCCCAGGCCTGGAAGAGGGAGAAGGAAGGAAGAGGAGCGGAGAAGGCTCCAGGAACGAGGAATGAAGGGATCCCAGGGGTGCGTACGGGCGAGTCGTCACCGCACGCCCGAATCCACCTGCGTGGAGGGGTCAGGCCAAAGGGGGAGACCGGTCCCCGAAACTAGTGGAGGCAGGAAACAACCCTCAGCTAGAAACCGGAGGCTCTGACATTTTATGTGGCGCAGCCCCTCACTACACCCACTAGGAAGGCACCACATAGGGTCAGGGAAACTGACGCCAAGTTTACCAAGAGGAGGCCCGAGGCAGCCGGACAGAAGGGTTGGTAAGAAAGGCCAGACAAAGGACACACAAAGGGGGTCCTGTGAAGCGCTCCAAAGTTATCTGGGAGTTGTCTGAGCCCCTCACCTGGTGAGCACAGTACGACGTGGGCAGCCGTTACCTGCAGACGTGGTCTGGATAATAAGAACTGTGAGTAAAGGCCCTGGACTGCATCACTGACTCCGTGTCGTTACTGCTGCTGCCCTGCACCATCACCCCCATCCTCCGCATACACTGCCCTGAGGCTATACTCCTCCCGTGGGGAGTTATGCTACGCTCTGCTGCACCCACAACACCAGCCTCAGCGGTCTGCCCTGCAGCGGCGGTTCACTCTGACCGCAATCCACGGGTGGCGTAGTCGGACATTTAAACATCAAAACCACATAAATAGTTCCGCCACTGGTTTGACCACCCTGAGCCACGGAACCGGGTCGACGCCACGAAGACTACAACCACCAGCATCCACCAACAAGGGTCCGGCTCCGGGTGTCCCAAGGCCCAGGAGGTGCATCAGAACATTTTCATCACCTTTCACAATCACCAATGGGACAAGGCAGGGATGTCCTCTGTCCCCTCTCTTATACATCCTAGTGACGGAGCACCTGCTCTCATCAATTCGCCATAACCCCAATATTAGGTGGATTGAGGTGGGAGGCACCGAGTACAAGTGCTCTCTATTTGCTGATGATGTCCTAGTATATATCACTCAATCACATATATCCATCCATGCTGTTATGGCTGAAATAGATCACTTTGTTACATGGTCAAATTTTAAAATCAATGCAGCGAAGTCTGAGGCCCTCGATGTCTCCCTCCCCAAATCCATATAGGATTCCATCCAGTCCAACTTTCCCTTTGCCTGGCCCTCACAGGGTATCAAATACTTAGGAATTCCTATTCATAGAGACCTCTCCCATCTATGTTATCTTAATTTTGGGCCCTTTATTGAACAACTCCATACAGACCACGGTTGGCAAGTTAGAACTGTAAGATTCACTACGTGAACCACTGGTGTTTTGTGGAAAAGCACATGTACACTGTGTTCCAAATTATTATGCAAAAAGTGTTTAGGAGTGATAAGGGAAGAATTTGTTTGTTTGTCAGTTAAACTCATTGATGGTGATGTGTGTCAGGGCTCTTTATATCACTGTAAGCAATTGCAGACACGTGTGCTAATTAGTTTGGCAGGTGTGTCCAATGAAAGGCAAGACTACTTAAGAAGGCTGTCTCACATTATTAAGCAGCCTACATTTTCTGCCAAAATGGGAAAGAAAAAGGATGTGTCGGCTGCTGAGAAGCAACAAATTGTGGAGTGTTTAGGTCAAGGCATGACTACAATCAACATTGTGCGATGATCAGGATGAAGTGTCTTGGCAATCAAGAAGTATGTAGCTGATTCACAGTACACACGTGTGCGTGCTGATAAGGGCAAATTGAGGACTCTTTCCTACAGGCAATTACGTCAGGTTAAAAGAGCAGCGGCAAAAAAGCCTTGTCATAGCAGCAGACAAGTTTTTGAAGCTGCTGGTGCCTCCAACGTCCCCCAAACAACAAGATGCAGGGTCCTTCAGAGGTTTGCAGCTGTGCATACGCCATCCTGTCGACCTCCTCTATCCACTTCACACAAGCAGAAACAGCTCCAGTGGGCTAAACATTACATGAAGACTGATTTCAAAACTGTTTTGTTCACGGATGAGTGCCGTGAAGCGCTCGATGGTCCAGATGGATGGAGTGGAGGATGGCTGGTTGATGGACACCCCACGCAAACACGGCTACAGCGCCAACAAGGAGGAGGTGGAGTAATGTTTTGGGCTGGAATCATGGGGAGAGAGATTGTCGGCCCCTTTAGGATCCCTGAAGGCGCTAAAGATGAACTCCATAATGTATGTGGATTTTCTCAAACAGCACTTCCTGCCATGGTTCAAGAAGAAGAACCGTGTATTTCACAGCAAGATCATTTTTTTTGCATGATAATGCACCATCTCATGCTGCACATAAAACATCTGCATCTCTGGCTGATATGGGCATAAAAGGGGACAAACTTATGGTGTGACCCCCATGCTCCCCTGACCTCTACCCCATTCAGAACCTCTGGAGCATCATCAAAAGGAGTGTCTATGATGGCGGGAGGCAGTTCACATCTAAGCAACACCTCTGGGAGGGTATTCTGTCCTCATGCAAAACAATTGAAGCAGAAACCATCCAAAACCTGACAAATTCAATGGACGAGAGAGTTCAGAAGCTCCTTTCGAACAAGGGGTCCTATGTGAAAATGTAACCACCTAGAATAAAGTTTTGAGTTGAAAACTGTTTGATTTCAGTTTCTAATAACCTGCTAATGCTTATAATTTCAAAAATGACCATTTTTTTGGTCTTTATTAAAATGAAAAGGTTGATCGAAAAGTTTGGGGGATCTAAGAGTGTGGCAACCCAGTAGTCATGATTACTTCGAATTCTGACAATATGAGGGTCATGTTGCAGGTAGTGCAGCAAGAAGGCACTTATGTGTCTTGCGCATCTCGGAGCCCCAAAATTATTTTCCGGGCTAGATGCAGCTAAAAATTATTATTAATTTTAAATCTGGTGGAGCTTAGTATAGATGGCCTAATAGGATCAGTGCTGCACACTGCTACAAAGCCCAAATTATTTTCCAGCCAAGATACAGATAAACATGATTAGTAATTTTAAATCTGGTGGAGCTTATTATAGATGGCCTAATAGAATCAGTGCTGCACACTGCTACAAAGCCCAAATTATTTTCCAGCCAAGATACAGATAAAACATGATTAGTAATTTGAAAGCTTAAAACGGTTGGTAGGGTGATTTTAACCAATCATCAAGCTTTTACTCTCCCCAGGATGACACAGGGGTAGAAAAGTCGTTTCGGATCCATGATTTGTTCATCTTTATGAACGTGAGTCTGTCTACATTATCAGTGGAGAGCCGCGTGCGCTTATCTGTCAGCACAACACCAGCAGCGCTGAACACACGTTCAGACAGAACGCTGGCTGCGGGGCATGACAAGATCTCCAAGGCGTAAGTGGCTAGCTCCGGCCATTTATCCAGATTGGAAGCCCAAAAAGAGCAAGGGTCCAGTGACACAGTCATGGCTTCAATGTTTACTTGGAGATACTCCTGTACCATCGTCTCTAGGCGTTGACTATGTGTCAGACTTCTTGTCTCCTGTGGCCTTGCAAAGGATGGGCTAAAAAAGTGGTGAAATGATTCCGCAAAATTGATGTTACCAGCAGATACTGTGGTTCTGTTACGGTTTGAGTGCTGAACACTTGACGGTCCCACGGTTGGCAAGTTGGAACTGTGAGATTCACTACGTGCACCACTGGTGTTTTGTGGAAAAGCACATGTAAGATTCTGCAACAGTCTCTGCTGATACTCCTGCATGCGTGCATCCCTTTCTATGGCAGGAATAATTTCGGCAAATTTACTTTTGTACCGGGGATCTAACAGTGTGGCAACCCAGTAGTCAGGATTATTTCTAATTCTCACAATTCGAGGGTCATGTTGCAGGTAGTGCAGCAAGAAGGCACTCATGTGTGTTGCGCATCCAGGAGCACCAAGTCCCTGTTGTGTTGGTGGCGAGGTAACAATCATGCTTCCTTCCTCTGTCCTCTCCCCCCAACCTCGCACAACAGAAATGTGATCAAGGTCTCCCTCATCTGATGAGTCTTCCATCAGTTCGTCCTCCACTTCTTCCTGGGCTCCTGCACCTTCCTCACTAGTTTGGCTGCTACCATGCGCCCTGGTAAAACCATCTCCCCCACCCTCACATGCCTGCCGCCTTGGTGCTGCCGACCGTCTGGACCTTGCAGATGTTAGCCCTTCCGCATACAACTCCTCCTCCTCTACTTCCTCCACCTCCTCTTGTGCCACCAAGTGACTCCGAATTCTGTTTAACATGTGCTCCAGCATGTAAATCACCGGAATAGTCATGCTGATAATGGCATCGTCAGCACTAAACATCTTCGTCGCCATTTCAAAACTGTGCAGAAGGGTGCATAGGTCCCTGATCTGAGACCACTCCTCCAGCGTGATTTGCCCCACCTCTGGATCTCGTTGGCCCAGGCTATACGTCAGAACGTATTGCACCAGGGCTTGTCGGTGCTGCCACAGTCGCTGCAACATGTGCAGAGTTGAATTCCACCGGGTAGGCACATCGCATTTTAGCCGGTGAAGTGGCAGTCCCAACGACTTCTGTAGAGATGTAAGTCGCTGAGCTGCGGGATGCGAACGGCGGAAGTGAGCACACAGCGACCGTGCCCTCTGCAGAAGGCCATCTAGTCTGGGATAGTGGGCTAAAAATTGCTGGACAACCAGGTTCAACACGTGAGCCATACAAGGCACGTGTGTGACATTGCCCCGGCGAAGGGCCGCACCCAGGTTTGCAGCATTGTCGCACACGGCCTTCCCTGGTTTCAGGTCCAGTGGAGACAACCATTCATGAAATTGGTTCTCCAGAGCTGACCACAACTCCTCAGCTGTGTGACTGACATTTCCCAGACATTTCAAAGTAAAAACCGCCTGATGATGTTGAGCCCTACTGCCAGCATAGTAAGGAGGTGTGCAGGATCCCTTCTGCGCAGTTAGAAAGCTTGTGGCATGACCAGACAGGCTTTGGGTGCAGGTGGAAGACCGAGAGGAGGTTGAGGAGGCAGAAGCAGTGGAGGAACTTTGACATAAAGAGGATTGACGCACAACTCGTGGGGACGGCAAGACTTGGACAGCAGCACCTTGTCCTGCTGTCACCATAGTTACCCAGTGCCCAGTCAGTGACATGTAACGCCCCTGTCCATGCCTACTCGTCCAAGTGTCTGTGGTGAAATGCACCCTGTCACACACAGAGTTTCTCAAAGAAGCGGTGATGTTGTGTGCGACATGCTGGTGGAGCGCAGGCACACCTTTCTTTGAGAAGTAGTGCCGACTGGGCATCTGGTACTGGGGCACTGCGATGGACATAAGGTCTCGAAAATCCTCTGTGTCCACCAGGCGGAAAGGCAGCATTTCTGTAGCCAAGAACTTGCAGATGGTGAAATTCAACCTCTTAGCTTTCTCTTGGCTAGGAGGAAATGGTCTTTTACTTGTCCACATCTGAGGGACCGAGGGCTGGCTATTGTGCTTAGACGGGGTTGATAAGGGTGTCCCCGGCAAACTGCCGGTCTGTGAGGAAGATGCAGGCGGACATGTTAGGTTGCCTTGATCCAAAGGTGGTGCTATCGATGTCGGACAGCGCTCAACACCAGCTGGTGTTACCACCTCCAAAGAAAATGATGACCTGCCAATCACGCTGGCTGTTGCGGGTAAAGAGGTGGCAGGTCTGCGCCCCAAAACAGGTGTGACTGCTGTCCCCCCAGTCACAGAGGATGAAGAGGCCGCGGATGCACAAGATATGGCAGACGGTGGTTGGCCCGGCCGGCTAGGCCGCATTGTAGCACACTGAGCTTCCCACTGCAACTTATGCTTCATGTACATGTGCCGGTTCATGCATGAAGTACTCAAACTATGTATTTTTTAGCCTCTACTTAGCTTTTGCTGACAAATGTTACAGATAACACGAGTTGGGTCATCTTTATGGATCTGAAAAAATGCCCAGGCTATGCAAGGCTTAGCACCCATGCGACCTGAAGAGCCACCACGACTTGTGGTGAGAGGCAGAGTTGTGTTTGAGGATGCAGTTGTTGACGTGCTTCCAGTACTACGTCTCTGTCCAGGAAGGCGCAACCTGACCTCGTCGTCACTAGCATCTTCCTCCACCTCCTCTGCTGACCTCATCTCTTGGCTGACTGTGGGTTGACAGTAAGTGGGATCTCCAACCTCATCATCATCACCCTGTGCGTTATCACACCCGTCGTCCTCAGAGCCAACCTGTTCCTGCCCTGACAAAAAACTAAAGTTGTCGCTCCAATCAGGTATTTGAGTCTCATCATCGTCTTCCTCATTGTCTCCACCAACAGGAGTTACAGTTTGGGAATGAGGGTCTACATTATGGTCAGAACCTTCTGCGTCTGGTCCTGGATCCGACTCATAAAGATTCTGGGCATCAGTACAGATCATTTCCTCGTCTGGATTCACAGAAGCGCTGGAGTCGACCTCTGATTCCCAGGCTATAGTATGAGTAAACAGCTCTGCAGACTCAACCATCTGTTCTACCTCATACTCAGACGGGCAGCAGGAGATTTGGGAGCTGTGAGGAAGCAAGTGCGATTGGGGTGACACCTTTGAGGACTGGAGTATTTGTGATGTTGAAGTTGATGTGGAGGAGAGCCCACTTAAAGGAGCACTTGATATCCGCTGAAGCACCTGCTGTTTTTGTGCCTCATCTGGAATTTGTAGCGATTGGCGTGGCCGTAAGAAAGGGATCTTATCACATTGTCCGCTAAAAGAAGTAGACATTTTAGTTTGGCTGGAAGATGGTCTTTCTTCTGCAGATGTTACTGTTGCTTTAACACCTACCCCACGGACACAACCTTTTTTCCCCTTCCCAACACGCCTGTTCCCCTTTGCACCAGCAGCAGGCCTTTTTCCACTCATTTTGGTGGTTAACTAATTCACAACTCTGGAGTTGTTTGCACAAAAAAACAATGGATGGGAACCGAGCAGAGCTGAGTGGCCAAACTGTGGTATTAGGCCAAAACTATTGGCTGGGTTAGATGCAGAAAAAAATTATATTCAATTTGCAACCTGATGGAGGTCAGTATAGATGGACTAATAGAACAAGTCCCACACACAGCTAGAAGCCCAAATATTTTTTCAGAGGTAGATGCAGAAAAAAAATATATTCAGTTTGCAACCTGATGGAGGTCAGTATAGATGGACTAATAGAGAAAGTCCCACACACTGCTAGAAGGCCAAATATTTTTTCAGAGCTAGATGCAGACAAAAAATTATTTTGAATTTGCAACCTGATGGAGGTCAGTATAGGTGGACTAATAGAACAAGTCCCACACACTGCTAGAAGGCCAAATATTTTTTCAGAGCTAGATGCAGAAAAAAATTATATTCAGTTTGCAACCTGATGGAGGTCAGTATAGATGGACTAATAGAACAAGTCCCACACACAGCTAGAAGCCCAAATATTTTTTCAGAGGTAGATGCAGAAAAAAATTATATTCAGTTTGCAACCTGATGGAGGTCTGTATAGATGGATTAATAGAACAAGTCCCACACACAGCTAGAAGCCCAATATTTTTTCAGAGGTAGATGCAGATAAAAATTATTTTTAATTTGCAACCTGATGGAGGTCAGTATAGATGGACTAGTAGAGAAAGTCCCACACACTGCTAGAAGGCCAAATATTTTTTCAGAGCTAGATGCAGATAAAAATTATTTTTAATTTGCAACCTGATGGAGGTCAGTATAGATGGACTAATAGAGAAAGTCCCACACACTGCTAGAAGGCCAAATATTTTTTCAGAGCTAGATGCAGATAAAAATTATTTTTAATTTGCAACCTGATGGAGGTCAGTATAGATGGACTAATAGAGAAAGTCCCACACTGCTAGAAGGCCAAATATTTTTTCAGAGCTAGATGCAGAAAAAAATTATATTCAGTTTGCAACCTGATGGAGGTCAGTATAGATGGACTAATAGAACAAGTCCCACACACAGCTAGAAGCCCAAATATTTTTTCAGAGGTAGATGCAGATAAAAATTATTTTTAATTTGCAACCTGATGGAGGTCAGTATAGATAGACTAATAGAGAAAGTCCCACACACTGCTAGAAGGCCAAATATTTTTTCAGAGCTAGATGCAGATAAAAAATATTTTTAATTTGCAACCTGATGGAGGTCAGTATAGATGAACTAATAGAGAAAGTCCCACACACTACTAGAAGGCCAAATATTTTTTCAGAGCTAGATGCAGAAAAATATTATATTCAGTTTGCAACCTGATGGAGGTCAGTATAGATGGACTAATAGAACAAGTCCCACACACAGCTAGAAGCCCAAATATTTTTTCAGAGGTAGATGCAGATAAAAATTATTTTTAATTTGCAACCTGATGGAGGTCAGTATAGATGGACTAATAGAGAAAGTCCCACACACTGCTAGTGTTATGTTCTGCTACCAGAGCTAAGGAAAGAGAGGAGATCTGTCCCTACGATAGAACTCAGCTGAATCCCTACGATGTAACAGGGGACCTGATCCTGCGATCAGACCTGCTAAAGTCCTAAGCTAGTCTGTACGGAGACCTATAGATGTGGGGAAGGAATCCCTACAAGTACTAAGGACTGGGAGGAATATGGGACACCTCCTAACAGAAATAGTAGCAGACAGAGGAACAAATAAAATATATAGAACATAGAGGTCAGTAGACCAAGCAAACTAACAGAGCAAGACACAGAGCACAGGCTAGCTAGAAAGTAGATATACAATGAAGTCCAGCAAAGCTAGAAGGGCGGAGCAGGATTAAATAGGCCAACAAGGTCATGTGACCAGCAAAGGAAAAAAAACCTAAGAGCAAGGTTCTAACAGTACCCCCCCTTCTAAGAGGATCCTCCGGATCCCCTAGGACCAGGCTTATCAGGAAATCTCCTGTGAAACGCTCTGATAAGTCTGGACGCGGAAACATCATCCGACCTCACCCAAGAGTTATCCTCGGGACCGAAACCTTTCCAGGCCACAAGATACTGCAAACTACCTCTATACCGTCTAGAGTTAAGGATGCGAGAAATTTCATATTCCCCGTCCTCCACCACCGGAGGAACAGAGGCAGAGGCGTCACAATCCGATACAACAGCTTTTTTCAACAGAGAGACATGAAATACCGGATTAATTCTCCAGGAGGTAGGAACCTCCAACCTAACAGCAGATTGGTTGACAACCTGAAGCACCTTAAAGGGCCCTACAAACTTGGGACCCAATTTCTTTGAAGGAATCCTCAACCGCAGATTCCTAGAGGACAACCAAACCATGTCACCAACAGCGAACAAAACCTCCTGTCGTTTCCTATCAAAGTAGTCTTTAGATTTTCTGTTGGCCTCCTGAAGATTACCACGCACATCCGTCCAAACTCTCTCCAAATCACCGGAAAAATTCTCCTCCTCAGGCACGGCAGATCCCAACTTGGAGAACGACCCAAACGACGGATGTCTCCCAGAACAACAAAAAAAAGGCGAACAACCAGCAGAAGAAGATGTATGATTGTTCAGAGCAAATTCAGCAAGTGGCAGAAACTCAGACCACCCCTCTTGATTGTCTGCCACAAAACAACGCAAGAACTGCTCAACATCCTGGTTTTTCCTTTCTGTCTGGCCATTAGATTCAGGATGATATCCGGACGAGAACGACAAATGAACTCCCAACCTATCACAAAAGGCACGCCAAAAACGAGCCACGAACTGAGGACCCCTATCAGAAACAATGTCAGTAGGAACGCCATGAAGTCTGACAATTTCCTTGACAAAGGCCTTAGCGAGAGTTTTAGCGCAGGGCAGTTTGACGAAAGGAACCAAGTGACACATCTTGCTAAAACGGTCCACGACCACCCAGATGACAGTAAAACCCTCAGAGGGGGGAAGGTCAGTTATAAAGTCCATAGCCAAATGTGTCCAAGGAGCACTGGGAACCTCCAAAGGACAAAGCAACCCCGCAGCAGGAGTATGTGAGGACTTAGATCTAGCACATATAGTACATTGACGCACCCACTTAATGACTTCCTTCTGCCATCCAGGCCACCAAAAACTGCGACCCACCAGTCTCTTGGTCTCAGAGATTCCGGGATGACCTGCCAACCTAGATTCGTGACACTCAACAAACAAATCTCTCCTAAAGGTCCCAGGCACAAACAACCTCCCATGAGGAGTGTTAGAAGGGGCATTCTCCTGTGCTTTAAGAATCTCATTTTCCAAAACGGAGTCCAAAGCAGCTATCACAACACCTTCTTGTAAAATGTTCTCCTCTTTCTCAGCACCGACTATGGGAGAAAAACTGCGAGACAAGGCATCCGCCTTAACATTCTTAGTACCAGGGATGTAAGTAACGGAGAAATTAAACCGCGAGAAAAACAGTGCCCACCTAGCCTGACGGGCATTCAGGCGCTTGGCAGCATCAAGATATATCAGATTTTTATGATCCGTAAGAACCTGAACGGGAAATTCCGCACCTTCCAAGAAGTGGCGCCAGTGTTCAAATGTGAGTTTAATAGCCAATAATTCCCGATTACCAATATCGTAATTCAGTTCAGTCTCCGAAAATTTTTTTGAAAAAAAGGCACAGGGATGTAATCCATCCCCGTTATCCTGAGACAATACTGCGCCAACCCCCACAGAGGAAGCATCAACCTCAACCAAAAACGGCCTAGTAACATCAGGCTGGATAAGGATGGGAGCAGAGGTGAACCTCTCCTTGAGATACACAAAAGCTTCAATGGCCTTAGAAGACCACTGAACCGCATCAGCACCTTTCCTGGTGAGATCAGTCAGAGGTTTGACAATACTAGAAAATTTTTTTATGAATTTTCTGTAGTAATTGGCGAAACCCAAAAACCTCTGTATCGATTTCAAACCAATAGGCCTAGGCCATTCCTGCACAGCCTGAACCTTAACCGGATCCAATTCAAAACCTTTGCTGGAGATAATGTAGCCCAAAAAACTAATTCTCTGTACAGCGAACTCACATTTCTCCAGCTTAGCAAAAAGCGAATTGTCCATTAATAACTGTAATACCTCACGCACGCTCCGCCAATGAGACTCCAGATCCGGCGAATAAATCAAAATGTCATCCAAATACACAACCACATTTTTACCGATCAAAGGTCTAAGGATGTCATTAATCAGATTCTGAAAAAATGCAGGAGCATTAGTAAGACCAAAAGGCATAACCAGATTCTCAAAATGACCCACAGGAGTGTTAAAAGCAGTCTTCCATTCGTCACCCTCCTTCATGCGCAACAGATTGTATGCCCCCTTAAGGTCAATTTTAGAGAACCACTTGGCCCCCATTAACTGGTTAAACAGATCAGGAATCAATGGCAGTGGGTAAGGATTGCGTACAGTCATTTTGTTAATCTCACGAAAATCCAGACAAGGACGTAAACCGCCGTCCTTTTTTTTTACAAAAAAAAATCCAACCTCCACAGGAGACTTAGAGGGCCTAATGTGACCGGCGGCCAAACTTGTCTGTATGTATTCCTCCAAAGCCTTCCTCTCAGGAATAGTAAGGTTAAATAAACGACTTTTAGGAAGAGTCGCTCCAGGGACAAATTCAATAGAACAATCATAGTCTCTATGGGGAGGCAAAACCTGCGATTCCTTCTCAGAAAAAACTCTCCAAAAATCCTGAATAGGAACAGGCAATTCTCCCCTATCCAAAGCTGCAATACGCCCATTACAACACTTGTCATAACATTTATGGCTCCAGGATTTAATTTCACTGGTAGACCAATCCAGTACAGGATTGTGAAATTTTAACCAGGGCAATCCCAATATTACTGGAGAAGGCAAATTATTCAACACTACCAAATCCAATTTCTCATGGTGAACACCATTAATAGTGAGAGGAAATTCACAGACCTTGAGAGTAATATTCTTCAAAGGGGAACCATCCACAGAAACCACAGCAATGGGGGATGATAAAGGTTCAGGTTTTAAATTGAGTCTTTCCACGAATCCCCCATCAATTACATTCAGAGTAGACCCGCAATCAACAAACACCCGAAATTCCATTAATTTTTTCTGAGCAATCGTGGAAGCAGCTAAAAATATACCCTTGGAATTTAAACAGGCAATACGGGCGTGACTGACCTTTTTTTTTTCTTTCTTCATACGAAGCTCACAGCCTTTAATCAAATGACCAGATTTTCCGCAATAGAAACACAAGCCTTCAGAAAATCGACGGTCTTTTTCTTGAGAGCGAGGTGCCACCGATCCAATCTCCATCGGTTCACCACTGTTAGTACACACATTCTCATAACCAGAAACTGACATAGCAGAGGATTTGCTCTCATTAACCCTTGCACGCAGTCTTCTATCCACCCGTATAGCTAATTGCATAGCCTGTTGCAAATCTTCAGGTGTAGGATAAGCAATTAGCAGGTCTTTAACCCTTTCACTGAGCCCAGCAAGAAATAGACTTTTCAGAGCAGAATCGTTCCACCCTGTTTGAGTAGACCAACGACGGAAATGAGTACAATATTTTTCCACATTACCTGATCCCTGTTTTAAACGTCTCAACTCAGTCTCAGCTGATGCGACACGGTCAGGATCATCATATAATAGTCCCAAAGCAGAAAAAAAACTATCCACTGATCTGAAGCATGTATCACTAGGTTGCAAAGAAAAGGCCCACTCCTGAGGCTCTTTGCGCAAAAGTGACATTATGAACCCTACGCGCTGGGATTCATCCCCAGAGGACTTAGGTCTCAAACGAAAATACAATAAGCAAGCATTTTTAAATGAAAAAAATTCTCGGTGTTCACCAAAAAATAAATCCGGCAAACATACCTTAGGCTCCAAGAAATGTGCTCCAGGACAGCTACTCACGTGCTGACGGAGCTCGGCCACCTCCAGAGAGAGTCCCTGCAGGCGATGAGCCAAATCCTGAACCGACACCATGATGGAACAGAAAAATCTTTCCTTAGAGAATTTGCAGGCTGGACTTACTGTTATGTTCTGCTACCAGAGCTAAGGAAAGAGAGGAGATCTGTCCCTACGATAGAACTCAGCTGAATCCCTACGATGTAACAGGGGACCTGATCCTGCGATCAGACCTGCTAAAGTCCTAAGCTAGTCTGTACGGAGACCTATAGATGTGGGGAAGGAATCCCTACAAGTACTAAGGACTGGGAGGAATATGGGACACCTCCTAACAGAAATAGTAGCAGACAGACGAACAAACAAAATATATAGAACATAGAGGTCAGTAGACCAAGCAAACTAACAGAGCAAGACACAGAGCACAGGCTAGCTAGAAAGTAGATATACAATGAAGTCCAGCAAAGCTAGAAGGGCGGAGCAGGATTAAATAGGCCAACAAGGTCATGTGACCAGCAAAGGAAAAAAAACCTAAGAGCAAGGTTCTAACAGCTAGAAGGCCAAATATTTTTTCAGAGCTAGATGCAGATAAAAATTATTTTTAATTTGCAACCTGATGGAGGTCAGTATAGATGGACTAATAGAGAAAGTCCCACACACTGCTAGAAGGCCAACTATTTTTTCAGAGCTAGATGCAGAAAAAAATTATATTCAGTTTGCAACCTGATGGAGGTCTGTATAGATGGATTAATAGAACAAGTCCCACACACAGCTAGAAGCCCAATATTTTTTCAGAGGTAGATGCAGAAAAAAAATATATTCAGTTTGCAACCTGATGGAGGTCTGTATAGATGGATTAATAGAACAAGTCCCACACACAGCTAGAAGCCCAATATTTTTTCAGAGGTAGATGCAGAAAAAAAATATATTCAGTTTGCAACCTGATGGAGGTCAGTATAGATGGACTAATAGAGAAAGTCCCACACACTGCTAGAAGGCCAAATATTTTTTCAGAGCTAGATGCAGAAAAAAATTATATTCAGTTTGCAACCTGATGGAGGTCAGTATAGATGGACTAAAAGAACAAGTCCCACACACAGCTAGAAGCCCAAATATTTTTTCAGAGGTAGATGCAGATAAAAATTATTTTTAATTTGCAACCTGATGGAGGTCAGTATAGATGGACTAATAGAGAAAGTCCCACACACTGCTAGAAGGCTAAATATTTTTTCAGATCTAGATGCAGATAAAAATTATTTTTAATTTGCAACCTGATGGAGGTCAGTATAGATGGACTAATAGAGAAAGTCCCACACACTGCTAGAAGGCCAAATATTTTTTCAGAGCTAGATGCAGAAAAAAATTATATTCAATTTGCAACCTGATGGAGGTCAGTATAGATGGACTAATAGAATGATGCTATGCCCAAAAGATTTTACTTCACTAGGTGCAGTAAAAAAATTGGTATTCTATACACAGGTGGTATATCTTGCAACACAGATAGGCTACTCCACTGACTAACACTCTCTGCAATAGGCCAAAAAGGATTAGCTTTGCTAGATTCAGCCAAATGCTGTGAAAAAAACTTGCACAGCACTGGCACAGACCTGCCTGGCAAAAACTGATAGGAACTGATGTAACCTAGTCCTGAAAAGGACTGCAATTACAATTAGTCTTTACTCCCACAATCTATCTATTTAAGAGCACAGACCTGCCTGATAAAAGTCGTAGGAAATGCTGTAACCTAGTCCTTAAAAGGACTGCAATCACAACTATTCCCTACTCCCAAGCTATCTGTAGATTTGTGCGAAAATTGGCTTGAAATTAACAAGGTATAGCGCACACAGCAACAGCGGTGCCGTCTAACACGCAGCTGCAGCAGTGAGAAAATGGTGGCGACGGGGAAAATGGCTTGGTCTTATAGGGCAAGGAAATGTGACATACACTGCCAATGACACATGCCCTTGCTTGTGTGAAAAACAGCAGTTCGCTCCGTGTGTGCGCTGCTGATAGGCTGACAGACTGCACCTCCCCACTGCAAATGCGGGAAAGAGAAAAAAAAATGGAGATCTTCATTATTCCTGCAGAGATCCATCCCCTGCCCCTCCCCCCACCCCGCTGTACACTCAAACTGCGTATTAACATTAATTTTCATCATTACTGAGAAAAAATCCAGTTATGATTTTGGTGCACGAACAGTTATCGAACATAACCTCGAACAGCCGAATTTTTCTCAAATCGTTCGTGTTCGCCGAACGGCTCGAACACCGCCCAAAACAGCTCGAATTTGAGATTGGCGAACAGTTCGAGTAGAACAACGCTCATCTCTACTCTTCTCCCGTGCAGTTAACGGAGATAGAGCGTACCGCTATACCCGTTCCTGTGTGGAGAAACATGGAAGGGTTTAATATTTAAGTTGTCGCTTTCTTTTCCACCCGCAAAAGTGTTCGGCAGCAGCCCACCAGGCTGCATTGCGGACCCCGGGGTCGGTTGCGTTCCACTAAATTAAAGTTGTTTGCAACCGCCCTCCTAACAGTATCTGAGCACCAGTGTCTTGCCGAACATGGCCGACAATAAACAACTGCAGCTGTACTTACAGCAACTGGAGGCCAGACTTCAATCTCTGGAACAAACTGATCCGGTCGCTGATATCACTGCAGTAGCTACCCAGGCGGCTACTCTAGCAGCCAATATTATTAATTTAGCTGCGGTGAATTCTACAACCACTGCAAGTGCCCCATTACCCCGTTTTTCTCTCCCGGAAAAATTTTCTGGAGATAGTAAACTTTGCAGGGGTTTTATTAACGTATGCTCCATTCATTTGGAGATGATGGAGGCATGGTTCCCCTCCGAAAGAGCCAAAGTGGGATATATCATTTCATTACTCTCTCACAGGGCTCTGGAGTGCGCTACTCTTCTTTGGGAGCGGAACGACCCGGTTGTAGTAAATGCGGGTCTATTCCTTAAGACTCTAAAAAGTGTTTTTCTGGGTCCTCAGGTGACGCATGATACGGCTCTTAAGCTGCTTGCGTTGGTCCAGGGTTCAGCCACAGCCAGCCACTATGCCGTCCAGTTCAGAACCCTAGCGGCTGAACTGGATTGGTCTGAGCAGTCGCTTATCCCGGTATTCTGGAGGGGTCTAGCTGGGCATATTAAAGATGCTTTATCTACCAGAGAAATCCCAACCTCTCTGGAGGAGTTAATATCTCTCGCTGACCGTATTGACTTGCGTCATGCGGAACACAAGTTAGAGCTGGAGGTTGCCAGACCTCAGTATCTGCTGGCACTATCCGCCTTCAGACCCATTTTCAAACCCAAGACACTCGACCCGGAGCCTAAGGCTACGGATGTACCCCGGTCTAAGTCTAGTTCCTCTCATTCCCGTTCTGCACATATCTCGGAGCAACCCGTAAATAAGGGTTCCAAGCAGTCGGTAAAACGAGTAGGTCTTACCACCATTGGAGGAGGGGTATTAAATTCCGGGACTTCTTCCTCCAAATTATTACATACTGTGACTTTGTCCTTTGGTAAAGCTGCAGTCACTGCCAAGGCGTGGGTGGATTCTGGTGCTGATGGCAAATTTTTATCATCTACGTTTTCCCAAAGGCATGCCATCCCTATTGAGTTACTCTCAAGACCAATGAACATTAATATTGTCAATGGTTCACTCCTGGATGTACAAATCACCCACCAGTCGATTCCTCTCACCATGTCATTTCCCCAGGGCCACCGGGAAGTTATTTAATTTCTTATTATTCCCGGTGGATTAGACGAGGTGTTATTGGGGCTCCCCTGGTTACATTGTCATACTCCACACATTGACTGGAATACGGGGAGAATTTCTTCCTGGAGTGAGAATTGTACATCTCAGTGGTTGGTCAAAGTCACCAGGAGGGTAGTCTCTGATCCTCCTATCATTGCGACATCCGGTACAGATTCCTTGTCTGTTTCCAGGACTGGGGTCTTTTCAGATTATGTCGCAAAGAACTCTCAGGAAGAGAGGGTGGCAGCAGTGTCCTCCAACCCGGTTCTGTCGGGGAGGACATTTGTTTCCCCTAATCTACAGAGTATGGTGCTCTCCTGGGCTCATGCCCCTAAAACCGGAGCTCACCTGGGGGTTAAACGTACCACTAAGTTCCTTCTACAGTCCTATTGGTGGCCCCGGTGGCACCAGGACGTCAAGGAATTTGTTCTCGCGTGTCCCGTTTGTGCGAGAGATAAATCTTTTCACCCGAGACCGGCATGTCCTTTCTCCCTGTCACCCCTTTAGGATCCCACACATAGAGTACCAGTTGTCACTTCTTGCCATCCTGCTTCCCATCCTAAAAGAGGGTACCCTGTACACCGGAGGGGTCACTGTTTCGTGAATCCTCTCTGTGACCCGTTGGACTACATACTTGCCCCCCCCGGCTCATGGAGGAAAATGAGTGTCAAGTGGAGGGGGATGTTAGAGGGGGGATAATGTTAGGCGTCGGTCTGGTGCTGGATTCGAAATGGGTCCAGGACCTTTTGTGGTCTTGCATTTCAGTCCAGCCAGGGCTGATGGTGCTTAGCATCGCCATCAGCCCCAACACCTAGCTGGTCCGTGAGCACTGTTTATCTCCCAGGTAGTTGTGCCTAGCAGTGTTAAGCCTGGGTTGCAGAGGGAGACAGGGCTTGTGGAATCTAAGTCCAGGATTTGCCACACTGAGCATGTCCGTGACCTGGCGGATCATGATTGGTGGGTTGGCACCTACCTGACCCGGTGACCTGGCACCGCCTGATTGGTCCACGGGCAACGTAAACAATGGCGCATCGGTGGGCAGGGCTTAGTCTTTAAAAGGTCCGCCCACAAACATGGTGACGCGCTCAGATCATTTTAGCAAGTGTTGCTATTGTGTGGACGAGTGTATTCCACGTGCTCCCTAGCTGCTCTCTCCGTGACCTGCCGATGCCAGAGTTCGCTCTGCTGATTAGCACAGGTCACTCAGGCAGGCTTAGATTTGCTTAGGCAGGTAGCTACGTCTTGCAGCCTGGCTCAGCCAAAGGGGTCGCCTAACACCTCGAGCAGTCTGCAGACGTCCTGTCCACGGCTATCGCCTGTCAGCCACGTGGTGTAGTACCCTTCAGTCCGGTGGCACGGTGGCTGGAGGCACATGTACCCGTCGCGTAGTCACACACGCATCCTAGCGCCATCTCCTACAAAGTAGCGCCAGTATAGGAGACAGGGCTACTGCTTCTTCCCCAGTCTCCCTGCAGTTCTTGGAGATTGTGTGAACCGCTGAAACCCGCTCCGTGTGCTTTAACACAGAGTGGTTTATCAGTTCAGTAGGTCCTATCCCGGACGCACTTCTCCCGTGCAGTTAACGGAGATAGAGCGTAACTCTATACCCGTTCCTGTGTGGAGAAACATGGAAAGGTTTAATATTTAAGTTGTCGCTTTCTTTTCCACCTGGAAAGTGTTCGGCAGCAGCCCACCAGGCTGCATTGTGGACCCCAGAGTCGCTTGCGTTCCATTAAATTAAAGTTGTTTGCAACCGCCCTCCTAACACTAAGTTGATTTAACACATTGGCTTCTATATAGGCTCCCATCTTATGTGATATATTTAATGTCTAATATTTTAAACTGTTGCCCTCTTAGATAATAAGTGTATCACTCTCTATAACTTGTGAATTCTTCTCCAATAAAACATGTGACTTATCCCCCTTAATATCAGTCTAGAAAAAATACGAAATCCTTTCACCAATTTAATAACTGTCCTTAGATCTTCCCTTACATTGCCTGAAAATAATAACACTTGCGTACATCACTAACATTTCATCCTGAGTCCCACAATGAGAGCCCATTATTCCTTTACAACCCCTTAAACATGGTGAATAAGTAGTGTAAAGAGCAGTGTGGATTAGAAAATCCATGTCTTATGCCCCAGAAAGGGAAAAAGCCAGAAGCATAACCCATCCACCACCTTCTCTTGGGGATTTGTATATTAGAGCCTAATCCACCTAATACATTCTGGGCCAAGTCTATCCAATATTTCCCCCAAATCAGCCCAGTCCATGCAATCAAATGCTATTGCAGCATCTAATGACAAGATCTCCCAGCACCTTCATTATCTAGATGGAAGACAATAATCGAAAATAAAACATACGTATATTCGAGTTTAGATTCCTGAGACAAATCTAATTTGTTCTTTATGTATTAATTTACACACTATCTTTGCCTCCCTATTAGTTAATACCTTGGCAGTTATTTATATACAGTGGGGAAAAAAAGTATTTAGTCAGCCACCAATTCTGCAAGTTCTCCCTCTTTAAAAGATGAGAGCGGCCTGTAATTGACATCATAAGTAGACCTCAACTATGAGAGACAAAATGAGAAAACAAATCCTGAAAATCACATTGTCTGATTTGGAAAGAAATTTTTTTCAAATTTTGGGGGAAGGCTTCTGTCTCTCACAGACCTGTAACTTCTTCTTTAAGAGGCTCCTCTGTCCTCCACTCATTACCTGTAGTACTGGCACATTTTTGAACGTGTTATCAGTATAAAAGACACCTGTCAGCAACCTCAAACAGTCACACTCCAGACTCCACTATGGTGAAGACCAAAGAGCTGTCGAAGGACACCAGAAACAAAATTGTAGCCCTGCACCAGGCTGGGAAGACTGAATCTGCAATAGGCAAACAGCTTGGTGTGAAGAAATCAACTGTAGGAGCAATAATTAGAAAATGGAAGAAATACAAGATCAGTGATAATCTCCCTCGATCTGGGGCTGCACACAAAAGATCTCACCCTGTGGGGTAAAAATGATCTCAAGAACTGTGAGCAAAAATCCCACAACCACACGGGGGGCCTAGTGAATGACCTGCAGAGAGCTGGGACCAACGTTACACAGGCTACCATCAGTAACACACTACGCCGCCAGGGACTCAGATCCTGCAGTGCCAGATGTGTCCCCCTGCTTAAGCCATTATATGTCCGGGCCCGTCTGAAGTTTGCTAGAGAGCATTTGGATGATCCAGAAGAGAATTGGGAGAATGTTATATGGTCAGATGAAATAAAAGTAGAACTGTTTGGTAGAAACACAACTTGTTGTGTTTGGAGGAGAAAGAATGCTAAGTTGCGTCCAAAAAACACCATACCTACTGTGAAGCATGGGGGTGGCAACATCATGCTTTGGGGCTGTTTCTCTGCCCAGGGTCCAGGACGACTGATCCGTGTACATGAAAGAATGAATGGGGCCATGTGTCGTGAGATTTTGAGTGAAAACCTCCTTCCATCAGCAAGGGCATTGACGATGAAATGTGGCTGGGTTTTCAGCATGACAATGTTCCCAAGCACACCACCAGGGCAATGAAGGAGTGGCTTCGTAAGAAGTATTTCAAGGTCCTGGAGTGGCCTAGCCAGTCTCCAGATCTAAACCCTATAAAAAACCTTTGGAGGGAGTTGAAAGTCCGTGTTGCCCAGCAACAGCCCCAAAACATCACTGCTCTAGAGGAGAGCTGCATGGAGGAATGGGCCAACATACCAGCAACAGTGTGTGCCAACCTTGTGAAGACTTACAGAAAACTTTTGACCTCCGTCATTGCCAACAAAGGATATATAACAAAGTATTGAGGTGAACTTTTGTAATTGACCAAACACTTATTTTCCACCAAAATTTAAAAAAAAATTCTTTCCAAATCAGACAATGTGATTTTCAGGATTTGTTTTCTCATTTTGTCTCTCATGGTTGAGGTCTACCTATGATGTCAATTACAGGCCTCTGTCATCTTTTTCAGTGGGAGAACTTGCACAATTGGTGGCTGACAATACTTTTTTTCCCCACTGTATCTGCATTGGATATAAACCTATATGATTCTAGTAATAACGGATCTTCATTCACTGTAGGAACAGTCCACTGTTAATCTTGAGGTGTTGGCAGGAAAAACGCTGCATAAAACACTTGTGTATTTGCCACCTTCTTTACATGTTTTTCTCATGTTTATTTCTTGTTTTCCTGACACATTAGTATGGGTGAAATACGCTGCAAAAATTGTCATGCTGCAGACATGAATCTGCTTCAATTCTGCAAGGAAAAAATAAGCAACGTGTGCATGAGACATCAGAAATCTCTTCACTTTGCTGATACTATATAACACTGTGTATTTACTGCAACAGATACGTGTGAAAAATATGGAATAAAAATCCAACGTGTGCACATACCCTAAAATACTTATATAATTGAAATAAGAATCTGTCATTAAGATCAATCCTTCTAAACCGTCTACATGGGCACGTAAGTCATGGAAAGATACATTTCCACTATCCGTTGCCTTATTTCAGGGAAATCCACTTTATTAATATGCAAATGAGGCATTAAGTGCTCCAAGCCTCACACAGCACTTACTGATAGCCTCTGCCCATGGAAGGGTAGAAGACAGACAGAGGCATCGCTGAGCATGAAAAACAAGGCAGTCTCTCCAGAAGCGCTCTGCCCCGTCCAGACCACAAAATGCCTCATTTACCTATTAGTAAAAATGTCTCTGGAATAAGGCAACTGATCGCCGATAACAAGGTATCATTCCATTTATAGACCGTTTTGGAGGGTTGAGCTTGATGACAGATTCCCTTTAAGAGCCAAGTCCATTTAACTAACATCTATGGGTATATCCAAGGCTATCCTTTCCTTTTCTATAAGTTTTTGAAATGGTATGGTCTAAAAAAAAGGTTGTTAAGTGTACTAAATAATAATAATTTTTGGCCTCAAAGTCTCTTATAGCATTCTCCATAGGCTGAGCCTTTTGAATAGAATCATTAATTATTTTCACCTGTCTACACATAAATGCTGTCACTGTTATCTTGTTATCACATTTGCTCATTAATCTAGCTAACATTTTACTTGTTCTTTCTCCCTCTTCATCAATCTTAGCATTCAGAAAGAAGAGTGAATTTTGGGTCTTTTTCAAGAGTATCTTCTTAAGCCGCTTTTGCTTCCCTTTCAGATTGTTAAGACCCTTTATAATTCCACACTATTAATTCACTTGATCTGCTATTATTTCTGTTTTGTTTTTTTGTTTCTTTCTCCCAGTAAATTAACTTGTATTATTGCTGGAGAATGGATTAATAATGTTATAGTAGTATATTTTACATTCTGGAGTTTTTCCAAAATTTATACTTTGCCAAACACCATATCAATATGGAATGAGGATTGCTAAATCTTAGAGTAACATGAATCCTGATAATTCTTTGGACTTAAGCATCTTCCCCAAAAAATTCTTCCAAAGGATTTGGAAAAGATGTTGTATTACTAGACTTTGCCACATGTCTACGTGATTTCCTAATACGGGTAAAGTCAATAACATTATTAAAGCGCACCAGTCTGCAGGATTGTGCTCAGTTAACTACATACACTGTCAGGTGGGCGACATTACACTGATTAAAATGCCCTGTGTGTTACATACTTTAACCTTGCACACCGTTGAGCAAGAATAAAGACCCTCGTGAGTAGGTATTATCTACAGCATTATATACAGTACAGACCAAAAGTTTGGACACACCTCATTTAAAGATTTTTCTGTATTTTCATGACTATGAAAATTGTACATTCACACTGAAGTCATCAAAACTATGAATTAACACTTGTGGAATTATATACTTAACCAAAAAGTGTGAAACAACTGAAAATATGTCTTATATTCTAGGTTCTTCAAAGTAGCCACCTTTTGCTTTGATGACTGCTTTGCACACTCTTGGCATTCTCTTGATGAGCTTTAAGAGGTAGTCACCGGAAATGGTCTTCCAACAATCTTAAAGGAGTTCCCAGAGATGCTTAGCACTTGTTGGCCCTTTTGCCTTCAGTCTGCGGTCCAGCTCACCCCAAACTATCATGATTGGGTTCAGGTCTGGTGAATGTGGAGGCCAGGTCATCTGGCGTAGCACCCCATCACTCTCCTTCTTGGTCAAATAGTCCTTACACAGGCTGGAGGTTTGTTTGGGGTCATTGTCCTGTTGAAAAATAAATGATGGTCCAACTAAACTCAAACCGGGTGGAATAGCATGCCGCTGCAAAATGATGTGGTAGCCATGCTGGTTCAGTATGCCTTCAATTTTGAATAAATCCCAAATAGTGTCACCAGCAAAGCACCCCCACACCATCACACCTCCTCCTCCATGCTTCACGGTGGGAACCAGGCATGTAGAGTCCATCCGTTCACCTTTTCTGCGTTGCACAAAGACACAGTGCTTGGAACCACAGATCTCAAATTTGGACTCATCAGACCAAAGCACAGATTTCCACTGGTCTAATGTCCATTCCTTGTGTTCTTTAGCCAAACAAGTCTCTTCTGCTTGTTGCCTGTCCTTAGCAGTGGTTTCCTAGCAGCTATTTTACCATGAAGGCCTGCTGCACAAAGTCTCCTCTTAACAGTGTTGAAGAGATGTGTCTGCAGCTAGAACTCTGTGTGGCATTGACCTGGTCTCTAATCTGAGCTGCTGTTAACCAGCGATTTCTGAGGCTGGTGACTCGGATAAACTTATCCTCAGAAGCAGAGGTGACTCTTGGTCTTACTTTCCTGGGGTGGTCCTCATGTGAGCCAGTTTTTTTGTAGTGCTTGATGGTTTTTGCAACTGCACTTGGGGACACTTTCAAAGTTTGCCCAATTTTTCGCACTGACTGACCTCCATTTCTTAAAGTAATGATGGCCACTCGTTTTTCTTTACTTAGCTGCTTTTTTCTTGCCATAATACAAATTCTAACAGTTTATTCAGTAGGACTATCAGCAGTGTATCCACCAGACTTCTGCACAACACAACTGATGTTCCCAACCCCATTTATAAGGCAAGAAATCCCACTTATTAAACCTGACAGGGCACACCTGTGAAGTGAAAACCATTTCCGGTGACTACCTCTTGAAGCTCATCAAGAGAATGCCAAGAGTGTGCAAAGCAGCCATCAAAGCAAAAGGTGGCTACTTTGAAGAACCTAGAATGTAAGACATATTTTCAGTTGTTTCACACTTTTTTTTGTTAAGTATATAACTCCACATGCGTGAATTCATAGTTTTGATGCCTTCAGTGTGAATGTACAATTTTCATAGTCATGAAAATACAGAAAAATCTTTAAATGAGAAGGTGTGTCCAAACTTTTGGTCTGCTAGGAAACCACTGCTAAGGACAGGCAACAAGCAGAAGAGACTTGTTTGGCTAAAGAACACAAGGAATGGACATTAGACCAGTGGAAATCTGTGCTTTGGTCTGATGAGTCCAAATTTGAGATCTTTGGCTCCAACCACCGTGTCTTTGTGCAACGCAGAAAAGGTGAACGGATGGATTCTACATGCCTGGTTCCCACCGTGAAGCATGGAGGAGGAGGTGTGATGGTGTGGGGGTGCTTTGCTGGTGACAATGTTGGGGATTGATTCAAAATTGAAGGCATACTGAACCAGCATGGCTACCACAGCATCTTGCAGTGGCATGCTATTCCATCCAGTTTGCGTTTAGTTGGACCATCATTTATTTTTCAACTGGACCATGACCCCAAACACACCTCCAGCCTGTGTAAGGGTTATTTGACCAAGAGTGAGAGTGATGGGGTTCTACTCCAGATGACCTGGCCTCCACAGTCACCAGACCTGAACCCAATCGAGATGGTTTGGGGTGAGCTGGACCGCAGAGTGAAGGCAAAAGGGCCAGCAAGTGCTAAGCATCTCTGGGAACTCCTTCAAAATTGTTGGAAGACCATTTCCAGTGACTCTCTCTTGAAGCTCATCAAGAGAATGCCAAGAGTGTGCAAAGCAGTCATCAAAGCAAAAGGTGGCTACTTTGAAGAACCTAGAATATAAGACATATTTTTCAGTTGTTTCACACTTTTTTGTTAAGTATATAATTCCACATGTGTTAATTCATAGTTTTGATGACTTCAGTGTGAATGTACAACTTTCATAGTCATGAAAATACAGAAAAATCTTTAAATGAGAAGGTGTGTCCAAACTTGTGGTCTGTACTGTACATCTCAAAAACCCTTAGATTAGCAACTGACTCAGAATTTAAGAAAGAAAAATAGTTCCTGATAAATTACTCTTAGTTTCTCCTGACTCAATAAAGAATATTTCAAGCTGTCCTGTCAAGTCAATAATAACAATGCCACAGAGAATAAAGTCATAGACACTTTAATGAGTGATTTGTTTTGGGGAGGAAAAATAGAAAGAATAAAAAATGATGTTTTGCAATTCAAACCCATAATGCAGGTTTGTCTCTGACCAATTGGCATATTGGCTTTTTGGCGTCTCAGTTGGCACAGATAAGAGCGGAGTGACGGAGGATGGAAGGACGGTTTACTACATTGTGAATTATAAAGCTGAGCTACGATGTAGATTATTTATCCATCTTTGGTATATTAGAAGCTGGGCTAATTCAGAGTATTGATCACAAAATGAAATGATGCAATTGATTGATGGACTATGGAATCCAAATGAATAAGGTTTGGAATCACAGTTTATCTTACATCTACTTTTTTCTGAGATAATATTACATTCTGAGAATTAAGTAACATTAGGGGATATATAGACTGAGAAAAAAGTAACACGTAATAGAGCCCGTTTAGTAACAGGGAAGATGCAGTGATGCACTAACAAGGGAGACTGGAATTGTATACATATCTACAGTTGAGAAATGCATTAAATTATACAAAAATAGACGTTTTTAAAAAATATTCTGTAATTCTAATATGATATATATGATCATACAAGATCAGAAGGTGAATGGCTTTGTGTTGAGAGGCTATAACCTTATTATAGATGAATAGCAAAGCAATCAGAAGTTGTGGTGCAGCGAAAAATGTCTGGCGGAGAGAGGAGATATTACAGCAATAGATGAAAGCAAATGTTTGAAATTTGAGGCAAGTTTCCATTAATGAGTCACATATAATATCACTTTTTTTTCTTCTGCATAGGTTACATCGTACTCCAGATTTTTTATATAAAATAAGGAAGAGTGAAAACTCGCAATGTCCTAGATGTACAAAAATCCAGCTGAGAACGGATTAATACGACCTGGTAATGTCCAAAGTTAGTAAGATACTGGATGGAAATTCAATGCTGTATTAAATAATGTTTAAAATGTGTTTAGAAAATGACCCTAAAAATTCTTTATTAGGAGATGTAGACGTTTGGGTCTTAAGGGAAGTAGTAATAAGATCTTATTAATATGTATTTTGTTACAAACTCTATTCGTAATTATGAGGAAATGGAAGGTAAAAGAACCAGCTCAATTAAATGAATTGGTAAGAGACTATAGAGATAGTGTTCTATGATAATAAGAATCAGACAAGTGTTTATGAGCATATCTGGGAAGAATGGACGGCTGTAATGAGCAATGCGAGTTAGGGGGTGAATGTTTCTTTCCTTTTATCCTCCTCTTCAGTTAGGGGGTTTGTTTTGGTTCAAGAGAGGACGGATGATGGAATAATATGGGAGGGATAATATTTGTTACATTTTGTTTTTCTTAAACAGATGATTGAAGATAATGGATATTTATTGTGTATTATAGAATATAAATAAATTATATATATAGGATTGAGTGGACCCGTGGAAGTTCAGGTTCAGGTACCAGACCTTGAACCCGAACCCCATTGAAAACAATGGTGACCTGAACTTTTGAGCTGGAAAATTCTCTCTCTCTGCAACATATTACTATTTGTAATCTTTAAGAAAAAAAATATCAAGAAGGGGAATTTTATATGCATTTGTTGGAAATGTGTTTTTAAGTATAAATGGTGCAAGATAAAAGCTCTCCACAATGAGGTTTCTGTCCCCATAATCTCTGCAGGAGAGTCACTGCTATGCCAAACCATGAATCTGCACAATAACAGTAGTAGATTTGCTTTGTTTCTCATTTTGCTACAATGAATAATAATGGTACGTTCCCCAAAAATGGTACTTACACCACTGAAACCCGGCCTGTAAAAAGTAGACACTATACAATAACATCAATGGAGAAATGAAACAATTATGGCTCCCTTTTATCCAAAAAGAGGTTTTCATTGTACAAAAGCAATAAAACATATATATACATATCTATATATATATACACACTGTATATGTACAGTATATATACATATATATATATACAGTGTGTATGGAAAGTATTCAGACCCATTTAAATTTTTCACTCTGTGTCTCATTGCAGCTATTTGGTAAATTCTAAAAAGTTCATTTTTTTTCTCATTAAAGTACACTCTGCACCCCATCTTGACTGAAAAACCAAGAAATGTAGAAATTTTTGCAAATTTATTAAAAAAGAAAAATTGAAATATCACATGGTCATAAGTATTCAGACCCTTTGCTCAGACACTCATATTTAAGTCACATGTTCATTTCCTACTGATCCCCCTTGAGATGGTTCTACTCCTTAATTGGAGTCCAGCTGTGTTTCATTAAACTGATAGGACTTGATTTAGAAAGGCACATACCTGTCTATATAAGACCACGCAGCTCACAGTGCATGTGAGACCAAATGGGAATCATGCGCTCAAAGGAACTGCCCAAGGCACTCAGAGACAGAATTGTGGCAAGGCATAGATCTGGCCAAGGTTACAAAATAATTTCTGCATTACTCAAGGTTCCTAAGAGCACAGTGGCTTCCGTAATCCTAAAATGGAAGACGTTTGGGACCACCAGAAGTCTTCCTAGCCCTGGTCGTTCAGCCAAACTGAGCAATCGTGGGAGAAGAGCCTTGGTGAGAGAGGTAAAGAAGAACCCCAAGATCACTGTGGCTGAGCTCCAGAGATGCAGTAGGGAGATGGGAGAAAGTTCCACAAAGTCAACTATCACTGCAGCCATCCACCAGTCGGGCCTTTGTGGGAGAGTGGCCTGACGGAAGCCTCTCCTCAGTGCAAGACATATGAAAGCCCGCATAGAGTTTGCTCAAAAACACATGAAGGACTCCCAGACTATGAGAAATAAGATTCTCTAGTCTGATGAGACAAAGATAGAACTTTTTGGTGATAATTCTAAGCGGTATGTGTGGAGAAAAACAAGCACTGCTCATCACCTGCCCAATAAAATCCCAACAGTGAAACATGGTGATGGCAGCATCATGCTATGGGGGGTGTTTTTCAGCTGCAGGGACAGGATGACTGGTTGCAATTGAAGGAAACATGAATGTTGCCAAGTACAGAGATATCCTGGATGAAAACCTCTTCCAGAGTGCTTTGGACCTCAGACTTGGCCGAAGGTTCACCTTCCAACAAGACAATGACCCTAAGCACACATCTCTGGAGAGACCTGAAAATGGCTTTCCACCAACGTTCACCATCCAACCTGATGGAACTGGAGAGGATCTGCAAGGAAGAATGGCAGAGGATCCTCAAATCCAGGTGTGAAAAACTTGTTGCATCATTTCCAAGAAGACTCATGGCTGTACTAGCTCAAAAGGGTGCTTCTACTCAATACTGAGCAAAGGGTCTGAATACTTATGACCATGTGATATTTCAGTTTTTCTTGTTTAATAAATTTGCAAAAATTTCTACATTTTTGGGTTTTTTTTTTCAGTCAAGATGGGGTGCAGATTGTACTTTAACCCCTTAAGCCCCGAGGGTGGTTTGCACGTTAATGACCAGGCCAATTTTTACAATTCTGACCACTGTCACTTTATGAGGTAATTACTCTGGAACTCTTCAACGGATCCCCCTGATTCTGAGATTGTTTTTTCGTGACATATTGTACTTCATGATTGTGGAAAAATTTCTTCGATATCACTTGCGTTTATTTGTGAAAAAAATGGAAATTTGGTGAAAATTTTGAAAATTTTGCAATTTTCAAAATTTGAATTTTTAAGCCCTGAAATCAGAGAGATATGTCACACAAAAGAGTTAATAAATAACATTTCCCACATGTCTACTTTACATCAGCACAATTTTGGAACCAAAATTTTTTTTTGTTAGGGAGCTATAAGGGTTAAAAGTTGACCAGCGATTTCTCATTTTTCCAACAAAATTTACAAAACCATTTTTTTAGGGACCACATCACATTTGAAGTCACTTTGAGAGGTCTTTATGACAGAAAATGCCCAAAAGTGACACCATTCTAAAAACTGCACTCCTCAAGGTGCTCAAAACCACATTCAAGAACTTTATTAACCCTTCAGGTGCTTCACAGGAATTTTTTGAATGTGGAAGAAAAAAATGAACATTTAACTTTTTTCACAAAAATGTTACTTTAGACCCAATTTTTTTTATTTTCACAGGGGTAACAAGAAAAAATGGACCCCAAAATTTGTTGTGCAATTTCCCCTGGGCACACAGATACCCAATATTTGGGGAAAAAACACTGTTTGGGCGCACGGCAGGGCTCAGAAGGGAAGGAGCGCCATTTGACTTTTTGATTGTAAAATTTGCTTGAATAATTAGCGGACGCCATGTTGTGTTTAGAGAGCCTCTGTGTGCCCAAACTTTGGAGCTCCCCCACAAGTGACCCCATTTTGGAAACTAGACCCCCCAAGGCACCTATCTAGATTCATAGTGAGCACTTGGAACCCCAGGTGCTTCACAAATTGATTCATAAAATGAAAAAGTGATTTTTTTTTTCACTTTTTTATTTTTACGAATCAATTTGTGAAGCACCTGGGGGTTCCAAGTGCTCACTATGCATCTAGATAGGTGCCTTGGGGGGTCTAGTTTCCAAAATGGGGTCACTTGTGGGGGAGCTCCAAAGTTTGGGCACACAGGGGCTCTCCAAACGCAACATGGTGTCCGCTAACAATTTGAGCCAACAATTTGTTAGCGGATATCATGTTGCATTTGGAGAGTCCCTGTGTGCCCAAACATTGGAGCTCCCCCACAAGTCACCCAATTTTGGAAACTAGACCCCCAAGGCACCTATCTAGATTCATAGTGAGCACTTGGAACCCCAGGTGCTTCACAAATTGATTCATAAAAATGAAAAAGTGTTTTTTTTTTCACTTTTTCATTTTTACGAATCAATTTGTGAAGCACCTGGGGGTTCCAAGTGCTCACTATGCATCTAGATAGGTGCCTTGGGGGGTCTAGTTTCCAAAATGGGGTCACTTGTGGGGGAGCTCCAATGTTTGGGCACACAGGGGCTCTCCAAACGCAACATGGCGTCCGCTAACAATTTGAGCCGATTTTCCATTCAATTCGTTAGCGGACACCATGTCGCGTTTGGAGAGCCCGTGATGTGCCTAAACAGTGGAGCTCCCCCACAAGTGTCCCCATTTTGGAAACTATACCCCTCAAGGATTTTATTAAGGTGTATAGTGAACATTTTGAACCCAGAGGTACGGCACAGAATTTGTTTACATTAGGTCATCATATTGAATAAGTTGTCATTATTCTTGAGCGCAAGTGCTCGCTACTTGAGTTTGCATCGGGTACTCAGGTATGCACCATGTACAGCGTGTGCTCGAGTCCCTGCTCCGCATGTTTCACGGTTATTAGACACCCAAAAAAAAACATGCAGGGATCGCTCGTGCATGGCAGGCAATCCCCGTAAAGTTTTTTTGGCCGCGAAGCATATGGGGCAGAGACTCGAGCATGTCACTCAAATACCCACGATACTCAATGCATACCAGAGCACCCGATGCAAACTCAAGTAGCGAGCACTTGGGCTCAACACTAGTCGCCATATCGTCATCTTTTTTTCTTACTTTTGAAAAAAATCCCAACCCCAGCCCTAACCCTAGCACAACCCTAACAATAGCACAACCCTAGCCCCAGCACAACCCTAGCCCCAGCACAACCCTAGCCCCTGCATAACCCTAGCCCCAAACCCAGCCCTAACCCTAGCCCAATCCTAACCCAAGAGTTTATTTTTGACGCCGTTCCTTGTGCGGTATAAGTGATTAGACGACTTTATTCTTCAGGTCGGTGTGATTACAGCAATGCCAGAATCATATGGGGTTTTTATGACTGACAGCTGTCACACACTAAAAGACGCATTTTTTGTAAAGTCTAGTTTTTGCATCGCCATATTTTGAGAGCTATAATTTTTCCAGATTTTGGCAGACAGTCATGTGACGGCTCGTTTTTTGCGGGATGACTTGACGTTGTTATTGGTGCCATTTTCAGGCACGTGACATTTTTTGATCGCTTTCTATTCTGATTTTTGGGAGGCAGAATAAACAAAAACCAACAATTCAGGAATTGTTTTTTTTTTTTTATTCTGTTCCGCGTGTGGTAAAATTGATGAGGTAGCTTTATTCTTCGGGTCAGTACGTTTACAGCGGTACCACATTTGTATCATTTTTCTATGTTTTGGCGCTTATACACAATAAAAGCTATTTTATAGAAAAAAATATTTTTTAGCATCGCTTTATTCTGAGAGCTATAACTTTTTTATTTTTTGGCTGATTGAGCTGTATGGCAGCTTGTTTTTTGTGGGACGAGATGACGGTACCATTTTTATTTATATGTGTCTTTTTGTTCGCGTGTTATTCCACTTTTTGTTTGGCGGTATGGTGATAAAGCATTGTTTTTTGCTTCGTTTTTTTTTTTTTACCGTGTTCACTGAAGGGGTTAACTAGTGGGACAGTTTTATAGGTCAGGTTGTTCCGGACGCGGCGATACCAAATATGTGTACTTTTATTGTTTTTTTGTTTTTTTTTATAATAATATTTATTGATGGGTACATTATATTTTTATTTTTGGTGGATTATTTTTTTAATTTTTTTTATATATTTTTGCAATTTTTTTTTTTTTTTCCACTTTCAGACAGTTTATATACTTTATTACTTTGTCCCACTATGGGACTTTCACTTTTTTTTCTCTGATCGCCTGCATGGCATAGGAATGGAGCACCATCCCTATGCCATGCAGGCTGTCAGCGGTGCACAGTGTGAAGATTGTTTGGAGACGCACTGCGCATGTCCAAACAATCTTCCTGCTGTCTGGTGACCCGGATGTTGTCATCACGACATCGGGTCGTCATGGCAACACCCGGGAAGCCTTTGCAGACTGCGCTGGAAGCCGGAAGAGGAGGTGAGTATCGGCAATCACCTCCCCTTGCCCCCGCAATGCCGCGATCGACTTCGATCGCAGCATCGCAGGGGTTAATGTGCTGGGAGCGGTGCAGGACCGCTCCCTGCACATAGTACCGGGTGTCAGCTGTGACAATCAGCTGACACCCAGCGGCGATCGCGCCCGCACAGCCTGTGTGCGCGCGCGATCTCGATGACGTACTAATACGGGTCTGGCTCTTAAGTCCCAGGGCACAGACGCGTATTAGTACGTCAGATGTTGTTAAGGGGTTAAAGAAAAAAAAATAAACTTTTTAGAATTTACCAAATGGCTGCAATGAAACAAAGAGTGAAAAATTTAAAGGGGTCTGAATACTTTCCGTACCCATTGTATAAATATATATATAATTTATTTATTTATTTAAATACTACATGTAGAACAGGCCATTAGTGTCAGTTTACAGTGTGTTCAAATCCCATTACCCTTAATCATCAGCTATTTGAAGGGGCAACAGTGCTTGCCTCGCCCACAAAACTCACATTTTTATTACTTATTTTGGCCACAATGCCATACTGAACTAATGCCAAGGGCCAAAAAAAGTTTAAAGGGGTACTTACATGAATACATCACCAGAATGACCATGAGTACATTAATATATCACCATAATTACAAGTGCTTCTCACTAACTTAGAATATCATCAAAAAGTAAATTTATTTCAGTTCTTCAATACAAAAAGTGAAACTCATGTATTCTATAGAGTCATTACAAACAGAGTGATCTCTTTCAAATGTTTATTTCTGTAAATGTTAATGATTATGGCTTACAGCCAATGAAAACACAAAAGTCATTATCTCTGTAAATTAGAATAATTAACAAAAACACTTGTAAAGGCTTCCTATGCTTTTAAAAAGGTCCCTTAGTCTGTTTCAGTAGGCTCCACAATCATGGGGAAGACTGCTGACTTGACAGATGTCCAGAAGGCAGTCATTGACACACTCCACAAGGAGAGTAAGCCATAAAAGGTCATTGCTATAGAAGCTGGCTGTTCACAGAGTGCTGTATCCAAGCATATTAATGAAAAGTTGAGTGGAAGGAAAAAGTGTGGTAGAAAAAGGTGCACAAGCAACCGGGATAACCGCGGCCTTGAAAGGATTGATAAAAAAAGGCCATTCAAAACTTGATGCAGTGATTGATGCAAAAGGAGCCCCGACCAAGTATTGAGTGCATTTACTGAACATACATTTCAGTAGGCCAACATTTCGGATTTTAAAAACATTTTTCAAGATGGTGTTATAAAGTATTCTAATTTACTGAGATAATGACTTTTGTGTTTTCATTGGCTATAAGCCATAATTGTCTACATTAACAGAAATAAACACTTGAAATAGATCACTCTGTAATGACTCTATATAATATATGAGTTTCACTTTTTGTATTGAAGAATTGAAATAAATTAACTTTTTGATGATATTCTAATTTAGTGACAAGCATTTGTAAGTTTTGAGTATTTGAAGGGGGTTTGATGAAATTCTGCTTTGTTTCTACTCCATATATACATTTTTGTTACCTATTTTGTAATAACCCTTTTTGGGTAAAATCCCTTATGAGGTTTAAGCCTGGAAGTGTAATTAAAAGCCTGGAAGTGTAATTAGAAGAGTTTGGGTCATTACAAAAATTATTTGCAATTCAGATTCTCCAATCTCATCGTTAGAGTGGATTACAGCTAACAGAGCAGAGGGGTCACACATTACATTGATGGCCATTGATTGTTTTCGAGAAATAAATACATAAAAACTGCTTTCTTCTATCAGAGAAATCAGCTGCTGGACTTTTTAAAGAACAAAATTATGATTGTGCATGATATAGAAGACTCATCAGCCATGATCTGTTATGGCAGTACTTTACATATGCATGGGATTATATTAGGATGATCACTGGTTTCATAGCCAACATAATATAACCAATTCAGTGTGAAATCTGATAAACAATTAATATTGTTTTGCCTGCTTAACTACTTCAGGGCCACCAATAGACTTTAAACATCTGGGGCAGTTCACATTCTACTCTGCAGGGATGTTATAAGACAAGGGTACTCCACATTTTTCGGACCAAGGGCCGCAATGCCATACTGAACCAATCACAAGGGCCTAATGAATTTAAAGGGGTACTTACATAAATATATCATCAGAACCACCATAAGTACATTAGTGCATCACCAGAACTAAGTTTTGAGTATTTGAGGAGGATTTGGAGAGATTCTGCTCCAAAAAATAAGTGTGAATATATGCCAACTTCACTGAGTTTCTGAAGCAGAAACTGAGTGAAATATCATTAAATCCTTCTCATAATCTCAAAACTCTAAGTTTTGATGATTTTTAAGCTTTAACATAGCCATGAAGCATGTTTTGGATTGCTACATGTGTACAACATCAGAACCACCATCAGTATATGAATGCACCAGAACCTCCATCAGTACATGCATGGAGCGCCAGAACCACTGTCAGTACATGAATAAATCACCAAGCTTAGTACAGCAATTGATTGCACTGCCAGGTTAGCCCCATGTACAATTTAATCTACAAATCCCAGTATGTCTTTAACAATAGTAAGGAGATACTGGGAGTTGTTAAAAATCATCATCAGACTGTGGACCATACAGGAGCCACGGCACTGAAGGGAAGCAGGAAGGATCATATATAAACAAATACATCCCCAAATCTTATGTTTGTCATCTTCCCGATTAAAGTGATGACATGAGATTTATCTTCTAGTAGTCTCTGCAGATGTCCATCTTCTCTGTCTTCAGCAGTACTTCCTGACATGGTGCCCTTAAAAATGAAAGTATCATTATATTTCTCCATGAATAAAAATATCTTCCATGCTGTGCCCCTGAAAAAATAATTGCCTATGCTTCCTCCACAAAATTTCCCCCTATACTGCCCCTTTGTAAAATGTCCCTTGCACACTGCCCCTCTGGAAAATGTCCCCCGCCCACTGTCTCTCTGCAAAAGTCCTCCACACACTACCCCACTGCAAAATGTCCCCCACAAACTGCCCCTCTTCAAAATGTTCCCTGCACACTGCCTCTCTGCAAAATGTCCCCAGCACACTTTCGCTCTGAAAAATGTCCCCAGCACACTGCCTCTCTTTAAAATGTCCTCCAAAAACTATCTCACTGCAAAATATCCTCCGCACAGTGCCGCTCTGCAAAATATCCCTCCTACACTGCACCTCTGCAAAATGTCCCTCGCACACTGCCCCTCTGCAAAATGTCCCCCACAAACTGCCCCTCTTCAAAATGTCCCCTGCACACTGCACCTCTGCAAAATGTCCCTCGCACACTGCCCCTCTGCAAAATATCCCCAAACCTTGTCCCTCTCCAAAGTATCCACCCACACACTGCCTCTCTGAATCAAGTACCCCCCACCACCACTGCTTCTTGCAAAACTGTGCCCTTTTTCCCAATTACCACCCCTCATTATGTGCCCTCATTATAACATTAACCACCTGCTCCCTTATCCACAATTATAATTTGTTTAATCTTGGGCTCCTTGATGGAACAATTACTATTGGTCGTGCCATCTCTTCTCCTCTATGATTCGGCGCTTCAATGCCGGCAGTTGTGTGATGACGCCAGCAGCTTACTAACCTCATTACACCGCTGCGCGTAGAGACTGAGACTGACGAGCTCTGCTCTACGCCAGTCCTGGAGACGGTGTTCAAATATGTTTGTGTCTGAAAGACGCAAATACATTTGAATATAAGAAGAAGGGAGCTGTGTACCTATTGGCTACAGCAAAACCTTTGGTGGGCCGCATGTGGCCCGTAGGCTGTATGTTGTGCAGGCCTGTTCTAAAATAACACTACTTTGTATAACACCTGCACCAGATTGTGCAGCTGGTGAAGCTCCTGCTGTCAGTCACAGTCGGACTTCCTATAGAGAAGGTAGAGACCATAAACCAGTGCTCTGTATTCAGTATGGTAAGCGCTATCTGCGCTTCCTTCAACAGACCCAGTGATCATGTGATGGCCGGGTGTAGGGAGAGAGCAGGAGCTGATGGGTCCTAGGAGACCCACTCAACCCTGCTATACAGGCAGTAGGTTGAATTTCCCCTGTAACTAGGGTCAATATACCAGCACCAGTTAGAGAAGACATAAGATTAAAAAAATAAGTGTTTAAAGAGGTTGGCCTTAAATTTACATTAACAGATGCGTTTGGGACACTGGTTTGCGTACAATTACTATTATATAGGTATGACAGGTTCTCCACCTGCCCTTGTTAGTTCAGCTTTCCTCACATACTGCACAGCTCTCCCCTCCATACAATGGTCACTGATGGAGGAGCAGTGACCAGAGCACTCCATCAGCCTTGTCCTATTGAAAACCTCACATGAGAAAGATGCTTTTATAGTGAAGTAGACTGATGGACAGGTCTGGTCACTGCTCCTCCACCAGCAGCCATATTATAGACTGGGAGGCTGGGCAGTCTGTAAGGAAAGCTGCAGTAACAAGAGCAGGAGGAGAACCTGTCACACCTATATAATAGTAAGTGCCACAAAATCATGTCCCCAACACATCTGATAGGGTAAAGCTAAAATGGTCAACCTCATTAACTAATTCTGCAGCCAGCAACAGACAGTGCAACACAAAGACTATAGGAGGCAAACGGCACAAATGCTTTTAATGAAATCCAATTGAATTTTTATTTATCCATTGAAGCAAAAAAAAAAAAAATGTTTCAAAAGTTAGACAACCCCTGTGTAAAATAAATGAGAATAAAAAGACAAAAAAAAGAAACTGGAAAAAATAAATAAATAAAAAGAACACTGACTATCCAAATTTCTGTTACAAGCCCTTCCCCCGTCAAAAAAACATGTATCGGATATATAACAATAATTGATACTGATAGGGGAACAAATTTTAACATGTGTTTTAGTGGTACCTTGCGGTCAGAAACAAAAACAGACACTCAAAACAGACACATAAATCCTTTATTTACTACTGATATTACCAGAAGAATAAAATAAGATAGAGTCTTAATTCAGTTTAATACTATCTTTCACAAAAAGTTTCACAAAAAATGATGCAAAACATTATTTAAATATTTGAACAATAAAAATGTTCACAGATTTTTAAACCATATGTGCGAAAATAAAAAATGTGCCTTGACAAGAATGAGGACAAATGGCCTGGTCTTGTAGTGGTTTAATAAAGGCCTGAATATATATATATATATATATATATATATATATTTATTTAAATGGACTTGGGAACAGTTCTATAACCCTCCAGCTCCAGATCTTACTCATGTATCACATCCTCCACCTGTCAGATTTAAAAGATGTGGCAGTAACTTGTGTAAAGTGACAACATTGCCCTGATGTGTAAGTGTGGGCATGAGAAGCTACATGTCATGGTGCTCCTTGCAGTGAATTGATGTATAGTATGATTTACCTGTGCCCCTGGTGGTCTTCTGCCCTTCTTCTTCTTTCTTGATTGAAGAGCTTTCATGTGATGAGCCAAAGATTTGTCTTCTTCTCTTGGCTCCACTTTGAACTAGGACCTCCTGATGACATTCCTGTTCTTCTTTCTGGCCTTGGTGATCAATCTTCTGAGAGATGATCTCCAACTCTGAGCCATTTCTCTTCTCTCCTCTCCGATGGCTCTTCTTGATGGATGGCTTCTCATCCTCCGATGAGTCCAAAACAATTCTCCTTTTCTCCGCTCTCTTCCTAAAGACCTCCTCTTTAATCTCCATAATGTCGCTTTGCTGAAGGCAGCTCCTCCTCATCCGCATACAAGCCAACTGCAACTCTCCAACTGCCACCAGGCAACATTCCAATGTGCTCATGCCACTGGTCATGTGATTAGTAATGGCCATAAGCAGTCATATATATCAATTATACAGATATTTGTGTTTTTCTATTTTCTTCTTATTATATCACATAGTATTAGGCCAAGATCACGCATGGAGCTTTACTTTAGCTTTTCTGCTGCCTTTTTTTCTATAGAAGACTCTAATATTCAGATCTTTTTCCCATTTTCAGGTTAAGAATTGAACATATTTTGTAATAATCTCTATAGCAATATTTACATGTAATGTTGTAACTATAGGTTTCTAAAGAATCATTTCTAGTGACTATAATTGCTTCTTAGAAAACCCACAGGTATGCGTTTGCTGTTTTGCAGAACGCTCTTTGCCACCATTTTCATTCTGACGCTGTTTTGCAGCCTTTAGGGTATGTGACGCGTTCAATATTTGTAGCAGAAAAATCCTGCAAATGCTAGAGTGTTGGCGGGTAAAATGCTGCCTACAAAGTGCATTTTTGATGGGTTTTTTTATTAATTTGAGTGAAAAACGCAGCAAAACATTTAAACAATAGAAGTGCGGCAGATTTGAAACTCTGGAAAAATGCAGCTAAAATGCAACATGTGAACATGCCCTTGGCTTCCAGTCCATCAAAAATAAGGTAAATCTGAACTTGAGATGCCGCTGTGGTTACTCATTCTGGGGTTAATACTGTTAATACTATAGGAAACGACAAGATAATGAACACGCTTTTTATTAGTGTAGATAGGGAGATACAGCACTCCTAGACTGGACACAAGGATTTTATTTGGCTAATAGCAATAATATTCATAGCCTATATTCTCTACACTATACTACATACTTTTTTCACATATATGCATTGATATTTTCTTGTGATATATTGTATTATCAGTATATGGACTGGATTATTTGTAATTTAAATCCAAATTTTGTGCATGCAGATATTTTTTTTCTGCTAAAACTTAGATTAGTCATTGCTAATGTCTCAGCATATTATACATTTTTTGTATTTTTTTTACATTTTCTGCTAATAATCAATATTAGGGATTATTTACTTATACTTGATGATATTCTCTTTTCCATGATGTTCACTTTTTCACTATATTCTAGATCAAGGGTCTCAAACACGTGGCCCGAGGGCCGCATGCAGCCCCTGAGGCTGCTTAATGCGGCCCAAAGGCACCGGAGCCCCCGTAATGATTGCGGCCTGCTCCTGAGAGCCGCTGAAGTCAATGATTCTTTTCAGTTTAATGTTCTACAAGTTATGGACCAGCATGGGCCATTTCTACAAGATGGGAACCAGGATTGGCCATTACTACAAGATGAGGACCAGGATGGGCGCATTACTACAAGATGGGGACCAAGAAGGGGCATTACTACAAGATGGGGACCAGGATGCGCACATTACACAAGATAGAGACCAGAATGGGGATATTACTACAAGATGGGGACCAGGATGGGCACATTACTACAAGATGGGGACCGGATGGGCACATTACTACAAGATGGGGACCAGGATGAGCCATTACTACAAGATGGTGACCAGGATGGGCACATTACTACAAGTTAGGGACGAGGATGGGCACATTACTACAAGTTAGGGACGGGGATGGGCACATTACTACAAGTTCGGGATGAGGATGAGCACATTACTACAAAATGGGGACTGGGATGGGCACATTACTACAAGATAGGGACCAGGATGGGCACATTACTACAAGATGGTGACCAGGATGGGCACATTACTACAAGATGGGGACCAGGATGGGCACATTACTACAAGATGCGGACCGGGATGGGCACATTACTACAAGATGGGGACTGAGATGGGCACATTACTGCAAGATGGGGACCAGGATGGGGACATTACTACAAGATGGGGACCAGGATGGGCACATTACTACTAGATGCGGACCGGGATGGGCACATTACTACAAGATGGGGACCGGGATGGGCACATTACTCCAAGATGGGGACCAGGATGAGCACATTACTACAAGATAGAGACCAGAATGGGGAAATTACTACAAGATGGGGACCAGGATGGGCACATTACTACAAGATGGGGACCAGATGGGCACATTACTACAAGATGGGGACCAGGATGAGTTATTACTACAAGATGAGGACCAGGATGAGCCATTATTACAAGATGAGGACCAATATGGGGGACATTACTACAAGATGGTGACCGGGATCAGCACATTACTACAAAAAGGGGACCGGGATGGGCACATTACTACAAGTTAGGGACGAGGATGGGCACATTACTACAAGTTAGGAACGAGGATGGGCACATTGATACAAGTTCGGGACGAGGATGGGCACATTACTACAAGATGGGGACCAGGATGGGCACATTACTACAAGATGGGGACCAGGATGGGCACATTATTACAAGATGGGGACCAGGATTGGCACATTACTACATGATGGGGATCGGGATGGGCACATTACTACAAGATGGGGATCGGAATGGGCACATTACTACAAGATGGGGACCAGGATGGGCACATTACTACAAGATATGGATCGGGATGGGCACAATACTACAAGATGGGGATCGGAATGGGCACATTACTACAAGATGGGGATCGGAATGAGCACATTACTACAAGATTGGGACCAGGATTGGCACATTACTACAAGATGGGGATTAGGATGGGCACATTACTACAAGATGGGGACCAGGATTGGCACATTACTACAAGATGGGGACCAGGATTGGCACATTACTACAAGATGAGGTCCGGGATGGGCACATTACTACAAGATGGAGACCAGAATGGTGACATTACTACAAGATGGGGACCTAGATGGGCACATTACTACAAGATGAGGACCAAGATGGGGGACATTATTACAAGATGTGGACAAGGATGGGGACATTACTACAAGATGGGGAAACTAATACAAGATGGGGACATTACTTTAAGAAGTTGGTCGGAATTACTATATGGTGCTAATTGTAAGAAAAAAATCACTGTATATGGCCAATTAGGGGACACCAAAAAGGAAATAAAAATTGGAAAATATATAAAACTGTACCATAGCCCATAAAATGAATGCCATTTAAAAGAATAAAATAAAAAAGTCCAAAATGTTCAAACAATGATCCAAAAGGTGTATAGAAAAAACAATATGGTATCATTAAAAATTTCATATCATCCTGCAAAGAATGTGACCCTTCAAATTCACATTTTTTCTATGTGTGGCCCATATACTTAGCTGAGTTTGAGACCCCTGTTCTAGAATATATATTTTATGTATGTATATTGGATTTTTTTCTTATTTTTTTTATGTCACATTACACAGGTCTAGAAAAAAAAATGCTTCCAGGTGCAAATATGTTTTAAACGGCTTTTGGGTATTTTGAGGTCGCTGAATTCAAATATCCCATTACTTTTTCTGAATTGGTTCTAGTTTATGAGATAATTCATCCATGAAAATAATGCATTCCCCCAATGTGACTTGTGTGTGATAACAAATGCAATAGCTTTTGGTCTATTGACTCTTTAACCCCTTTCTGGCCCAAGGCATACTAATACGTATCTGAGCCCTGGGCCTTATGAGCCTGATGCTTATTAGTACGCCCTGGCGATTTCGCCCGCACACAAGTTGTGCGGGCGCGATCGCCGCCGGGTGTCAGCTGATTGTCACAGCTGACACCCGGTGATATGTGCCAGGAGCAGTCCCTCACCGCTGCTGGCACATTAACCCCTGAAATGCTACGATCGCAGCATTGCTGGGGCAGGGGAGGTAAGTGCCGATACTTACCTCCTCTGCCGGTGTCCCGCGATGTCTGCAGCGGCTCCCGGATGTTGTCATGGTGACCCGATGTCGTCATGACAACATCCGGGTCACCAGGAGGCAGGGAGTTACTTTGGTCATGCGCAGTGCATAACCAAAGTAACTTCTGCCTGTGCAGCACTGACAGGCTGCATATGGCATAGGGAGCTGCTGCTCTGTATGCTGTACAGCCGATCAGGCTGCAAAAAGTGAAAGTCAAAGAGTGGGACAATGTGTAAAACTAAGAAAAGTGTCAGAAAGTGAAAAAAAAATGAAAAAAATTGTAAAAATATAAAAAAATGAAAAAAATAATCCCCAAAAAATAAAAATATATTGTACCCATAATATTTATTTATTGTGAAAAAAAAAATAAACCAATAAAAGTACACATATTTGGTATTGCTGTGTTCGAACAACCTGACCTATAAAACTGTCCCACTAGTTAACCCCTTTAGTGAACACGTTAAAAAATAAAAAAGCAAAAACACAATGCTTTATCATCATACAGCCAAACAAAAAATGGAATAACACGCGATGAAAAAGACGAATATAAATAAAAATGGTACCGTTGAAAACGCCATCTTGTCCCGCAAAAAAACAAGCATACAGCTCCATCGGCCGAAAAATAAAAAAGTTCTAGCTCTCAGAATAAAGCGATACAAAAAAAATATTTTTTCTATAAAATAGTTTTTATTGTGTAAAAGCGCCAAAATATAAAAAAACAATATGAATGTGGTACCACTGTAAATGTACTGACCTGAAGAATAAAGCTTCCTTATCAATTTTGCCACACGCAGAGCAACATTAAAAAAAAAACCTTATTCTGCCTCCAAAAAATCGGAATAGAAGGCAATCAGATAATGGGGTTTGGGTTGTATTAGAGTTGTGTTAGGGCTGGGATTTTTTCAAAAGTAAAGAAAAAAAATGAGGACTATATGGCGAATAGTGTTGAGCACAAGTGCTCGCTACTTGAGTTTGCATCGGGTGCTCGGGTATGCACCGAGTATCACGGGTGCTCGAGTGACATGCTCGAATCTCTGCCTCATATGCTTCGCGGCCAAAAAAAACGTTGCTGGGATTGCCTGCCATGCACGAGCAATCCCCGCATGTTTTTTTGGGGGTCTAACAACCGCGAAACATGTGGGGCGGGAACTCAAACATGTAAAGCGAGCACCTGCGATACTTGGTGCATACCCGTCTACCCTATGCAAACTCAAGTAGCGAGCACTTGCACTCAAGACTAATGACAACTTGTTCAATATGATGACCTAATGTTATCAAATTCTGTCGTACCTCTAGGGTCAAAATGTACATTATACCCCTTGATAAAATCCTTGAGGGGTCTATTTCCCAAAATGGGGTCACTTGTGGTGGGTTTCCACTGTTTAGGCGCATCCGGGGCTCCCAAAACGCGACATGGCATCCACTCTTGATTCCAGCCAATTTTGTGTTCGAAAAGTCACACAGTGCTCCTTCCCTTCTGGACCCTGCCGTGCGCCCAAACAATATTTTCCCCACATATGGGGTATCGGCGTACTCAGGAGAAATTGCACAACAGTTTTTGGGTTCCATTTTCTCCTCTTACCCTTGTGAAAATAAAAAATTTGGAGCTAAAAGATAATTTTTGTGAAAAAAGTTTGATTTTTTTATTTTCACGGCTCCATGTTACGCACCTGGGAGTTCAAGGTGTTCACCACACATCTATACAAGTTCCCTGAGGGGTCTAGTTTCCAAAATGGTGTCACTTGTGGGGGGTTTCCACTGTTTAGGCACATCTGGGGCTCTCCAAACGCAACATGGTGTCCGCTAAGTATTCAAGCAAATTTTAAATTCAAAAACTCAAATTGCGCTCCTTCCCTTCCGAACCCTGCCGTGCGCCCAAACAGTGGTTTTCCCCAACATATGGGGTATCAGCTTACTCAGGAGAAATTGCACAAGAAATGGTATGGTGCAATTTCTCCTGTTACCCTTATGAAAATGCAAAACTGGGGGCTGAAAAACATTTTTGTGGGAAAAATGTGAAAATTTTATTTTTATGGCTCAATGTTATAAACGTCTGTGAAGCACTTGAGGGTTCAAGGTGCTCACCACACACCTAGATAAGTTCCCTGAGGAGTCTAGTTTCCAAAATAGTGTCAGTTGTGGGGGGTTTCTACTGTTTAGTCACATCAAGGGCTCTCCAAACGCAACATTGCATCCGCTAATTATTCAAGCAAATTTACATTCAAAAAGTCAAATGGCACTCCTTCCCTTCCGAACCCTGCCGTGCGCCCAAACCGTGTTTTTTCCCCGCATATTGGGTATTGGCGTGCTCAGGGGAAATGGCACAACAAGTTTTGGGGTCCATTTTTTCCTGTTAGCCCTGAAAAAATAAAAAAAGTAACATTTTTGTGAAAAAAGTTAAATGTTCATTTTTTTCTTCCCCATTCCAAAAATTCCTGTGAAGCACGTGAAGTGTTAATAAACTTCTTGAATGTGGTTTTGAGCAACTTGAGGGGTGCAGTTTTAGAATGGTGTCATTTTTGGGTATTTTCTGTCATAAAGGCCCCTCAAAGTCACTTCAAATGTAATGTGGTCCCAAAAAAATTGTTTTGTAAATTATGTAGTAAAAATGAGAAATCGTTGGTCAACTTTTAACCCTTATAGCTCCCTAATAAAAAAAAATTTGGTTCCAAAATTGTGGTAATGTAAAGCAGACATGTGGGAAATGTTATTTATTAACTATTTTGTGTAACATATCTCTCTGATTTAAGGGCATAAAAATTAAAATTTTGAAAACTGCTAAATTTTCTAAATTTTCGCCAAATTTCCGATTTTTTCACAAATAAACGCAAATGATATAGAAGAAATTTTACCACTATCATGAAGTACAATATGTCAAGAAAAAAAATCTCAGAAACAGCGGGATCCGTTAAAACGTTTCAGAGTAATTACCTCATAAAGTGACAATGGTCAGAATTGTAAAAATTGGCCTGGTCATTAACGTACAAACCACCCTGGGGGGGAAAGGGGTTAACAGTATCTTAGATAATGAAATATCCCATATAATTATTTTGCATTTCAATTTGTAGGCTTACAATGCTATGAAAGTGACTTTTTGAAGCCAGAATTCTACTATAATTAGTTAATTAACTAACTATTAACTATCTCAGAAACTAGAGTCAATCTTGCAAAACCGAAGTCATATTCTTAATCAGCACCAAAAGCTTAATATAAAGCCGTTCAGACATGGTTGGCACCAAAATCACTGTGTGATCTCTGTGTCCATCATCTTACAGCACAGGACTCACACTTTCAAGTGGCTATGTGACCAGAATGGGGGGTCCATATATATCAGGATTGGGGCATATATATACCAGGATGTGGGATATTAGTACAGAATTGGGGGACATTACCCCTATAACATTGTCAGCAGCAGACCCCCCATAACAGTGCATCATGACCATATTTTTTGCTTTACTTTTTTTCTATTTTCCTCCTCTAATACCTAGGTGTGTCTCATGGTCCCGTGCATCTTATAGTCCGAAAAAAATACAGTATTTTAGTTGACAATGGTTTCAGCCCTTGAGCAGTACATAAAATGGTGGCAGGGGGTTCTCTCTAATTAAAGTAGTCTGGGTTACCTCCACTTTCTGGTTAAGTCATTTTTGAAAGGTTTTTCTAGGTTTAATAGTTTTTCTGAAGATAGGCATCCTATCATTAGTTGATAGTAAAATAATTGATTTATTCAGATATTCATGTTCTACTTATGATGAATATGTTGTGATTAAGCTTGCATTTTTATTAGCTTTTTTCACGGCTTTGCCTATTGATGAATTATTGGCTATTAGTGAGATGGGTTTGGTATTGATAAATGTCGTGGATGTTAAATTGTCTGTGTCAATGGTTTTCATATTGATATGAAGATCTAAGACAGAACAGATTGGAAATGTTACATGGTAAAGAATATCTGTTTGTCCAGTCCTAGCAGTGGAGGTTACTTACCAAGGAGACCTAAGATTCCCAACTCCTTTTCAATTCATTTCGAAATCTCCTCTTTACCTAAAGTTCAGTTCCATTCAGTAGGTAAAAATGCTTCAAAGCTCATGGAATCAGTCAATTTTCATCTCTTCATTCCACATTGGTGCTGCGACTGAGGCAGCGAGGTTGGGTTTAGATGCTGCTCTTATCAATAGTATCGGTATATGGGAATCAGAGCGGTTTAGGATGTACATTCGTCCAAATGTAATTACTTAATTCTTTTTTAGATCCCAGACAACTTTCTTTGTGGATATTCAATCACTCCTCTGTGATTTGGCACAGAAGATGGCTGAAATGTTTAATTATGCAGATAATTTGCTCTTTGAATCCTTTTATTACTGTTGGATGGGTTATCGGGGTTTGCGATGGAGGCAGGTAGATCACATATATGAATTGTGATTTATAGACCTCACCATCTCCAGATGTTATTATAATTCACGCGGGTGGCAATAACTTGGGAAGGATAAAGAGTCTGGATCTGTTGGCAAAGATGAAAATAGATTTGATTTTATGGAAATAATTCCAACATTCCTGTAACAGGCTGGGTGGTGGAACCACTGTGCCGTGATACGAGAAAAGAGCGAAGAGGCATGACTTGGGACCTCACCAAGTCCAACCTCAGATGCATGGCGGCATGTCGATATCGCAATCCGAGGAGAGACGAGGGAGGCAGGACCAGGTGCTACTCTGGGACTGACCTCGGGTGGATGGCAGCTGTTCCACAAAGGACAGGAGGAGGGGCAGCCAGTAATGTTAGATTGGCTGAAACCACAGGTATAGTGACTGACATGCCAGACACTTGAGCAGGCAGATACAGGAGGGCATGACCAGTTTATAAGCAAACTGGTGCTGGCGGGCACAACAGATAGATAGACAGGCAGGCGTGCACGGTTGGTACACAGGCTAGCAGGTGCGGATGATAGACAGATGGGCCAGCATGGTTGAAAGACAGGCAGGCTGCCATGGCTGATAGACAGGCAGACGGGCACGGCTGATAGACAGGCAGGTATACAGGATACGAGCTATGGGACATGAGAACTAGCAAGCGTGTTAGTAACAGACGCACAATGTTGCTCAGCCACCTCACATCAGGTAGAGGTGCCCTAAAATCATAGGTGGTTCCCAGTCATTGGCTGGGGACACTTTAGAATAGAGTGTGCTGTCCCTTTAAGAGGATGGGAGAGCACGCGAGCGCACCCTAAGCACAGTGCCTGGGGATTTGCACGTGGTGCGTGCACCCCGAGCATGGGCAGAACCAGGAAGTGCAGGATGGGAGCCACAGTGGTGAGTAAGTCAGCGTATCTGCCGGGGAAGGGAGGCAGGAAGCAGAGGTCCCGGCGTTACCATTTCTTTGGAATAATGCCCAATCTTTCTTTTTTGAAAAAAATTTGAAAAAGAATAAATAGAAGTTAGGCAAAATATCTGTCATCGCATAATGTATGGTTTGACAGACACATTGACGTAGTAGGTTTTGTTCTACGATTGTACAGGAATGATCTGTTTTATTTATCTGAAATACATATTACATATATTTAATGTGGGATTTTGAAATATCATTGAAAAGGCTGCTGTGGTTTATGGGGGGCGCAACACTAGGCTAATTTCCGCATGGTTTGTGAGGGGTAATCACCCAGTTTTTCTAGGGAAATTTGGTCATTTAAAATATTATACCTTTTAAGTAGTAGAATTTTAGTTTAATTACACTGTTTTACAGCCAAATAGGTTCACAAACAACAACAGATGAACTTCACTAATTTTGTGGTGCTAAAAACGAATGTGATGCTTAAATTTACTGATTGGCTCTACTTGATTGCATCACCTACTTTTATAAATGCTCTCTGTGTATGGTATACAGTTTTAGGATTTCTTAGCTTAGTTTCTTAGCATATTGACATGTTTCTTTATGTTTTTTCAGATATGTCTCTTTCTCGCATTGACAAAGTGGATCGTTTTTGCTACATATGCGGAGAAATCACTTTAGCATTATGAACGCAAAACTTGACTACAATGATAAGAAAAGCCTATAACCTGTATTTTGACTGCAGAATAGGAGATCAGAGCAAGAGTTGGGCTCCACACATATGCTGCAATAGATGTGTATCACACCTTACCCAGTGGTTGCATGGGAAGAGGCAATTTATGCCTTTTGCAGTCCCAATGATCTGGATAGACAACCGATCACACTACCAATTGTTATTTCTGCATGGTTCCTCTCATTAGGAAAGGAGTTTCAAGGAAGAAGTTGGTTTAACCTTATCCAAACATTCCATCTGCAATATGCCCAGTACCACATCACAGTCAAGTGAAGAATAAAAGGGTGCTTGGTGTCATGGTGCATCTTCTTCTCACAACCCAGTCGTTCTGTCAGCAACCTCAACTGAACCACACCTTATAACACAAAGTGAACTGAACGATCTTGTTAGAGATTTGAATCTGCTCAAGAGTCAGGATGTGCTCTTAGGTTCCAGGTTACAGCAGTGGAATCTTCTAGCAGGCAATGTTCGGATTTCTTTGTTCTGCAACCGTGATAAAGAACTTGTCCAAAACTTCTTTATGAAGGGCGATCTTGTTGCATGCAATAACATCAACATGAACTATGAACAACATTTGTGAGACCTCTGGTCCTTGTGGTGACTTAAATGTGGTTGCACCTCTTACTTGGTCTCCAGGGTGGATATTCACAGTACTGCTGCTTTCTGTGTGAGTGGAATAGTCGTGCAAGAGGATATCACTACAATAAAAGAGACTGGTCTCTCTGACATTCACTTCAGCCAGGGAGTAAAAATGTCCTGCATCCAGCACTTGTTGACCCACATAAGATTTTGTTACCACCATTTCATATCAAGTTGGGCCTAATGAAGAACTTTGTAAAGGCAATGGATAAAAATGCAAAAGCATTCAAGTATCTCATGCATCAATATCCAATATTGAAGTAGAGATAAAGAAAGGAATCTTCATTGGCTCTCAGATTCGTAAGCTTCTATAAGATGAGGAGTTCGTCCATTTGTTGCAGGTAAGGAAAAGGCTGCATGGGTAGCAATCGCATTAGTGGTAACTAATTTTTGGAGAAACTTAAGAGCTGATAACTGTAGCGGGTCTGGGAGGCGGAACCTCTGAGCAACTATACAAGGGGGCGGCCCTTGTAAGGAAGCGGGTGGCGCCCAGGGAAGACGGGCAGGTAGTCACAGCAAGTGACAAGGACAGTCTCTGGGAAAACGGGCAGGTGGTCACGGCAAGTGACCGGGACAGTCTCTGGGTAAACGGGCAGGTGGTCACGGCAAGTGACCGGGACAGTCTCTTGACAGGCGGGTGGTCACGGCAAGTGACGGCAGAGCCTCCAGGTAGGCAAGCAGGCTGGTAGCAGGTGGACGCTCCCAGGTGAGCGGGCAAGAGTCTCTGGACAGGCAGGTGGCCACAGCACGTGACGGCGGAGCCTCCAGGTAGGCTAGCAGACAGGTAGAAGGTGAGCGCTCCCAGGTGAGCGGGCAAGAGTCTCTGGACAGGCAGGTGGTCACAGCACGTGACGGCGGAGCCTCCAGGTAGGCTAGCAGACAGGTAGAAGGTGAGCGCTCCCAGGTGAGCGGGCAGACGGATCCATAGACAGACTGGCAGGGCTGGTAGGCAGACTGTCGGACCGCAGGAATAGTAGCAGGTTGACACGAGACAGGCAGGTATCAGACAGGAAACTGGCAGGAAACTGGCAGGTAACTGGCAGGTAACTGGAAACGGGACCTGAGGGCTGAAGCAGAGTGATGAACTGTGCTACAACATTGCTCGGGCACCTCCATTTTGGAGGAGGTGCCTTATATATGGTGAAGTCCTCCGGCCATTGGCCGGGGACTCCTTAGGACGGCGCGCGCGGCCCCTTTAAGAGAGGGGGAGCGCGCGCGCGCCCTAAGCACCGTGGCCGGGAAGGAGCGCGTGCTGCTAGCAGAGCGGGAGGAAGACGCCGGGCACGGAGCGGAGAGGTGAGGGGAACAGCATCCCTGCCTAGCAGGAGGCAGGGACGCCGACGCTACAGTACCCCCCCCTTTAGGCCCCCCCTTTTTTAGGCCAGACAGAAATTTAGCAAGGATGAGAGGGGCATGGATGTTCTCCCGGGGCTCCCACGTTCTCTCCTCAGGACCAAACCCCTTCCAATCTACCAGAAAAAAGGTCTTTCCTCTTACCCTTTTGGTGGCCAGAATGTTCTCTACCTCAAACTCGTCTTCAGCAGAAACCGGAGCAGGAGGCGTACCTGTAGACTTGGAAAAAGAGTTAAGCACCACGGGTTTGAGGAGAGATACATGGAAGGAGTTAGGGATCCGCAAGTTGGCCGGGAGTTTCAATTTATAGGCCACCGGGTTGATCTGTTTGATAACCTCCAGTGGGCCGATGAACCGAGGCCCTAACTTGTAGGAGGGAATCTTGAGCCGGACATACTTGGACGAGAGCCAGACTTTATCTCCAGGACGGAATTGTGGAGGATCCAGGCGTTTTGTGTCAGCGTGTTTTTTCATCTGCTCGGACGACTGAAGGAGTGCGGATCGGGTACTCTCCCAAATGGAGGAAAATTCGCTAACGAGAGATTCCGCAGCCGGATTATCCACCGAGGTGGAGACGGGAAATGGGATCCGAGGATGCTGACCGAAGACTACAAAAAACGGGGATTTGGAGGAAGATTCGCTCTCGTGATTGTTGTAAGAGAATTCGGCCCATGGCAGGAGATCCACCCAGTCTGAATGGTGGGCATTAACGAAGTGCCGGAGGTAACTGGTCAGGATCTGATTGATCCGCTCCACTTGACCATTGGACTGTGGATGGTAAGCGGAGGAGAAGTCCAAGGTGACGTCTAGCAGTTTACAATTGGCTCTCCAGAAGCGTGAGGTGAACTGAACCCCACGATCCGACACGATGTGGAGAGGCAGGCCATGAAGACAGAAGATGTGGCGGATAAAGTCTTTAGCCAGCTCGGGTGCAGACGGGAGGCCTGGCAGGGGAAAAGCGGTCAGCGACCACCCAAATGACTGTACAACCGGCAGAGACAGGGAGGTCTGTTATGAAGTCCATAGCTATATGCTGCCAGGGGGCAGCAGGTACAGGAAGCGGAAGGAGGCGACCGGCTGGCAGGTGTCTCGGAACCTTGTTGCGGGCGCAGGACACACAGGCAGAAACAAAGTCTATTACGTCCTTGTGCAGGGTAGGCCACCAGTAGTGCCGGGTAATAAGCTGGAGGGTCTTTTTCTGACCGGCGTGGCCAGCAAGTTTAGACGAGTGACCCCAGTGTAGGATCTTCTCCCGATCAGGTACAGTGACGAACGTCTTACCGGGAGGGAGACGATTTAGACTCACGGGAGCCACCTGCATTACTCTGGTGGGATCGATGATATGTTTAGGTTCCTCCTCGAGATCAGACACCAGAAAGGATCGGGACAAGGCGTCCGCTTTGATGTTTTTGTCAGCCGGGCGAAAATGAAGAACAAAATCAAAGCGAGCAAAAAACAAGGACCACCGGGCTTGGCGCGTGTTAAGTCTCTGGGCACTCTGGAGGTAAGCCAAGTTCTTGTGGTCAGTGTAAATTATTACCGGGTGAAGAGTCCCCTCGAGCAGGTAACGCCACTCCTCCAAAGCCAGCTTGATGGCCAATAACTCTCGGTCTCCAATAGAATAGTTGCGCTCAGAAGAGGAGAAGAGTTTGGAGAAGAAGCCGCAAGTTACCATTCTCCCGGAAGACGATTTTTGGGTAAGTGCCGCTCCGGCTCCAGAGCAGGAGGCGTCAACTTCCAGGAAGAACTGCTTGTTGCCGTCCAGGCGATGCAGCACAGGGGCGGAAGAGAAAGCCTGTTTTAAGGAAAGAAAGGCTTCCTCTGCTGCGGGCGGCCATTCTCTGGGATTAGTGCCCTTACGGGTGAGCGCGGAAATTGGGGCGGTCCGGGAAGAGAAGTGCGGTATAAAGAGGCGGTAATAGTTGGCGAAGCCCAGGAACCGCTGAATAGCCTTCAACCCCTCTGGTCGAGGCCACTTCTCGATGGCAGACAGCTTCTCAGGATCCATTCGTAGGCCGGTCTGAGAAATTATGTAGCCCAAAAACGGAAGCGAGGTCTGCTCAAAGAGGCACTTCTCATATTTAGCGTAGAGGTGGTTCTGCCTGAGCCTGAGCAGGACCTGACGAACATCCCTCCGGTGAGTCTGGAGATCCGGAGAGAATACCAAGATGTCGTCCAGGTACACCACTACGCAGGAGTAGAGAAGGTCCCGGAAGATGTCATTGACCAACTCTTGAAAGACGGCGGGAGCGTTACAGAGACCAAAGGGCATTACCAGATATTCATAGTGGCCGTCCCGGGTGTTGAATGCCGTCTTCCATTCATCCCCCTGACGGATACGGACCAGGTTATACGCCCCACGGAGGTCCAGTTTGGTGAAGATTCTAGCCCCCCTCAGGCGGTCAAATAATTCAGGAATGAGCGGGAGGGGGTATTTATTCTTCACTGTAATCTGGTTAAGGCCTCTATAATCTATACATGGACGGAGTGAGCCGTCCTTCTTTTTGACGAAGAAGAAGCCTGCTCCCGCCGGGGAGGTAGATTTCCGGATAAATCCCCGGGCCAGATTCTCCTCAATATATTCAGACATGGACCGGGTCTCTGCTGCGGACAAAGGGTAGATATGCCCATGGGGAGGAGTTGAACCGGGTAGCAGGTCGATTGGACAGTCATATGGTCTATGAGGGGGTAATGTCTCTGCTTCTTTTTTATTGAAGACATCCGCATAAGACCAATAGGGAGCCGGTAGACCGGGTAGATTGACTGGGGTAGGAGAAGGACGAGCAGGATGAACGGGAACTAGACAAGTCTTATGGCAGTCCTGTCCCCAGCGAAGGACCTCTCTGTCTGCCAGTCAAGCACGGGTGCATGTTTCTGGAGCCAAGGTAGACCCAGCAAGAGTGCGTGAGAGAGTCCAGGTAGAACATGAAAGGAGATGCTCTCAGAATGCAGCATTCCCACCTGCAGAGTTATGGATTCTGTGATGAGTTGGATAGGATGTGGTAAGAGGCCCCCATCCAGGGCGGCGACAGATAAAGGTACAGCCAGAGGTTTGGTAGGAATGCGGTACCTCTCTACCAGGGATTGAGAGATGAGATTACCAGCAGCTCCTGAGTCAAGTTGAGCCAGTTCGAAATAGCGGTTCTCTCCGCAGGTGATAGAGACTAACAGCATCAGGGATGGAGAGGGTTTACTTTTGTCTAGGGCGACCTCTCTGAGCGACCCTAGACACAGGCGTTTCCCGATCTCTCAGGGCAGGAACAGATCCGGTGCTCCTTACTGCCACAGTAGAAGCAGCTCCCCTCGGCACGGCGTGAGTCTTGACGGGTTTTGACCATCTTGGTCTGGTCGACCTGCATAGGCTCAGGTGAGTGTGCCTGGGGAGTAACGGAGGGAGTGACGGGTTTCTGGAAAGTAGGAGCTAGACGTGGAAACCTCCTCTCACGGGTGACCTCTTTGGCGCGCTCCTGGAACCGGATGTCAATCCGGGTGGCAAGTGTTATCAAGTCGTCGAGAGTGGTAGGAATGTCCCGACCGGCGAGAGCATCTTTAATACGGCCGGAGAGACCCTCCCAGAAAACAGACGCCAGAGCGTCGTTATCCCAGGCCAGCTCCGAAGCAAGGGTACGGAACCGTATGGCATATTGGCCCACGGTGAGATCTCCTTGATGGAGGCGTAGCAGAGACGATGCGGATGAGGTCTTTCGTCCGGGTTCGTCGAAGACTTTCCGGAAAGCCGTGAGAAAGGCTGGCAGGTCGGACACCAGGAGGTCTCCTCTCTCCCATAGAGGATTTAGCCAAGCCAGTGCCTCCCCCGTGAGATGAGACATGATGAAGGCAACTTTGGCCCGGTCGGAGATAAACTGATGGGACAGGAGTTCAAAGTGCAGGGTGCACTGGTTTATGAAGCCCCGAGCTTGAGCGGGGTCGCCTCCGAAGCGAGGAGGTGCAGAAAGCCGGGGTCCGGGGCAGGATACCACGGTATTGGTGGGCAGCGGCGCTGCCGGGTTGCGGGTCATGACGCTAGCGGTGGTTGCTGGTGGAGCAGTCAGAGTGTCCAGGCGAGAGTTGACATTCCGCAGGTGACCCAGGATGGACTCCTGTTGGGACCTCTGACGGGACAATTCATGACATAGGTCCGAGAGCGAGGGAGCTTGGGTGCCACCGGGTTCCATAGCCCGAGCAAACTGTAACGGGTCTGGGAGGCAGAACCTCTGAGCAACTATACAAGGGGGCGGCCCTTGTAAGGAAGCGGGTGGCGCCCAGGGAAGATGGGCAGGTAGTCACAGCAAGTGACAGGGACAGTCTCTGGGAAAACGGGCAGGTGGTCACGGCAAGTGACCGGGACAGTCTCTGGGTAAACGGGCAGGTGGTCACGGCAAGTGACCGGGACAGTCTCTGGGTAAATGGGCAGGTGGTCACGGCAAGTGACCGGGACAGTCTCTGGGTAAACGGGCAGGTGGTCACGGCAAGTGACCGGGACAGTCTCTGGGTAAACGGGCAGGTGGTCACGGCAAGTGACCGGGACAGTCTCTTGACAGGCGGGTGGTCACGGCAAGTGACGGCAGAGCCTCCAGGTAGGCAAGCAGGCTGGTAGCAGGTGGACGCTTCCAGGTGAGCGGGCAAGAGTCTCTGGACAGGCAGGTGGTCACAGCACGTGACGGCGGAGCCTCCAGGTAGGCTAGCAGACAGGTAGAAGGTGAGCGCTCCCAGGTGAGCGGGCAGACGGATCCATAGGCAGACTGTCGGACCGCAGGAATAGTAGCAGGTTGACACGAGACAGGCAGGTATTAGACAGGAAACTGGCAGGAAACTGGCAGGTAACTGGCAGGTAACTGGCAGGTAACTGGAAACGGGACCTGAGGGCTGAAGCAGAGTGATGAACTGTGCTACAACATTGCTCGGGCACCTCCATTTTGGAGGAAGTGCCTTATATATGGTGAAGTCCTCCGGCCATTGGCCGGGGACTCCTTAGGACGGCGCGCGCGGCCCCTTTAAGAGAGGGGGAGCGCGCGCGCGAGCGCCCTAAGCACCATGGCCGGGAAGGAGCGCGCGCTGCTAGCAGAGCGGGAGGAAGACGCCGGGCATGGAGCGGAGAGGTGAGGGGAACAGCGTCCCTGCCTAGCAGGAGGCAGGGACGCCGACGCTACAATAACTATGAAGAGTTGGTGGAAAATTTCCTCAAATAATATAAGGATCTTGGCTGTAGCATGTCCTTATAGATTCATTTCTTATATTCGCATCTCGACTTCTTTCCACCAAACTGCGAAGCAGCGTGCGACGAGCACGCTGAGAGATTTTACTCTTGTGGCTATGGAGAAAAGATATCAAGGAAAATGGATTCCATCAATGCTTGTAGATTACTATTGGACAATTGTAAGAGATGATCAGATGCAGGAGTACAAGAAACAAGCAAAAAAGAGTTGTCAGTGAATGAGGACAAAATTTTGTAGTGCAATTTTTGTAACTGTTTATAACTCGCAATAATGTTTATACATGTTTTAGTTATTTGAATTGTTGCTAAGTTTCCTCTAAATGAATATCAGAAAATTGACATAGCCAAATATTCTGCATCTTTATATTTGCAAAAATAATATTCAAAGTACTGAAACTTTTATTCATTAATTATATGCAGAAATAAAAGGAAAACTGATATCATAGAAAGAAGAGCCAACAAAATTTTTCATTGTCAGATTTGAATTCAGGAGGCCAAAATCATTGAGAAATGGCTCATTTCATAACTGAACCTGACAAGTTTTGAAAATATGTAGAACAATGTATTTAATTTAACCCCTTCACCCCCTGGCCATTTTCTGTTTTTGCACTTTTGTTTTTTGCTTCCCTTCTTCCCAGAGCCATAACCTTTTTATTTTTTGGTCAATATGGCAATATCAGGGGTTATTTTTTGCAAGGAAAGTTGTACTTTTGAATGACACCATCGGTTTTACCATATCATGTACTGGAAAACAGGGAAAAAAATAACAAATGCGGTGAAATTTCAAAACAATTGCAATTCCACAGTTGCTTTTATTTTATGTTCACTAAATGCTAAAACTGACCTGCCATTATTATTTTCCAGATCATTACGAGCTCTTAGATACCAAACATGTATAGGTTCTTTTTATTTAAGTGGTGAAAGAAAAAATACAAAGTTTGATAAAAAAAAAGTCACCATTTTCTGAGACCCATAGCGTCTCCATTTCTCAGGATCTGGGGCCGGGTCAGAGCTTATTTTTTGTTCGCCGAGCTGATACCATTTTAGGGTAGATATGATGTTTTGATTGACCGTTATTGCATTTTATTACAATGTTATGGTGACCAAAAAAACGTAATTCTGATATTTTGATTTTATTTTCTCGTTACGCCGTTAACCGATCAGATTAAATATTTTTATACATTGATAGATCGGGTGATTTTGAATGTGGCGATACCAAACGTGTATATTTGATTTTTTTTTATTGTTTTATTTTGAATGGGGTGAAAGGGAGGTGATTTAAACTTTTATATATATATATATATATATATATATATATATATATATATATATATTTTAATATTCTTAAAAACATTTTTTTTTACTTTTTACATGCTTCAATAGTCTCCATGGGAGGCTAGAAAGTGCAATTATCTGATCAGATCAGCTGTCATGTCCAAGCCCGCGCCAAAGGGAGAGACACTTCATGTGCCGTACATGTACCGCACACAATAATTTAGTGGCCTCGACTGGAATGTAGGAGCGCCACTCAACCATGTCAAGAACTCTACACAATTGCCTAAATGTGAGGGTGGCTATATAGGCCAAAGCAATACAGAAGCGGTTGAGCAACAACAAAGTAACTATTCCACAAAACCATGTTAAAGTCAAGAACCCATTCCTATTTAGAATCTGTAATATTAATTACAAATGTTGATATACAGTCATCATCTATGCAACTAGAGCAACCTAGAACCAATCTGACGGGTAAAATGTGTGAAAGTCGCTCACAAAATGTGTGCAAAGCTGGTAAAACATCGTTTCATAAGATTAAAGCTAAAAATAAAATGTATATGGTATTACTATAGGGCAGACACAATGTCTAATGGATTCAAGTGCTCTGGTAATCCCTGACTTCCATCATCCAGTAAAAAGGCAGATACATTGAATAAAAATAATTACCAGCAGATATAAACCAATTAGTAATAGTTTATTACACATAAAAATAAATACAATCAGAAATATGAAACCTAAATAAAAGTTACCATGGAGCCCTCGTGGAAGAAATATTGTGTTACGGATTCGGGTGGTGGAACCTCTGTGCTGCGGTGCAAGGAGGCACCAGAGGGGCGTGACTAAGTATCTACTCGGCCTGACCAAGGTTGCACGGCGGCTCAGTCTACTCTGTGAACCAGGGAGGGACCGAACAGAGGGACCAAGTGCCACTCTGGGACCGACCTTGTATGAGAGCAGGTGACTCCCACGGGTCAGAAGGCAGGAACTGACCGGTACAGCGGAAGAGCATGGCAGGCAGGATGACGAGTGGTCCAGGTAGTCAAGCAGGCTGATTCGGCTGATAGCCAGACAGGTGCTTCGGGTAGGCAAGCTGGCGGGCACAACCGGTAACAGGCAGGTGCTTCCAGGTAAACAGGCAAGTGGGCACGGCAGGTGACACGCAGGTGCTTCCAGGTAAGCAGGCTGGCGGGCACGGCAGATAACAGGCAGGTGCTTCCAGGTAAGCAGGCGGGCAGACACGGCAGGTAACAGGCAGGTGCTTCCAGGTAAGCAAGCGGGCAGAGCCCTTAGACAGACTGGCTGACTGGACTGTAGGCAGACTGTCAGGCTGGAAAGTAGTCAGACTGGCAGACTGGACTGAAGAACAGACTGGCTGACAGGACTGACTTGCAGAGGACCTGAGGGCTGAAGCAGAGTAAGTATAACAGAGCAACAACCTTCCATGGGCACCTCCATCTAAGAGGGAGGGAGCGCCCATGCGCCCTGAGCACAGTGCCGGGGAAGCTGCGCGCACCAGCAGCAGCAGAGAGACCGGAAGACGCCGGAGCTGGACCGCAGCGGTAAGGGGGATGGCGTCTCTGCCTGGCAGGGGGCAGAGACACCGACGCTACATATAGCATATAGCCAGTGATTCCTATACACAGCACTTGGAATTAATGTGTGACCGACCCTTATATTAAAGATATCTGACAATTGCAAAAAAAGCTGAATTTTTTGTTGTTGCAATTTGAGTGCATTTTGTGTGACACCACTTTATATATTTGGATAAATGTCCAAGAATATATCCATGAAGAAAATTACAAATAAAATTATGTTCAAATGGCCATGTGTGGATGTAGGAGTCTCTCACCACTCTCCTCGATTTAACATCTGTATTAGATCAAAAATGAACCCAGTGCTCTTGCTGTCGAGGTCCCAGCAATACAGCTGGAGTGGCTTATGATTCAGCTGGGTTGTATTGATATAGGCACCTCAATGGTTATGAGGTAGTTGTCTCCCACCGTACTTGATGGTTGTACTTCATAATCCACGGTGTGTTGGCTGCAGTCCTGCTGTCTGTCTGACAGTGAGAAAATAGACGTGGAGCCTAATCTCACATCTTCAGGGACACGTGTACACCTTTATTAAAAGTTGGTATACAAAAATGTAACATATTGGCACTCAAAAGTATTTCAGCCGGGCATATGCTCAGAAAGAGGGTAGTGTAAGTGCAAATATATCCTGGCAATCACTGGCAGCGTATACTTCACAAGACGCGTTTCGAAACCACCCAGGATCCTTTCTCAATAGTGAGTTGCTTTCTTGTGTTACTCCATTTTAACTCCAATGTAGCAAAATATGAAGTGGATCAGTAGCAAATTGAGGTTGAAAGCTGAATATCGTTCCAATGACCATGTGGAGCCTATGGAGTGGATGTATATAATAAATGTTTCCACAAAGCATAGAAATAAGAAATAGAAGGTATAATGCACTAAAACAATATACAATATAATACAATACAATATGTCATTAAAATATTATAAATATATATATAGAAAAAAAAAAATGATAACATTGATGTAACATCCCTGGCGGCGTGCTTGCATAGTGCACCACCTCCCACTATGCATGACCGCAATCTTACCTGTCAGTCCAGCCTGCAAACCATGCTCCAGTTCATGCTGTGTGCATGTCTCTTGACTGACTGCTTAGGGCGGCGGCCCGGTTACTTCTTGATTCTTATAGCTGCTGTGGGCGCACCCCTAATGCGTCTCCAGCCTATTGCTGTGAGTCACTGGATATTTAAACCCCCTCCACCAAGTAGGAGCTGCCTAAGCAACACTAACATTCAGTGTTCTCCTTGACTCTGAAGTTGCCAGGTCCAGTTCTGCTTCTTGTCTGTTTCCGCCATATCTGGGGGCTGCATTCCCAGACCTGTTATCTGTGACTTCTTGTCCGTTTCCGCCATCTCTGGGGGCTGCATACCCAGACCTGTTATCTGTGACTTCTTGTCCGTTTCCGCCATCTCTGGGGGCTGTATACCCAGGCTCGTTCTTGTATCTCTTTGCAGTAGCAGTTCCTGTCTGAACTGTATCCTAGCCTGTTACCTGTTTGTCTCTATGTCCGTACCTTCCCTTTTCCTGCAGTATCTGAACCTGCACCTAACTCCAACTCATTGTCTCTGTACTTCTGTTTGTGAGTTTTGTGTCCACTCGCTACTTCATAGGAAGTACCTTGTGTGTATCTGGTTCTGCTTGTCCCTTTTCCCTTCCTCCTTATCTTCCTGTATTTTCCAGTCTGTTCCATGTGAACAGAGCCCTGTCCTCTCTGCCTTGTCCACCGCACCTGCGGTTTCGCTCCGCTTTGACTTGCCCACTGCTTCGGCGGCTTCTCTCTGCTCTGAATTGCCCACCCCTCCGGTGGCTTCTCTCTGCTCTGCCTTGCTCACCGCACCAGCGTTTTCTCTCTGCTCTGACTTGCCCACTGCTCCGGCGGCTTCTCTCTGCACTGACTTTACTCTACTTGTCTACTGCATCTGCGGCTCTGTACCTGTCTCCCAGTCTGTACTGGACCCTATCCAGCCTGCGCTCCAACCTGCTAGTACCTCCTGGTCTGCATACCAGCCGTGCTTGCCAGTGCCCACCTGTCTGCATACCAGCCTTACTTGCCAGTACCGACCTGTCTGCATACCAGCCGTACTTGCTATATACCCACCTGCCTGTATGCCAGTCTAACTTGCCTGTTCCTGCATTCCCCAGTGTGGGTCAACAGAGCCCTGTCCTCTCTGCCTTGTCCACCGCATCTGCGGTTTCGCTCCGTTCTGACTTGCCCACCGCTTCGGCGGCTTCTCTCTGCTCTGAATTGCCCACCCCTCCGGTGGCTTCTCTCTGCTCTACCTTACTCACTGCACCAGCGGTTTCTCTTTGCTCTGACATGCCCACCGCTCCGGCGGCTTCTCTCTGCTCTGCCTTGTCCACCGCACCTGCGGTTTCTCTCTGCTCTGCCTTGCCCACCGCTCCGGCGGTTCCGCTCTCCTCTGCCTTGCCCACCGCACCTGCGGTTTTCGATCTGCTCTGCTTACTCACCACACCAGCAGTTCCTCTCTGCTCTGCCTTGTCCTCCGCTCCGGCGGTTTCACTTTACTCTGCTTGTCTACCACATCTGCGGCTCTGTACCTGTCTCCCAGTCTGTACTGGACCCTATCCAGCCTGCGCTCCAACCTGCTAGTACCTCCTGGTCTGCATACCAGCCGTGCTTGCCAGTGCCCACCTGTCTACATACCAGCCGTGCTTGCCAGTGCCCACCTGTCTGCATACGAGCCTTACTTGCCAGTACCCACCTGTCTGCATACCAGCCGTACTTGCTAAATACCCAACTGCCTGTATGCCAGTCTAACTTGCCTGTTCCAGCATTCCCCGGTGTGGGTCAACAACTGTGACTGGGGTCTGACCTGGAGTCGCACCTGGTCCCTCTACTCGGTTCCTCCTTGGTCCACGGAGTCGACTAAGCCACCGTGCGACCTTGGTCGGATCGGGTTGATACTTAGTTACGCCACTCCAGGCACTCCTTGGTTCATGGTACAGTGGGATCACGCTCACGCCAGTCAGTCCGGGCGCGAACGGAACAGTTTGCTCAGGCCATGGTTCTCGTTGAGCCCCACGGCCTTTCGCTCTCAGAGACATTTTGAATCCTTGTCTGGCAAATACGTGCACCAAGAAAAATTTTTTTTCTCAAGCTATGGCCCAGGCGATTTATGCACCAGCCCAAATGGATATATCAGCAGTCGTTCCTGCGGATCCACCAGGGTACTATGGGGATCCAAAACGAAGCCATGCATTTGTGGAGCAATGCATGCTGCATTTCAAGTTGTATGCTCACTATTTTCCTACTGATCGGGTTAAACTAGAGATCATGATGTCCTACCTAGCGGGTGATGCCTTGAAATGGATCACCTCCCTGTGGGAAGCATGGGATCCTATCATCTTTGACCTGCAGGCCTTCCTGGTGGCCTTTCTAATGGTCTTCAATGACCCTAATCCTGAAGCCTCTGCTAAAGCTTCCCTTCCCAATATCCCAGAGCAGCCCCGATGGGTAATGTGTGTAGGTAGCCTACCAGTCCTCCAGCCCGAAGAGACTGCTGCCCACCCAGAATCCACACAGAATGACTATACTCCACAGAATACTTCTCTTCCCAACCTCAAGAGGCAGTCCAGACGTGCAAGGCGTAGAGGTAAACCATCACGCCAGGTTCTGTCCTCCCAAAGACCTACTGTTCCCCAGCCTGTAAAGGCAGCTTTCCGCACAGAATCCATGAAGGATGACTATGTTCGTCAGGCAAAGCAGAAGCCAGAACTCAGTCACAAAATCGGATTGCGGTCCCGCTACGGTGGTTTGAGACCCCCTGACGGTCTTTGTCCAGCGAAGGTTGGAGAATCCCAAGACATTAGGCCTGTAGGAGAGGCTGCCCTTGGCGTTAGTGTTTCCTCTCCACAGATGACCATGACTGTCTCCGTGGCAAGTGAAGGCCTCGGATTAACCGGAAGTTTCGGGCTTAAAGCCTTGAAGAGTCAGTGTCTGATTCCCGTCCGACAACTCCAGAAGGCGGTTTGGACATTGTCAGCAGAAGGACGAGCCCTACTCAGAAACAGTCAAAATATGTCTGTACATTGGGCTGCTTTAGACATGTATATAACTGCTCCAAAGCAAGAGTTAGATACCCCTTAATACAATTGTGACTATTCATACTGTAAGATTGTTAATTTGCTGTGGACAGAACTGTGGAACATTTAACTCAAAATGTTTTGTTTGAAAGGGCGATGTGTTGTGGGGGGAGTGATAGAATAGGGACTGGGTTCCTTCTTTGGTTGGGTTGTTTTATTTGTTTTACTGTTGTGTTACAAAAAAAGTTTTAACAATAAAAAATATTTGATTTAAAAATATGTCTGTACAAATTAAGCTCCAGATTGGAGCATTACACAAGAAGAAATTCACATTCCAGGTGCTGACTGGCTTACCCACAGGTCGTCCAGAGCCGAGAGATCTAGTGCCCGCTCGGGTCTGGAGATCCTGCATGGGGTATCCTGGGGGACTGCTAAGGTACAAGGGGTGTCCAGTCCCCATATCTTCAGGACAGTCAGCAGTTTCTTCTTCTTCACCAGATCTGCAAGTCGCTGAATCGCTGTGCGCTAAAGTCTCCGAAGGAAGAGAAGCGGAGGCGATGTCCCCACATAGTCTCAACGATTGTACCAATGATCTGGCTTCAGGTACCGTCCCGCCTTACAGACATGTCATCTCTGAAACAAGTCTGAAGATGGTCCTAAAGCAAGGACCCTCCTTCTCTAATAAATCTGGTCTTACGTCCATCAAGGCGGTGTTTACCCCCGAGTCTCTGCACCCCTCCAACCAGGAGGACCTCCAGTTGTCTCCTGAATCATCCGGGGTGCTACCTGATAACAAAGGGAGAGAGACTTTCCTACACCCTGTGCCTGGTACCTTGCCCACTTCATCCTGTAAGCCTGGCAAAGTGTACTTCGAAGCAGTGATTACCCCCGAGTCTCTGCACCCCTCCAACCAGGCGGATGACCTCCTTTTGTCTCCTGAATCCTCCAGGGTGCTACTTGATAACAAATGGAGAGAGACTTTCTTACACCCTGTACCAGGTACTTCGCCCCCACTTCATCCAGTAAGCCTGGCAAAGTGCACTTCGAAGCAGTGAGTACCCACGAGTCTGTGCACCCCTCCAACCAGGCGGAGGACCTCAAGTTGTCACCTGAATTCCCCGGGGAGCTACCTGTTAAACGGAGAGAGACTTTCCTACACCCGGTACCTGGTACGCCGCCCACTTAATCCAGTAAGCTTGGCAAAGTGTACGTCAAGGCTGTGGTTACCCCCGAGTCTCTGCACCCCTCCAACCAGGCGGAGGACCTCCAGTTGTCTCCTGAATCCACCAAGGTGCTACCTGATAACAAATGGAGAGAGACTTTCCTGTGTGCTGTTCCTGGTACTTCACCCACTTCATCTGTTGCTGAGGATGGCTTGATAAGAGGAAGCATCCTAGTCACCAAGATGATGAGATCAGTTTTGTTTCCTCTAATGTATAGAAGAGGTAATCCTCTTGAAGAGAAGGATAGGCCTCCAAATTCTCTGCAGAAGACCCTTGCAGGCTTGAAGAAGAGGGGGCGTAAAGGTGGGGTACTGTAACATCCCTGGCGACGTTCTTGCATAGTGTACCACCTCCCACTATGCAAGACCGCAATCTTACCTGTCAGTCCAGCCTGCAAACCATGCTCCAGTTCATGCTGTGTGTATGTCTCTTAACTGACTGCTTAGGGCGGTTGCCCGGTTACTTCCTGATTCTTATAGCTGCTGTGGGCGCACCCCTAATGCGTCTCCAGCCTATTGCTGTGAGTCACTGGATATTTAAACCCCCCTTCACCCAGTAGGAGGTGCCTGAGCAACACTAACATTCAGTGTTCTCCTTGACTCTGAAGTTGCCAGGTCCAGTTCTGCTTCTTGTCTGTTTCCGCCATCTCTGGGGGCTGCATACCCAGACCTGTTATCTGTGACTTCTTGTCCGTTTCCACCATCTCTGGGGGCTGTATACCCAGGCTCATTCTTGTATCTCTTTGCAGTAGCAGTTCCTGTCTGAACTGTATCCTAGCCTGTTACCTGTTTGTCTCTATGTCCGTACCTTCCCTTTTCCTGCAGTATCTGAACCTGCACCTAACTCCAACTCGTTGTCTCTGTACTTCTGTTGTGAGTTTTGTGTCCACTCGCTACTTCATAGGAAGTACCTTGTGTGTATCTGGTTCTGCTTGTCCCTTTTCCCTTCACCGTATCTTCCTGTATTTTCCAGTCTGTTCCATGTGAACAGAGCCCTGTCCTCTCTGCCTTGTTCACCGCACCTGCGGTTTCACTCCGCTCTGACTTGCCCACCGCTCCGGCGACTTCTCTCTGCTCTGACTTGCCCACCCTTCCGGCGGTTTCTCTCTGCTCTGCCTTGCTCACCGCACTAGCAGTTTCTCTCTGCTCTGACTTGCCCACCGCTCCGGCGGCTTCTCTCTGCTCTGCCTTGCCCACCGCTCCGGCAGTTTCTCTCTGCTCTGCCTTGCCCACCGCTCCAGCGGCTTCTCTCTGCTCTGCCTTGGCCACCGCTCCGGCGGTTCCGCTCTGCTCTGCATTGTCCACCACACCTGCGGTTTCTCTCTGCTCTGCCTTGTCCACCGCTCCGGCGGTTCCGCTCTGCTCTGCCTTGCCCACCGCTCCGGCAGTTCCGTTCTGCTCTGCGTTGTCCACCGCACCTGCGGTTTCTCTCTGCTCTGCCTTGTCCACTGCTCCGGCGGTTCCGCTCTGCTCTGCCTTGCCCACCACACCTGCGGTTTTCGCTTCACTCTGCTTGCTCTGCCTTGTTCTCCGCTCCAGCGGTTTCGCCTTACTCTGCTTGTCTACCGCATCTGCGGCTCTGTACCTGTCTCCCAGTCTGTACTGGACCCTATCCAGCCTGCGCTCCAACCTGCTAGTACCTCCCAGTCTGCATACCAGCCGCGCTTGCCAGTGCCCACCTGTCTGCATACCAGCCGTACTTGCCAGTACCGACCTGTCTGCATACCAGCCGTACTTGCCAAATACCCACCTGCCTGTATACCAGTCTAACCTGCCTGTTCCTGCATTCCCCGCTGTGGGTCAACAACTGTGATCGGGGTCTGACCTGAAATCATACCTGGTCCCTCAGCTCGGTTCCTCCTTGGTCCACGAAGTCGACTAAGCCGCCGTGCGACCTTGGTCGGAACGGGTTGATACTTAGTTACGCCCCTCCAGGCACTCCTCGGTTCATGGTACAGTGGGATCACTAACCACGCTCACGCCAGTCAGTCCAGGCGCAAGCATATCAATTGATATGTAACACAATGAAATATGGATAAACATAGATATACATAGGACCGTTAGTTCCATTAGACTGGACTATACACTAAAACGTCCAATCGCTATCTACCTCTATCTATACCAGATACTAGACCCATTACCCCCTGCCCTAACAGAGGTACCACCCGACCATATCCATAGATCCTCACAACCTAGGGAATCATCTATTAACTTTAATAGCTGCAAATTATTATCCCCATTTTTCCAGACTAATAGTCCTAGTAAAAAACAGAATTAAACGCATTGGTGGGAACTAAGGTCATATATTTTCTGTGGTTGTGTGGGAGTGGTTTTATTTTCTTTTTGGTGAGTTTTCGCCCCCGTGACACTCTTTTGGTTTTTCTGTGTTGACCTTGAAAAAATCCTGATCCATTCTAAGTTGCTGTAGGGGGTTTTTGTTTCTATTATTACTTTTTTTGTTTTTAGCCTGATTTCTGTTGGGACACTTATTCAGGCTTGGGGCTCGATTAGTTGAATGTCCCCCCTTCTTAGTATGCAAACTTGCCGTAAGATTATCAGATAAAGATTTGCGACTATTAAAGTTAATAGATGACTCCCTGGGTTGTGAGGATCTATGGATAATTGGTTGGGTGGTACCTGTTGGGGCTTGGGGTAATGGGCCTAGCTACTGGTACAGATAGAGGTAGATAGCGATTGAACGTTTTCCATCTATGGAGGTAGATAGCGATTGAACGTTTTCCATCTATACATCCTTCTCCTACTATGTTTTTCACCCTTCCATTGACATAACAACATTATTATTAAACACATAAACTCTATCCTTCTATGTACAGTATAGAATTTCAAGGGGGGGGGGACTATTTTAAAAAAGTGTTATGAATGTGATACAACATTCCTAAAAGTCTACCTATAATCCTGTATATTTTTTTTTATTCCATTTATTCATTTAATTCTGTTTTTACTAAATAGGAATTCACACTACATTTTTTCTACAAATATGTGTCTGAATTAGCCTCTTATACAAGTACTGCATACCCACAAGCAGCGTCTCCTTTGATAGTCATAATGCATAGTGATTGGATAAACATACATTTTACATACATATATTGCTTTCATATAAATTATTTTTAAAGTCTATTAATTCATTTTCATTTTTTTAAGTATTTTTATACATACAGTACATATGTACAGTACAGACCAAAAGTTTGGACACACCTTCTCATTTAAAGATTTTTCTATATTTTCATGACTATGAAATTGTACATTCACACTGAAGGCATCAAAACTATGAATTCACGCATGTGGAATTATATACTTAACAAAAAAGTGTGAAACAACTGAAAATATGTCTTATGTTCTAGGTTCTTCAAAGTAGCCACCTTTTGCTTTGATGATTGCTTTGCACACTCTTGGCATTCTCTTGATGAGCTTCAAGAGGTAGTCACCGGAAATGGTCTTCCAACAATCTTGAAGGAGTTCCCAGAGATGCTTAGCACTTGTTGGCCCTTTTGCCTTCACTCTGCGGTCCAGCTCACCCCAAACCATCTCGATTGGGTTCAGGTCTGGTGACTGTGGAGGCCAGGTCATCTGGCGTAGCACCCCATCACTCTCCTTCTTGGTCAAATAGCCCTTACACAGCCTGGAGGTGTGTTTGGGGTCATTGTCCTGTTGAAAAATAAATGATGGTCCAACTAAACGCAAACCGGATGGAATAGCATGCCGCTGCAAGATGCTGTGGTAGCCATGCTTGTTCAGTATGCCTTCAATTTTGAATAAATCCCCAACAGTGTCACCAGCAAAGCACTCCCACACCATCACACGTCCTCCTCCATGCTTCACGGTGGGAATCAGGCATGTAGAGTCCATCCGTTCACCTTTTCTGTGTCGCACAAAGACATGGTGGTTGGAACCAAAGATCTCAAATTTGAACTCATCAGACCAAAGCACAGATTTCCACTGGTCTAATTTCCATTCCTTGTGTTCTTTAGCCCTAACAAGTCTCTTCTGCTTGTTGCCTGTCCTTAGCAGTGGATTCCTAGCAGCTATTTTACAATGAAGGCCTGCTGCACAAAGTCTCCTCTTAACAGTTGTTGAAGAGATGTGTCTGCTGCTAGAACTCTGTGTGGCATTGACCTGGTCTCTAATCTGAGCTGCTGTTAACCTGCGATTTCTGAGGCTGGTGACTGAGATAAATTTATCCTCAGAAGCAGAGGTGACTCTTGGTCTTCCTTTCCTGGGGTGGTCCTCATGTTAGCCAGTTTCTTTGTAGCGCTTGATGGTTTTTGCAACTGCTCTTGGGGACACTTTCAAAGTTTGCCCAATTTTTCGGACTGACTGACCTTCATTTCTTAAAATAATGATGGCCACTCGTTTTTCTTTACTTAGCTGCTTTTTTCTTGCCATAATACAAATTCTAACAGTCTATTCAGTAGGACTATCAGCTGTGTATCCACCAAACTTCTTCACAACACAACTGATGGTCCCAACCCCATTTATAAGGCAAGAAATCCAACTTATTAAACCTGCCAGGGCACACCTGTGAAGTGAAAACCATTTCCGGTGACTACCTCTTGAAGCTCATCAAGGGAATGCCAAGAGTATGCAAAGCAGTCATCAAAACAAAAATGGGCTACTTTGAAGAACCTAGAATATAAGACATATTTTCAGTTGTTTCACACTTTTTTGTTAAGTATATAATTCCACATGTGTTAATTCATAATTTTGATGCCTTCAGTGTGAATGCACAATTTTCAATGTCATGAAAATACAGAAAAATATTTAAATGAGTTGTGTCCAAACTTTTAGTCTGTACTGTATATACTTATGTATATGTTTTCCCTCCTTAAGCATATATGCATTTTTATCCTTTATTTAATAACGTTTGTATACATTTTTATATATTGTATTATACCCCCATAAATTAAGGTCTCCCTATATCCCAAAAAGCCTTTTCTGCTGTCTCTTCTGAGTAATAATCTATGTGGGCAGAATCTGCAGTTCTAAATTTTTTCCTGCGGTCCCTAATCAGCTAACCTGACGAAGGGGAACTGAGATTTCTCCATAACGCGTAGGTTTGTGGACACTGCAGGACTCCGTACCTAGCATTAGTGATGTCACACACAGCATTCACCCTCGTGGTTACCGGGGACATTACCGGCTGGAGCGCCCTGGTCTCAACGACTGCTCCGAAGATTTTCAGCGTCACGTTGCACACTACCCACATCCAGCCATCCGAGGACTTTGGATCCTTACAGCGGATAAACGTGATCTCAGGAGAGCAGAATGGTAGAAGGAGAGCTCCTACCCTCCAGGAGGTGATTGGAGACTACCATAAAGAGGAACCAATGTCTGCGACCTATATGTCTACCTGACACCACTTATACTTTTACTACTTATAATATACATGCAATATCTCTAGCTGGAAACAGTTCTGCTGTTCCATTCACACAGGATTACCACTAACTGACATTTCCAGTGTACTATTAACATATGGAGGGATGCTGTTTTTAGCAATTACCTATTTATTTATCTACTTTGTAAATTCGGGATCTTTGTTGTTTCTTATTTCTTTTGTGCTCATCTACATACATGTTCACATTTTGCTCACACATTATTTCTATGTCTTTTATTCCTTTCTTTCTTCCCACTCTGTTCAGCAGGTGTGTAGGGCGATAGTATCAATCCTTTATCTAGTAGCTATTCTCCCTTACCAGTTTTCACACAGGACCCGCTGATCTATCAGCAGCTTTCACCAATACCCCCCACCTTCCCCTTTTTTGGGCGCTTGTGTTTTTTAACCTAATTTCTTTCTAGATTCAGCTCCCAACATTTGTGATAGATAATTTCCTCCTATATATAGAAATTGGCTTTTGAATTGCTGTTTTGAAATGATTGGAAAGTGCATGTTTAACGAAAAATGTTTTATATTATTCATTTGTTCTGTCTCCTTTTTGAAGAGGGCTCAGTGTCCTGCTAATATATTGTTTTGAACATGGGCCCTGAATTAAATATACAGTATAACTTCTTCACTTTCACATGTTAACACGCACTCAACAAAAAAAATGCAAGTGTATTGTCGCTTTAATGTAGCGGTAGCTCGCACATCCTACTGCTGTGTATTGGAATCACTGATATTCATATTTTATCTTGATTATCAATATTTCTTACACGGGACCCCATGATATCATATTACTGACTGTATTTATTTTTTATGTGTAATAAATTATTACTAATAGGGGGATTTATATGTGCTGGTAGTTATTTTTATTCAATAAACTTAAGGCTGTAATTGCTACAACACGTGGTTCCACCATATAATAATCTGTAGGGTTTGCAGATATATAATGAATATGAACATTTTGGAGACTATTGCCTTGTAGTATAAAATGCTAGAACACATTAGTGTAATTTGTGGGGTTGATACTTTTAAAAGCCATTAGATGTCTTGTTATATATTAGATAACTGTTTGGGTTTATGGTCCTGGAAATCCTGAACACAGGTTTACAGAGGAACACACACAAGTATCTCACCAGCGCACACGGAGAAGAGCATTGTATCCAGAACATGGGGAGAACATGCAGACCTCCTAAACTTTTCTATAGCACTCAAAGCCTTGAATTAGTTTTTTTCTAGGCTTCAGGGTGTTCAGCACATGTGTAAATAGACAATACAATGTAGTCTACTATATATACAGGGAAATGCTGTGTCTGCACACACAGGAAGACAAACAAACTGCATGAATAAACCTAATTTCATAGTATAGTATGTGTATAAACACAAACCTCCATGCTGCCATTACATTGTATGACTAAACAACTATCTGATAACAATCAATGGCAGCTTGATGGGGACTCTAGTTGTGACGCTCACAGCCCTCCCTGGGAAATGGGGGTACTCGGAGCCGGGTCAGATGTTGGGGAGGCAGTCGTGGCCTGGACCCTTTCCGTGCCCAGGGCTGTCACATTAAAAGTAATGGGCTATCAGGGTTGAGTGGTATTTATCGACTACGCCACCTGTGGTGTCTGGTGATGCGCCACCAGCGCTGCTAGCAGTCCTCTGAGGCTGGATGTTGTGGCAGCAGGCGATGGTATAACTCCCCAAAGGCGGAGCTGGGCCTCAGGGCAGAAGAGCGGATGGAGGAGGTAGTAGTAGTGAGGAAGTTCTCGTGCTGTGCGGTGCAGTGTAATAATAAGAGTCCGGAGGCCTTAGGGATAGTCTTCCACATCTTTACTCATGGTTTTGGTAAGCAGCGGCAAGGCTTCTCCCTGCTCCTCACGGCGCTCTGTGGCCACCAGAGACGAGGGCTCAGCGCACCCAGGATATTCAGGCACTTCGATCAGGACCCTCTGAGTGTTCTTAAACTGTCCCTGTACGTGCAAAGGCTGGGTCTCCCTCTGGACTATGCACAAATATAGGGTAAGGCGGCAATTCCGTTCCGCCCGTCACCCGACGGGATCCACTGTAGCCTACCGGGCTTCTCTGACAGAGACGTGAAGTGGCAAAGTCAGATATCGGGGGCCGGTACCCCTCTTGCAGCAGGAGTCCCTCTGGCCAGGCCAGAATGGAGAGTACAGGTGGCGTACGCCGCTCCGTCCATGCTCCCTGGGATCCTTTTGCTTGTGGAGCTGTCACTATAGCTCCCGACCTTCTTAAGCAAGGGAACTTGACCGGGGTAGAGACACTGTTAACTCATACCCGCTCCTCGTGTCAAGGTCAGAGCACGAGGACCGTGCATCTTCAGCACACTGCAGGCTCCTACACAAGGCCGCTGCCAGCTGTGAAGATCACAATCAAAGAACTAAGAATCAAGAACGGAACCAAGAACCTTGTGTTCAAGATGGCTGGCTATTAGATATCAAATTATGTGTGTAAACTAAAACTGTGTTCTACCCTTCACCCACTACATGGTTCCCCTAACTTTTGGTTCCCCTCACTTGTGATGCTGCTGAGGCAGCACTATGGTGTATACCTGCCTCCCATAGGTCAGGAGTGTGTAGTGTTGAATGTAGATTCAGGGTCCTGACCAGTGCACCTTCCTTACCTGGGTGAGGAGACACTACACCTGCTGACAGGCTGCAGTATCCCCCCTTGTGGCGACCGAACCCTCAGGGGCGCCACATAGTGCTAAGGCATAAATATGACCTTGGATGAATAAATCCTTCACATTTGTGCATATTGTAGTTCTGCATTTCTCTGAAGCTTGGATTCTGATTTAGTAGCCCAGACATTGTTCTACTTTCCACTGTACTTTAGTTTAAGGATACAGTGAAGTGATAGCAGAACTGGTGGGGTTAGGTGGACTTGGTGGCTATGTAGGGCACCACTGAGATATTGGGCAATGTATGGACCAAAGAGAGAAAATAAAACAATTCTGTTGATTTTCTAATTGGATGCTATACTCTATAGATATACTCTAAGGCCACGGCCCCACTATCAGTATTTGGTCAGTATTCGGTCATTATTTTTTCTTAGGAGTGGGAGCCAAAACCAGGAGTGGGTGATAAATGCAGAATTGGTGACTTGTTTCTATTATACTTTCCCTCTGATTGTTCCTCACCTGGTTTTGGCTCTCATTCCTGAGAAAAAATACTGACCGAATACTGACCAAATACTGCTAGTGGGGCCGTAGCCTTAGAGACAATTACATGGCACTCACCCGAGTTGAATCCATTGCTTCTTTATTTCTTCACAATAGGTACTCACAAAGGCCGAACCACCACAAATGCAGTCATGGACATGATCATCATAGTCATCTGAACCGGGCTACAGCCACACTGGCCACATGCTGTGGTGGTTTCTACCTTTTAAATACGTGTTATATATTTTATAATGAGATATAGAATCTATTCAATCTGGGTGAGTGATTCAGTGTATGTGCCATAAAAGAAGAAGTCTCATCTATATTTTTATTCCATAATCCATCAACCCATCCTAATTATGTATGTAAGGGCGCAGACAGATGGACGTATTTCTCATGCGAGAATCACATTGGAAGCCTCGGACTGGCCGTCGGCTCTCCTGATCGTGACAGCTGCATAGAAATACATCACGCTGTCACGCTCAGGTCAGGAGAGGTGCCGGCCAGTCCGTGCACTGTGATGCCATCCTCACACGAGAAAATACAACCGTCTGTCTGCCCCCTAATGGTGTATAACTGGTGTGTTATATAGTTAACAAATAATGCAATGTGACTTCCATTTTGACATTCCGTTTGTCTGTTTTGTTTTTAGAAAAGACAAATATTGTTCATGGGCAGAAACGTATCCATCACAGAACTTATCCAAACAGAAGAAAGAGGAGTCCACTGTTATGAGTAGAGATGAGCGTTGTTCTACTTGAACTGTTCGCCAATCTCAAATTCGAGCTGTTTTGGGCGGTGTTCGAGCCGGTCGGCGAACACGAACAATTTGAGAAAAATTCGGCTGTTCGAGGTTATGTTCGATAACTGTTCGTGCACCAAAATCATAACTGGATTTTTTCTCAGTAATGATGAAAATTAATGTTAATACGCAGTTTGAGTGTACAGCGGGGCGGGGGGAGGGGCAGGGGATGGATCTCTGCAGGAACAATGAAGATCTCCATTTTTTTTTCTCTTTCCCGCATTTGCAGTGGGGAGGTGCAATCTGTCAGCCTATCAGCAGCGCACACATGGAGCGAAGTGCTTTTTTTCACACAAGCAAGGGCATGTGTGATTGGCAGTGTATGTCACATGTCCTTGCCCTATAAGACCAAGCCATTTTCCCCGTCGCCACCATTTTCTCACTGCTGCAGCTGCGTGTTAGACGGCACCGCTGTTGCTGTGTGTGCTATACCTTGTTAATTTCAAGCCAATTTTCGCACAAATATACAGATAGCTTGGGAGTAGGGAATAGTTGTGATTGCAGTCCTTTTAAGGACTAGGTTACAGCATTTCCTACGACTTTTATCAGGGAGGTCTGTGCTCTTAAATAGATAGGTTGTGGGAGTAAAGACTAATTGTAATTGGAGTCCTTTTCAGGACTAGGTTACATGAGTTCCTATCAGTTTTTGCCAGGCAGGTCTGTGCCAGTGCTGTGCAAGTTTTTTTCACAGCATTTGGCTGAATCTAGCAAAGCTAATCCTTTTTGGCCTATTGCAGAGTGTGTTAGTCAGTGGAGTAGCCTATCTGTGTTGCAAGATATAACACCTGTGTATAGAATACCAATTTTTTTACTGCACCTAGTGAAGTAAAATCTTTTGGGCATAGCATCATTCTATTAGTCCATCTATACTGACCTCCATCAGGTTGCAAACTGAATATAATTTTTTTCTGCATCTAGCTCTGAAAAAATATTTGGGCTTCTAGCGGTGTGTGGGACTTGGTCTATTAGTCCATCTATACTGACCTCCATCAGGTTGCAAATTAAAAATAATTTTTTTCTGCATCTACCTCTGAAAAAATATTTGGGCTTCTAGCAGTGTGTGGGACTTGGTCTATTAGTCCATCTATACTGACCTACATCAGGTTGCAAATTAAAAATAATTATTTTCTGCATCTAGCTCTGAAAAAATATTTGGGCTTCTAGCGGTGTGTGGGACTTGGTCTATTAGTCCATCTATACTGACCTACATCAGGTTGCAAATTAAAAATAATTATTTTCTGCATCTAGCTCTGAAAAAATATTTGGGCTTCTAGCGGTGTGTGGGACTTGGTCTATTAGTCCATCTATACTGACCTCCATCAGGTTGCAAATTAAAAATAATTTTTTTCTGCATCTAGCTCTGAAAAAATATTTGGGCTTCTAGCGGTGTGTGGGACTTGGTCTATTAGTCCATCTATACTGACCTCCATCAGGTTGCAAATTAAAAATAATTTTTTTCTGCATCTAGCTCTGAAAAAATATTTGGGCTTCTAGCAGTGTGTGGGACTTGGTCTATTAGTCCATCTATACTGACCTCCATCAGGTTGCAAATTAAAAATAATTTTATTCTGCATCTAGCTCTGAAAAAATATTTGGGCTTCTAGCAGTGTGTGGGACTTGGTCTATTAGTCCATCTATACTGACCTCCATCAGGTTGCAAATTAAAAATAATTTTTTTCTGCATCTAGCTCTGAAAAAATATTTGGGCTTCTAGCGGTGTGTGGGACTTGGTCTATTAGTCCATCTATACTGACCTCCATCAGGTTGCAAATTAAAAATAATTTTTTTCTGCATCTAGCTCTGAAAAAATATTTGGGCTTCTAGCGGTGTGTGGGACTTGGTCTATTAGTCCATCTATACTGACCTCCATCAGGTTGCAAATTAAAAATAATTTTTTTCTGCATCTAGCTCTGAAAAATATTTGGGCTTCTAGCAGTGTGTGGGACTTGGTCTATTAGTCCATCTATACTGACCTCCATCAGGTTGCAAATTAAAAATAATTTTTTTCTGCATCTAGCTCTGAAAAAATATTTGGGCTTCTAGCAGCGTGTGGGACTTGTTCTATTAGTCCATCTATACTGACCTCCATCAGGTTGCAAATTAAAAATAATTTTTTTCTGCATCTAGCTCTGAAAAAATATTTGGGCTTCTAGCAGTGTGTGGGACTTGGTCTATTAGTCCATCTATACTGACCTCCATCAGGTTGCAAATTAAAAATAATTTTTTTCTGCATCTAGCTCTGAAAAAATATTTGGGCTTCTAGCAGTGTGTGGGACTTGGTCTATTAGTCCATCTATACTGACCTCCATCAGGTTGCAAATTGAATAAAAAAATTTTCTGCATCTAGCTCTGAAAAAATATTTGGGCTTCTAGCGGTGTGTGGGACTTGGTCTATTAGTCCATCTATACTGACCTCCATCAGGTTGCAAATTAAAAATAATTTTTTTCTGCATCTAACCCAGCCAATAGTTTTGGCCTAATACCACAGTTTGGCCACTCAGCTCTGCTCGGTTACCATCCATTGTTTTTTTGTGCAAACAACTCCAGAGTTGTGAATTAGTTAACCACCAAAATGAGTGGAAAAAGGCCTGCTGCTGGTGGAAAGGGGAATAGGCGTGTTGGGAAGGGGAAAAAAGGTTGTGTCCGTGGGGTAGGTGCAGAAGAAAGACCATCTTCCAGCCAAACTAAAATGTCTACTTCTTTTAGCGGACAATGTGATAAGATCCCTTTCTTACGGCCACGCCAATCGCTACAAATTCCAGATGAGGCACAAAAACAGCAGGTGCTTCAACGGATATCAAGTGCTCCTTTAAGTGGGCTCTCCTCCACATCAACTTCAACATCACAAATACTCCAGTCCTCAAAGGTGTCACCCAAATCGCACTTGCTTCCTCACAGCTCCCAAATCTCCAGCTGCCCGTCTGAGTGTGAGGTAGAACAGATGGTTGAGTCTGCAGAGCTGTTTACTCATACTATAGCCTGGGAATCAGAGGTCGACTCCAGCGCTTCTGTGAATCCAGACGAGGAAATGATCTGCACTGATGCCCAGAATCTTTATGAGTCGGATCCAGGACCAGACGCAGAAGGTTCTGACCATAATGTAGACCCTCATTCCCAAACTGTAACTCCTATTGGTGGAGACAATGAGGAAGACGATGATAAGACTCAAATACCTGATTGGAGCGACAACTTTAGTTTTTTGTCAGGGCAGGAACAGGTTGGCTCTGAGGACGACGGGTGTGATAACGCACAGGGTGATGATGATGAGGTCGGAGATCCCACTTACTGTCAACCCACAGTCAGCCAAGAGATGAGGTCAGCAGAGGAGGTGGAGGAAGATGCTAGTGACGACGAGGTCAGGTTGCGCCTTCCTGGACAGAGACGTAGTACTGGAAGCACGTCAACAACTGCATCCTCAAACACAACTCTGCCTCTCACCACAAGTCGTGGTGGCTCTTCAGGTCGCATGGGTGCTAAGCCTTGCATAGCCTGGGCATTTTTTCAGATCGATAAAGATGACCCAACTCGTGTTATCTGTAACATTTGTCAGCAAAAGCTAAGTAGAGGCCAAAAAATACATAGTTTGACTACTTCATGCATGAACCGGCACATGGACATGAAGCATAAGTTGCAGTGGGAAGCTCAGTGTGCTACAATGCGGCCTAGCCGGCCGGGCCAATCACCGTCTGCCATATCTTGTGCATCCGCGGCCTCTTCATCCTCTGTGACTGGGGGGACAGCAGTCACACCTGTTTTGGGGCGCAGACCTGCCACCTCTTTACCCGCAACAGCCAGCGTGATTGGCAGGTCATCATTTTCTTTGGAGGTGGTAACACCAGCTGGTGTTGAGCGCTGTCCGACATCGATAGCACCACCTTTGGATCAAGGCAACCTAACATGTCCGCCTGCATCTTCCTCACAGACCGGCAGTTTGCCGGGGACACCCTTATCAACCCCGTCTAAGCACAATAGCCAGCCCTCGGTCCCTCAGATGTGGACAAGTAAAAGACCATTTCCTCCTAGCCATGAGAAAGCTAAGAGGTTGAATTTCACCATCTGCAAGCTCTTGGCTACAGAAATGCTGCCTTTCCGCCTGGTGGACACAGAGGATTTTCGAGACCTTATGTCCGTCGCAGTGCCCCAGTACCAGATGCCCAGTCGGCACTACTTCTCAAAGAAAGGTGTGCCTGCGCTCCACCAGCATGTCGCACACAACATCACCGCTTCTTTGAGAAACTCTGTGTGTGACAGGGTGCATTTCACCACAGACACTTGGACGAGTAGGCATGGACAGGGGCGTTACATGTCGCTGACTGGGCACTGGGTAACTATGGTGACAGCAGGACAAGGGGCTGCTGTCCAAGTCTTGCCGTCCCCACGAGTTGTGCGTCAATCCTCTTTATGTCAAAGTTCCTCCACTGCTTCTGCCTCCTCAACCTCCTCTCGGTCTTCCACCTGCACCCAAAGCCTGTCTGGTCATGCCACAAGCTTTCTAACTGCGCAGAAGGGATCCTGCACACCTCCTTACTATGCTGGCAGTAGGGCTCAACGTCATCAGGCGGTTTTTACATTGAAATGTCTGGGAAATGTGAGTCACACAGCTGAGGAGTTGTGGTCAGCTCTGGAGAACCAATTTCATGAATGGTTGTCTCCACTGGACCTGAAACCAGGGAAGGCCGTGTGCGACAATGCTGCAAACCTGGGTGCGGCCCTTCGCCGGGCAATGTCACACACGTGCCTTGTATGGCTCACGTGTTGAACCTGGTTGTCCAGCAATTTTTAGCCCACTATCCCAGACTAGATGGCCTTCTGCAGAGGGCACGGTCGCTGTGTGCTCACTTCCGCCGTTCGCATCCCGCAGCTCAGCGACTTACATCTCTACAGAAGTCGTTGGGCCTGCCACTTCACCGGCTAAAATGCGATGTGCCTACCCGGTGGAATTCAACTCTGCACATGTTGCAGCGACTGTGGCAGCACCGACAAGCCCTGGTGCAATACGTTCTGACGTATAGCCTGGGCCAACGAGATTCAGAGGTGGGGCAAATCACGCTGGAGGAGTGGTCTCAGATCAGGGACCTATGCACCCTTCTGCACAGTTTTGAAATGGCGACGAAGATGTTTAGTGCTGACGATGCCATTATCAGCATGACTATTCCGGTGATTTACATGCTGGAGCACATGTTAAACAGAATTCGGAGTCAGGTGGTGGCACAAGAGGAGGTGGAGGAAGTAGAGGAGGAGGAGTTGTATGCGGAAGGGCTAACATCTGCAAGGTCCAGACGGTCGGCAGCACCAAGGCGGCAGGCATGTGAGGGTGGGGGAGATGGTTTTACCAGGGCGCATGGTAGCAGCCAAACTAGTGAGGAAGGTGCAGGAGCCCAGGAAGAAGTGGAGGACGAACTGATGGAAGACTCATCAGATGAGGGAGACCTTGATCACATTTATGTTGTGCGAGGTTGGGGGGAGAGGACAGAGGAAGGAAGCATGATTGTTACCTCGCCACCAACACAACAGGGACTTGGTGCTCCTGGATGCGCAACACACATGAGTGCCTTCTTGCTGCACTACCTGCAACATGACCCTCGAATTGTGAGAATTAGAAATAATCCTGACTACTGGGTTGCCACACTGTTAGATCCCCGGTACAAAAGTAAATTTGCAGAAATTATTCCTGCCATAGAAAGGGATGCACGCATGCAGGAGTATCAGCAGAGACTGTTGCAGAATCTTACATGTGCTTTTCCACAAAATACCAGTGGTGCACGTAGTGAATCTCACAGTTCCAACTTGCCAACCGTGGGACCGTCAAGTGTTCAGCACTCAAACCGTAACAGAACCACAGTATCTGCTGGTAACATCAATTTTGCGGAATCATTTCACCACTTTTTTAGCCCATCCTTTGCAAGGCCACAGGAGACAAGAAGTCTGACACATAGTCAACGCCTAGAGACGATGGTACAGGAGTATCTCCAAGTAAACATTGAAGCCACGACTGTGTCACTGGACCCTTGCTCTTTTTGGGCTTCCAATCTGGATAAATGGCCGGAGCTAGCCACTTACGCCTTGGAGATCTTGTCATGCCCCGCAGCCAGCGTTCTGTCTGAACGTGTGTTCAGCGCTGCTGGTGGTGTGCTGACAGATAAGCGCACGCGGCTCTCCACTGATAATGTAGACAGACTCACGTTCATAAAGATGAACAAATCATGGATCCGAAACGACTTTTCTACCCCTGTGTCATCCTGGGGAGAGTAAAAGCTTGATGATTGGTTAAAATCACCCTACCAACCGTTTTAAGCTTTCAAATTACTAATCATGTTTATCTGTATCTTGACTGGAAAATAATTTGGGCTTTGTAGCAGTGTGCAGCACTGATCCTATTAGGCCATCTATACTAAAGCTTCACCAGATTTAAAATTAAAAATAATTTTTAGCTGCATCTAGCCCGGAAAATAATTTTGGGGCTCCGAGATGCGCAAGGCACATAAGTGCCTTCTTGCTGCACTACCTGCAGCATGACCCTCATATTGTCAGAATTCGAAGTAATCATGACTACTGGGTTGCCACACTCTTAGATCCCCCAAACTTTTCGATCAACCTTTTCATTTTAATAAAGACCAAAAAAATGGTCATTTTTGAAATTATAAGCATTAGCAGGTTGTTGGAAACTGAAATCAAACAGTTTTCAACTCAAAACTTTATTCTAGGTGATGTTACATTTTCACATAGGACCCCTTGTTCGAAAGGAGCTTCTGAACTCTCTCGTCCATTGAATTTGTCAGGTTTTGGATGGTTTCTGCTTCAATTGTTTTGCATGAGGACAGAATACCCTCCCAGAGCTGTTGCTTAGATGTGAACTGCCTCCCGCCATCATAGACACTCCTTTTAATGATGCTCCAAAGGTTCTGAATGGGGTAGAGGTCAGGGGAGCATGGGGGTCACACCATAAGTTTGTCCCCTTTTATGCCCATATTAGCCAGAGATGCAGATGTTTTATGTGCAGCATGAGATGGTGCATTATCATGCAGAAAAATGATCTTGCTGTGAAATACACGGTTCTTCTTCTTGAACCATGGCAGGAAGTGCTGTTTGAGAAAATCCACATACATTATGGAGTTCATCTTTAGCGCCTTCAGGGATCCTAAAGGGGCCGACAATCTCTCTCCCCATGATTCCAGCCCAAAACATTACTCCACCTCCTCCTTGTTGGCGCTGTAGCCGTGTTTGCGTGGGGTGTCCATCAACCAGCCATCCTCCACTCCATCCATCTGGACCATCGAGCGCTGCACGGCACTCATCCGTGAACAAAACAGTTTTGAAATCAGTCTTCATGTAATGTTTGGCCCACTGGAGCCGTTTCTGCTTGTGTGAAGTGGATAGAGGAGGTCGACAGGATGGCGCATGCACAGCTGCAAACCTCTGAAGGACCCTGCATCTTGTTGTTCGGGGGACGTTGGAGGCACAAGCAGCTTCAAAAACTTGTCTGCTGCTATGACAAGGCTTTTTTGCCGCTGCTCTTTCAACCTGACGTAATTGCCTGTAGGAAAGAGTCCTCAATTTGCCCTTATCAGCACGCACACGTGTGTACTGTGAATCAGCTACATACTTCTTGATTGCCAGGACACTTCATCCTGATCATCGCACAATGTTGATTGTAGTCATGCCTTGACCTAAACACTCCACAATTTGTTGCTTCTCAGCAGCCGACACATCCTTTTTCTTTCCCATTTTGGCAGAAAATGTAGGCTGCTTAATAATGTGAGAGAGCCTTCTTAAGTAGTCTTGCCTTTCATTGGACACACCTGCCAAACTAATTAGCACAGGTGTCTGCAATTGCTTACAGTGATATAAAGAGCCCTGACACACATCACCATCAATGAGTTTAACTGACAAACAAACAAATTCTTCCCTTATCACTCCTAAACACTTTTTGTATAATAATTTGGAACGCAGTGTACATGTGCTTTTCCACAAAACACCAGTGGTTCACGTAGTGAATCTTACAGTTCTAACTTGCCAACCGTGGTCTGTATGGAGTTGTTCAATAAAGGGCCCAAAATTAAGATAACATAGATGGGAGAGGTCTCTATGAATAGGAATTCCTAAGTATTTGATACCCTGTGAGGGCCAGGCAAAGGGAAAGTTGGACTGGATGGAATCCTATATGGATTTGGGGAGGGAGACATCGAGGGCCTCAGACTTCGCTGCATTGATTTTAAAATTTTACCATGTAACAAAGTGATCTATTTCAGCCATAACAGCATGGATGGATATATGTGATTGAGTGATATATACTAGGACATCATCAGCAAATAGAGAGCACTTGTACTCGGTGCCTCCCACCTCAATCCACCTAATATTGGGGTTATGGCGAATTGATGAGAGCAGGTGCTCCGTCACTAGGATGTATAAGAGAGGGGACAGAGGACATCACTGCCTTGTCCCATTGGTGATTGTGAAAGGTGATGAAAATGTTCTGACGCACCCCCTGGGCCTTGGGACACCCGGAGCCGGACCCTTTTTGGTGGATGCTGGTGGTTGTAGTCTTCGTGGCGGCGACCCAGTTCCGTGGCTCAGGGCGGTCAAACCAGTGGCGGAACTATTTATGTGGTTTTCATGTTTAAATGTCCGACTACGCCACCCGTGGATTGCGGTCAGAGTGAACCGCCGCTACAGGGCAGACCACTGAGGCTGGTGTTGTGGGTGCAGCAGAGCGTAGCATAACTCCCCACGGGAGGAGTATAGCCTCAGGGCAGTGTATGCGGAGGATGGGGGTGATGGTGCAGGGCAGCAGCAGTAACGACACGGAGTCAGTGATGCAGTTCAGGGCCTTTACTCACAGTTCTTATTATCCAGACCACGTCTGCAGGTAACGGCTGCCCACGTCGTACTGTGCTCACCAGGTGAGGGGCTCAGACAACTCCCAGATAACTTTGGATCACTTCACAGGACCCCCTTTGTGTGTCCTTTGTCTGGCCTTTCTTACCAACACTTCTGTCCGGCTGCCTCGGGCCTCCTCTTGGTAAACTTGGCGCCAGTTTCCCTGACCCTATGTGGTGCCTTCCTAGCGGGTGTAGCGAGGGGCTGCGCCACATAAAATGTCAGAGCCTCCGGTTTCTAGCTGAGGGTCGTTTCCTGCCTCCACTAGTTCGGGGACCGGTCTCCCCCTTTGGCCTGACCCCTCCACGCAGGTGGATTCGGGCGTGCGGTGGCGACTCGCCCGTCCGCACCCCTGGGATCCCTTCATTCCTCGTTCCTGGAGCCTTCTCCGCTCCTCTTCCTTCCTTCTCCCTCTTCCAGGCCTGGGCCTCTGTTACTAGGCCCGCCTCCGGAGCAGAGCTCATGCAGAGCCCCTGCTCCCTGCCACTTCTGCTCAGACTTCTCTGCACTGAACTAAGATGGTGCCCACCTTTTATACTCCCTTCTCAATGCACCCAGGAACTGCTTCCTCCCTGCTCCTGCACTACAGGGTTCCCCTTCCTCAGTGTTCCCTCCCCCCACTCCAGCCAGGGACAGGGACTGTCGTGCCCATCTCAGGGGCATATTGGTCGCCCTGCCCCACGGCAATGTGGTGTAATGCATGTGACGCGCCCCCTGGGACATATTCCTTTTTGAGGGGAATACCCGGCACCGGATCAGATGGGGGGGGTTGTAGTCTCCGAGCGGCTGTGACCCGGCCCCGTGCCCAGGGCGTCAAGCTCAGTGTTATGTGGCAGTCCTACAGATGTTATAAGTTCTTAATGTCGACTACGCCACCCGTTGTGATGCGGTCACTGTGGCCGCCGCTGCAGCAGGGTCCGCTGAGGCTGATGGTGGGTGCGCAGCTTGGTGGGATAACCCCCAACGGGAGGGGTATAGCCTCAGAGGGGACAGGCGCAGAGGATGGGGGTTGTGGTGGTGTAGTGCAGACGGCAGTGAAGACAGAGTCGGGTTGTGCAGTTAAGGGTGTTTACTTACTGCAGATGTTGTGCTGGTCACTCCAGCTGCTAGTGACCACCCGAGCCGTGCTGCGTCCACCAGGTCCTGGATCCAGCCAACCCCCAAACAAGTCCGGAGCGTGGCCCTGAGCTCTCTTTCTGTCCCGTTCTCTGGCCGTCCCCACCAGTGATCCACCTAGGTCCAGCTCCCTCGGGCCTTCTGTTGGGACACCCTTGGCCTTGGGTTCCCTGACCCTTCATGTGGTGTGCCTTCGGGGTGGATGTGATGGGTGACCGTGACAAACGCTGCCCACGGTCTCCGGTCTCTGGCTGGGGTGTGTTTTCTGCCCCCACCAGCTTGGGATCCGGTACCCTGTGCCGACTCCTCACCCGGTGCTTTAATTTGGGTTCTTGGGTCCTCTCTGTTCTCCCCTCTGGGTACTCCTTCTCTGCTCCTCTCTCACTCAGGGTCTCTCTCTTGCTGCAGGCTGACTTCCTCTCTGCTTGCTGTCTGCTCCTCTGCAGCTGTCTTGCTGTCTGCTCCTCTGCAGCTGTCTTGTTCTCTGCATCTGACCCTGATCTTAGTTGGTGCCCACCTTATATACACCCTCTATATGTGAGCTCAGGTGACCAGCACCCAATGAGCTCCTATCTTTACCCAGGCTGCTCCCCCTATCTGCCCCTACACTACTTGGGATGTTCCACTCCCCTCCCACTCCAGCCAGGAACAGACTCGGTCGTACCTGCACATTTCTAAGTGGGAGTACCGTCGGCCTGTTCCCCGGAAATGGGATGTGTGTAGTGCATGCAGCCTACCGAGCTCAGTTCCACACTCCATCCTTACCCGGGAGTGGAATATCACACCTCTGGGTTGAGGTGCAATACTCCTGTAGCAGCCGAATCCTCAGGGTGCTACATTCCCCCCTGGTAAATCACAGCACGTCCTCGGGCTGTAAGACAAAAACACCAAAACATACAAAATTCTTTTTTTTTTTTTATAAACATAATAAAACATATAAAACATTATATATATAAAACTTTTCATATAAACATTCTCGTAGTCGTTTCTTGTTTCAGGTTCCTCCTCCGGACACTGTGCAACGTGTGTCCGGGAAAAGTACGACAGTCTCTTAGAAAAACTGGTTTTCCTATAAAACCGGTAGGGGGCGCTTTAGGACGCGCAACTATATACAGGGGTAGTGGCCGCTCTCAGTCCTCGGCCAGGTAGAGGGAAGGGAATGGCTGCTCACAGTCCTCAGCCTGTGGGATTAAGGGGTTAACGGGTAAACAGTTCACTCAGCTGGTCCCAACGGGGACTATATATATATATATCAACAGTTTCTTTGGTACCCGGTCGGGTAACTATTTACATCACTTGCTCTGCCGCACTCAACGGCGTCTTCCTCCTGCTCTTTGCTTATAGCTGGTTGTTACTTCAGACCCGTCCGGGTCCTCTTGCTCCTCCTCCTCGCACCGCAACTCCTCCTCCGTCAGGCGGTGTACGTGGAGGGCGTAAGGTCCTTTGGCACACTTGTGCCGGGTGAAGGTGACCTCGTCTCCGATGTAGAGGTCACGACCTCTGTGCCCCTCCGGCAGATGGGACTCCACGTCTCTGCGCGTGACAAAGACGTCGCCGAGGGTGTTGTTGTCTCGAATGAAGCCCCACCCATGCTGCTGGTTGAACTTGATCACTGTCCCGATGGTGCGGGGACAATGCGCTGCACGGGGGTCCCTCCTGGTCCGGCTCTTTTGCTCGGCGCTCCTTATTTGGGCCTGTTGTTCCCGGACCCGCCTCTCTCTCCGCTCCCTCGCAAACTCCTCGAGCTGTTGGCGGCAGCACTCCGCACGCTCTGCTGCAGCTGCCCTAGTTTCCTGAGTGAACCCCATAAGATCTTCTCCGGTGGGGTCCCACTCAAACTGTGCTTCCGCAAGCGGGGGCGAGATCCGTGCCACGGGCTTCGGAGCCGGAATCAGGGGTTCATCCAGGGGTCTTAGTTTCTGCTGCCGTTCCAGCTCATGGTATCCTTCGGGCCAGATGAAGGGCCGCCCGTCCGGCCATGTGAGCTGGCTGAAGAAGTCCTCCCCCAGGTGTGGCACCCTTGGTTTTACGGGCGCGGGCGCGGTGGTGGTGGCGCCCGGATTGCCCAGGCCTTGCGGCCAGGCCTGGGGCACCTGGAAGGTGAAGGGCACCGTTAGGACGGCGGCGCCCTGGGCTACCTGGCCTTGCGGCCAGGCCGGAGGCTCCGCGGAGGTAGGGGGCGCTGTTGGTGATGCGGCGCCCGGGGGTACTAGACCTTGCGACCAGGCTGGCGGTATTTCCTGCTTTGTCACGCTCCGGGTCGAGGCGCGTGACGTCACAGGGGTCGCTGCGGCGGCTTCCGGTCGGGGCCTAGTCCATAGCGGTGACATGGCGGCTACGGGCACAGCAGGGGGACTTTCGGGCTCTGCGACGGGGAGCTGGGGCAGGTAAGCGGTGTCACGGCTTGGGGTATAGGTGTCCCCTTTACCTGCCTCCATGCGTTCGGCTCCCTTCTCGGCGCCGTCTCCGGCCTTGGGTCCTCCCGCGCCATCCTCAGAGGCGGTCTCCTTCCTCATCTCGGCTGGCGTGCTCCGGGTCTTGGTTTCAGCTTGCGTCTTGGTTTCAGCTTGCTGGGCCATCTCCCGGCTCCACTCCGCCAATATCTCGCGCTGTACCCGGGCCATCCTCCGTGCGAGGCCCTCCAGGGCAGTCTGTGCACACTCCCAGTCTCGGGGGAGCTGTGCAAGGACCTCCACTAGGCCTAGTGGGGTCGTGGTGTCCAGCAGGCTCCTGACCAACGGGTCGGTGCTGCTCTGCTCTTCTTCCAGCAGGCTCCTGGCCAGCGGGCCGGTGCTGCTCTGCTCTCCTTCCTCGGTCTTTAGCAGACTCCTGGCCAGCGGGCCGGTGCTGTTCTGCTTTCTCTCCATATCCGGGTAAGCTTCTCCGCTACTCCTCGTTAGACTTCTTGCCTCCGGGTGCGCTCGCTCCAGACTGCTCCAGGCGGCACCCATCTTTGCTCTTTTCTTTCGTCTCCTCCCACTTCGAGGGCGGTCCCGGGGCAACTCGGTGACTGTCAGCTCCAGGGGTAGTTCTTTCACGCTGACAGACACCTCCAGCATCACAGTCTCTGTTGGTGGGGGCGGTTTCCACTTTTGGCGCCATTTTCTGTCCTGGCCCACGATGGGAGGTGGCCTCCTGCCCTCCTTTGGCACGCCCATAATGGCGTCCGCTGCTCTTCCAAGGCGGGAAATCTGCGGTTTTGGCGGGAAGCGTCGCCAAGTGGCGGGAAACTCTGCAGATGGCGGGAACAAGTTGGAAATGGCGGACAATCGGCGGGAAACGACTGGTGATGGAGTCCGATGGCGTGGACCCTCCGGAACCGGCGGGAGACTTCTTTCTGAGGTAAACTTGCACTTTTCTTCAGGCACGCAGTACCCGGGTGTTGCGGGCACGTAATCCTGCCGACTACGCCAAAGTTGACGCGCCCCCTGGGACATATTTCTTTTTGAGGGGAATACCCGGCACCAGATCAGATGGGGGGGTTGTAGTCTCCGAGCGGCTGTGACCCGGCCCCGTGCCCAGGGCGTCAAGCTCAGTGTTATGTGGCAGTCCTACAGATGTTATAAGTTCTTAATGTCGACTACGCCACCCGTTGTGATGCGGTCACTGTGGCCGCCGCTGCAGCAGGGTCCGCTGAGGCTGATGGTGGGTGCGCAGCTTGGTGGGATAACCCCCAACGGGAGGGGTATAGCCTCAGAGGGGACAGGCGCAGAGGATGGGGGTTGTGGTGGTGTAGTGCAGACGGCAGTGAAGACAGAGTCGGGTTGTGCAGTTAAGGGTGTTTACTTACTGCAGATGTTGTGCTGGTCACTCCAGCTGCTAGTGACCACCCGAGCCGTGCTGCGTCCACCAGGTCCTGGATCCAGCCAACCCCCAAACAAGTCCGGAGCGTGGCCCTGAGCTCTCTTTCTGTCCCGTTCTCTGGCCGTCCCCACCAGTGATCCACCTAGGTCCAGCTCCCTCGGGCCTTCTGTTGGGACACCCTTGGCCTTGGGTTCCCTGACCCTTCATGTGGTGTGCCTTCGGGGTGGATGTGATGGGTGACCGTGACAAACGCTGCCCACGGTCTCCGGTCTCTGGCTGGGGTGTGTTTTCTGCCCCCACCAGCTTGGGATCCGGTACCCTGTGCCGACTCCTCACCCGGTGCTTTAATTTGGGTTCTTGGGTCCTCTCTGTTCTCCCCTCTGGGTACTCCTTCTCTGCTCCTCTCTCACTCAGGGTCTCTCTCTTGCTGCAGGCTGACTTCCTCTCTGCTTGCTGTCTGCTCCTCTGCAGCTGTATTGCTGTCTGCTCCTCTGCAGCTGTCTTGTTCTCTGCATCTGACCCTGATCTTAGTTGGTGCCCACCTTATATACACCCTCTATATGTGAGCTCAGGTGACCAGCACCCAATGAGCTCCTATCTTTACCCAGGCTGCTCCCCCTATCTGCCCCTACACTACTTGGGATGTTCCACCCCCCTCCCACTCCAGCCAGGAACAGACTCGGTCGTACCTGCACATTTCTAAGTGGGAGTACCGTCGGCCTGTTCCCCGGAAATGGGATGTGTGTAGTGCATGCAGCCTACCGAGCTCAGTTCCACACTCCATCCTTACCCGGGAGTGGAATATCACACCTCTGGGTTGAGGTGCAATACTCCTGTAGCAGCCGAATCCTCAGGGTGCTACACATGCAGGTGTCGGGTCCTGATCCACACTCCATCCTTACCTGAGAGTGAGATATCACACCTCTGGGTGAGGTGCAATACGTCTTTAGCAACCGAGCCCTCAGGGTGCTACAGTTCCATTTATCTTCAGCCTAGGTGACGTATTGCGATACAGGGCCGTGATTTTGGCTATAAAAGGGTCCCCTAGACCCCTACCCCAAGCTTTTTAAGAGAATCATATATGGCGTGCCAGGAGACTCTATGGAATGCTTTCTCAGCATCCAACGAGAGTATCTAATTACAAATTTTTAACTGCATCTAGCCCAGGAAATACTTTTTGCCTAGTAGCAGTGTCTGCTAGTAAGCGGATTATCCCGGCTGTTAAGCAAGCTGCACCACCTGTAGTTTAGACACTTAATTTTTTCAAAGGAAATGCTTCGAGACCATGGGATACTTAGTGAAGAGCATCAGGAGGCACCCCAAGGCATAGGGGCTGGGACTGGCAGTAGGATGCCTTGCGGTGGACAGCCGAGCTCGATCCTTATAAAAGCTTTTTAACTGCAGCAGCTTTAGTGGACGCTACTGGAGCTGGAATTACCGCGGCTGCTGGCATGAGACTTGCCCTCCAATAGATCCTTGTAAATGGATTTAAAGTGTATTCATTCAAATTAGAGAGACAATTTAAATTAAAAAGCTTAGAGCTGCCTCCACCACAGGGGGGCTCGCTCGACCCACCAGCGGACAGGCACCAGTATTGGGAGAGGGGGGCTGGCCGTCAGGGTTCACCGCGGCTCTGGCACAAACCCGGCGACACGGAGGTGGCACGGGCAGGAGCGGACTGGCCGTGTCGGCTTCTCACTTTTTGGATTTTAGAAGGGCATGACATGCCTATATCTGTGTCTCCCCCTCCTTTTACTCCTCCACCTCTTTTATTTTCGCATGACTATATGTACTTGTCACTTTTCCATGTGTTAGTTATGTCTTCTGAGCAGTTTGTCAGCTTTTGGACACCTTTGAAGGTGTTTTCTATGTGTTTCTATGTGTTTTTGTTTGCCTGCCATTGGTTTTAACGGTGTTCGAAGGTGTTCGACGAACAGTTCGACGAACAGTTCGGCGAACACACGGGTGTTCGACGAACCGAACCGAACTCGAACACTACGGGGGTGGCTCAACACTAGTTATGAGTAGAGATGAGCGTTGTTCTACTCGAACTGTTCGCCAATCTCAAATTCTAGCTGTTTTGGGCGGTGTTCGAGCCGGTCGGCGAACACGAACAATTTGAGAAAAATTCGGCTGTTCGAGGTTATGTTCGATAACTGTTCGTGCACCAAAATCATAACTGGATTTTTTCTCAGTAATGATGAAAATTAATGTTAATACGCAGTTTGAGTGTACAGCGGGGCGGGGGGAGGGGCAGGGGATGGATCTCTGCAGGAACAATGAAGATCTCCATTTTTTTTTCTCTTTCCCGCATTTGCAGTGGGGAGGTGCAATCTGTCAGCCTATCAGCAGCGCACACACGGAGCGAAGTGCTTTTTTTCACACAAGCAAGGGCATGTGTGATTGGCAGTGTATGTCACATGTCCTTGCCCTATAAGACCAAGCCATTTTCCCCGTCGCCACCATTTTCTCACTGCTGCAGCTGCGTGTTAGACGGCACCGCTGTTGCTGTGTGTGCTATACCTTGTTAATTTCAAGCCAATTTTCGCACAAATATACAGATAGCTTGGGAGTAGGGAATAGTTGTGATTGCAGTCCTTTTAAGGACTAGGTTACAGCATTTCCTACGACTTTTATCAGGGAGGTCTGTGCTCTTAAATAGATAGGTTGTGGGAGTAAAGACTAATTGTAATTGGAGTCCTTTTCAGGACTAGGTTACATGAGTTCCTATCAGTTTTTGCCAGGCAGGTCTGTGCCAGTGCTGTGCAAGTTTTTTTCACAGCATTTGGCTGAATCTAGCAAAGCTAATCCTTTTTGGCCTATTGCAGAGTGTGTTAGTCAGTGGAGTAGCCTATCTGTGTTGCAAGATATAACACCTGTGTATAGAATACCAATTTTTTTACTGCACCTAGTGAAGTAAAATCTTTTGGGCATAGCATCATTCTATTAGTCCATCTATACTGACCTCCATCAGGTTGCAAACTGAATATAATTTTTTTCTGCATCTAGCTCTGAAAAAATATTTGGGCTTCTAGCGGTGTGTGGGACTTGGTCTATTAGTCCATCTATACTGACCTCCATCAGGTTGCAAATTAAAAATAATTTTTTTCTGCATCTACCTCTGAAAAAATATTTGGGCTTCTAGCAGTGTGTGGGACTTGGTCTATTAGTCCATCTATACTGACCTACATCAGGTTGCAAATTAAAAATAATTTTTTTCTGCATCTAGCTCTGAAAAAATATTTGGGCTTCTAGCGGTGTGTGGGACTTGGTCTATTAGTCCATCTATACTGACCTCCATCAGGTTGCAAATTAAAAATAATTTTTTTCTGCATCTAGCTCTGAAAAAATATTTGGGCTTCTAGCGGTGTGTGGGACTTGGTCTATTAGTCCATCTATACTGACCTCCATCAGGTTGCAAATTAAAAATAATTTTTTTCTGCATCTAGCTCTGAAAAAATATTTGGGCTTCTAGCAGTGTGTGGGACTTGGTCTATTAGTCCATCTATACTGACCTCCATCAGGTTGCAAATTAAAAATAATTTTTTTCTGCATCTAGCTCTGAAAAAATATTTGGGCTTCTAGCAGTGTGTGGGACTTGGTCTATTAGTCCATCTATACTGACCTCCATCAGGTTGCAAATTAAAAATAATTTTTTTCTGCATCTAGCTCTGAAAAAATATTTGGGCTTCTAGCGGTGTGTGGGACTTGGTCTATTAGTCCATCTATACTGACCTCCATCAGGTTGCAAATTAAAAATAATTTTTTTCTGCATCTAGCTCTGAAAAAATATTTGGGCTTCTAGCAGTGTGTGGGACTTGGTCTATTAGTCCATCTATACTGACCTACATCAGGTTGCAAATTAAAAATAATTTTTTTCTGCATCTAGCTCTGAAAAAATATTTGGGCTTCTAGCGGTGTGTGGGACTTGGTCTATTAGTCCATCTATACTGACCTCCATCAGGTTGCAAATTAAAAATAATTTTTTTCTGCATCTAGCTCTGAAAAAATATTTGGGCTTCTAGCAGTGTGTGGGACTTGGTCTATTAGTCCATCTATACTGACCTACATCAGGTTGCAAATTAAAAATAATTTTTTTCTGCATCTAGCTCTGAAAAAATATTTGGGCTTCTAGCGGTGTGTGGGACTTGGTCTATTAGTCCATCTATACTGACCTCCATCAGGTTGCAAATTAAAAATAATTTTTTTCTGCATCTAGCTCTGAAAAAATATTTGGGCTTCTAGCAGTGTGTGGGACTTGGTCTATTAGTCCATCTATACTGACCTCCATCAGGTTGCAAATTAAAAATAATTTTTTTCTGCATCTAGCTCTGAAAAAATATTTGGGCTTCTAGCAGTGTGTGGGACTTGGTCTATTAGTCCATCTATACTGACCTCCATCAGGTTGCAAATTAAAAATAATTTTTTTCTGCATCTAGCTCTGAAAAAATATTTGGGCTTCTAGCAGTGTGTGGGACTTGGTCTATTAATCCATCTATACTGACCTCCATCAGGTTGCAAATTGAATAAAAAAATTTTCTGCATCTAGCTCTGAAAAAATATTTGGGCTTCTAGCGGTGTGTGGGACTTGGTCTATTAGTCCATCTATACTGACCTCCATCAGGTTGCAAATTAAAAATAATTTTTTTCTGCATCTAACCCAGCCAATAGTTTTGGCCTAATACCACAGTTTGGCCACTCAGCTCTGCTCGGTTACCATCCATTGTTTTTTTGTGCAAACAACTCCAGAGTTGTGAATTAGTTAACCACCAAAATGAGTGGAAAAAGGCCTGCTGCTGGTGGAAAGGGGAATAGGCGTGTTGGGAAGGGGAAAAAAGGTTGTGTCCGTGGGGTAGGTGCAGAAGAAAGACCATCTTCCAGCCAAACTAAAATGTCTACTTCTTTTAGCGGACAATGTGATAAGATCCCTTTCTTACGGCCACGCCAATCACTACAAATTCCAGATGAGGCACAAAAACAGCAGGTGCTTCAACGGATATCAAGTGCTCCTTTAAGTGAGCTCTCCTCCACATCAACTTCAACATCACAAATACTCCAGTCCTCAAAGGTGTCACCCAAATCGCACTTGCTTCCTCACAGCTCCCAAATCTCCAGCTGCCCGTCTGAGTGTGAGGTAGAACAGATGGTTGAGTCTGCAGAGCTGTTTACTCATACTATAGCCTGGGAATCAGAGGTCGACTCCAGCGCTTCTGTGAATCCAGACGAGGAAATGATCTGCACTGATGCCCAGAATCTTTATGAGTCGGATCCAGGACCAGACGCAGAAGGTTCTGACCATAATGTAGACCCTCATTCCCAAACTGTAACTCCTGTTGGTGGAGACAATGAGGAAGACGATGATAAGACTCAAATACCTGATTGGAGCGACAACTTTAGTTTTTTGTCAGGGCAGGAACAGGTTGGCTCTGAGGACGACGGGTGTGATAACGCACAGGGTGATGATGATGAGGTCGGAGATCCCACTTACTGTCAACCCACAGTCAGCCAAGAGATGAGGTCAGCAGAGGAGGTGGAGGAAGATGCTAGTGACGACGAGGTCAGGTTGCGCCTTCCTGGACAGAGACGTAGTACTGGAAGCACGTCAACAACTGCATCCTCAAACACAACTCTGCCTCTCACCACAAGTCGTGGTGGCTCTTCAGGTCGCATGGGTGCTAAGCCTTGCATAGCCTGGGCATTTTTTCAGATCGATAAAGATGACCCAACTCGTGTTATCTGTAACATTTGTCAGCAAAAGCTAAGTAGAGGCCAAAAAATACATAGTTTGAGTACTTCATGCATGAACCGGCACATGGACATGAAGCATAAGTTGCAGTGGGAAGCTCAGTGTGCTACAATGCGGCCTAGCCGGCCGGGCCAATCACCGTCTGCCATATCTTGTGCATCCGCGGCCTCTTCATCCTCTGTGACTGGGGGGACAGCAGTCACACCTGTTTTGGGGCGCAGACCTGCCACCTCTTTACCCGCAACAGCCAGCGTGATTGGCAGGTCATCATTTTCTTTGGAGGTGGTAACACCAGCTGGTGTTGAGCGCTGTCCGACATCGATAGCACCACCTTTGGATCAAGGCAACCTAACATGTCCGCCTGCATCTTCCTCACAGACCGGCAGTTTGCCGGGGACACCCTTATCAACCCCGTCTAAGCACAATAGCCAGCCCTCGGTCCCTCAGATGTGGACAAGTAAAAGACCATTTCCTCCTAGCCATGAGAAAGCTAAGAGGTTGAATTTCACCATCTGCAAGCTCTTGGCTACAGAAATGCTGCCTTTCCGCCTGGTGGACACAGAGGATTTTCGAGACCTTATGTCCGTCGCAGTGCCCCAGTACCAGATGCCCAGTCGGCACTACTTCTCAAAGAAAGGTGTGCCTGCGCTCCACCAGCATGTCGCACACAACATCACCGCTTCTTTGAGAAACTCTGTGTGTGACAGGGTGCATTTCACCACAGACACTTGGACGAGTAGGCATGGACAGGGGCGTTACATGTCGCTGACTGGGCACTGGGTAACTATGGTGACAGCAGGACAAGGGGCTGCTGTCCAAGTCTTGCCGTCCCCACGAGTTGTGCGTCAATCCTCTTTATGTCAAAGTTCCTCCACTGCTTCTGCCTCCTCAACCTCCTCTCGGTCTTCCACCTGCACCCAAAGCCTGTCTTGTCATGCCACAAGCTTTCTAACTGCGCAGAAGGGATCCTGCACACCTCCTTACTATGCTGGCAGTAGGGCTCAACGTCATCAGGCGGTTTTTACATTGAAATGTCTGGGAAATGTGAGTCACACAGCTGAGGAGTTGTGGTCAGCTCTGGAGAACCAATTTCATGAATGGTTGTCTCCACTGGACCTGAAACCAGGGAAGGCCGTGTGCGACAATGCTGCAAACCTGGGTGCGGCCCTTCGCCGGGCAATGTCACACACGTGCCTTGTATGGCTCACGTGTTGAACCTGGTTGTCCAGCAATTTTTAGCCCACTATCCCAGACTAGATGGCCTTCTGCAGAGGGCACGGTCGCTGTGTGCTCACTTCCGCCGTTCGCATCCCGCAGCTCAGCGACTTACATCTCTACAGAAGTCGTTGGGCCTGCCACTTCACCGGCTAAAATGCGATGTGCCTACCCGGTGGAATTCAACTCTGCACATGTTGCAGCGACTGTGGCAGCACCGACAAGCCCTGGTGCAATACGTTCTGACGTATAGCCTGGGCCAACGAGATTCAGAGGTGGGGCAAATCACGCTGGAGGAGTGGTCTCAGATCAGGGACCTATGCACCCTTCTGCACAGTTTTGAAATGGCGACGAAGATGTTTAGTGCTGACGATGCCATTATCAGCATGACTATTCCGGTGATTTACATGCTGGAGCACATGTTAAACAGAATTCGGAGTCAGGTGGTGGCACAAGAGGAGGTGGAGGAAGTAGAGGAGGAGGAGTTGTATGCGGAAGGGCTAACATCTGCAAGGTCCAGACGGTCGGCAGCACCAAGGCGGCAGGCATGTGAGGGTGGGGGAGATGGTTTTACCAGGGCGCATGGTAGCAGCCAAACTAGTGAGGAAGGTGCAGGAGCCCAGGAAGAAGTGGAGGACGAACTGATGGAAGACTCATCAGATGAGGGAGACCTTGATCACATTTCTGTTGTGCGAGGTTGGGGGGAGAGGACAGAGGAAGGAAGCATGATTGTTACCTCGCCACCAACACAACAGGGACTTGGTGCTCCTGGATGCGCAACACACATGAGTGCATTCTTGCTGCACTACCTGCAACATGACCCTCGAATTGTGAGAATTAGAAATAATCCTGACTACTGGGTTGCCACACTGTTAGATCCCCGGTACAAAAGTAAATTTGCAGAAATTATTCCTGCCATAGAAAGGGATGCACGCATGCAGGAGTATCAGCAGAGACTGTTGCAGAATCTTACATGTGCTTTTCCACAAAATACCAGTGGTGCACGTAGTGAATCTCACAGTTCCAACTTGCCAACCGTGGGACCGTCAAGTGTTCAGCACTCAAACCGTAACAGAACCACAGTATCTGCTGGTAACATCAATTTTGCGGAATCATTTCACCACTTTTTTAGCCCATCCTTTGCAAGGCCACAGGAGACAAGAAGTCTGACACATAGTCAACACCTAGAGACGATGGTACAGGAGTATCTCCAAGTAAACATTGAAGCCACGACTGTGTCACTGGACCCTTGCTCTTTTTGGGCTTCCAATCTGGATAAATGGCCGGAGCTAGCCACTTACGCCTTGGAGATCTTGTCATGCCCCGCAGCCAGCGTTCTGTCTGAACGTGTGTTCAGCGCTGCTGGTGGTGTGCTGACAGATAAGCGCACGCGGCTCTCCACTGATAATGTAGACAGACTCACGTTCATAAAGATGAACAAATCATGGATCCGAAACGACTTTTCTACCCCTGTGTCATCCTGGGGAGAGTAAAAGCTTGATGATTGGTTAAAATCACCCTACCAACCGTTTTAAGCTTTCAAATTACTAATCATGTTTATCTGTATCTTGACTGGAAAATAATTTGGGCTTTGTAGCAGTGTGCAGCACTGATCCTATTAGGCCATCTATACTAAAGCTTCACCAGATTTAAAATTAAAAATAATTTTTAGCTGCATCTAGCCCGGAAAATAATTTTGGGGCTCCGAGATGCGCAAGGCACATAAGTGCCTTCTTGCTGCACTACCTGCAGCATGACCCTCATATTGTCAGAATTCGAAGTAATCATGACTACTGGGTTGCCACACTCTTAGATCCCCCAAACTTTTCGATCAACCTTTTCATTTTAATAAAGACCAAAAAAATGGTCATTTTTGAAATTATAAGCATTAGCAGGTTGTTAGAAACTGAAATCAAACAGTTTTCAACTCAAAACTTTATTCTAGGTGATGTTACATTTTCACATAGGACCCCTTGTTCGAAAGGAGCTTCTGAACTCTCTCGTCCATTGAATTTGTCAGGTTTTGGATGGTTTCTGCTTCAATTGTTTTGCATGAGGACAGAATACCCTCCCAGAGCTGTTGCTTAGATGTGAACTGCCTCCCGCCATCATAGACACTCCTTTTAATGATGCTCCAAAGGTTCTGAATGGGGTAGAGGTCAGGGGAGCATGGGGGTCACACCATAAGTTTGTCCCCTTTTATGCCCATATCAGCCAGAGATGCAGATGTTTTATGTGCAGCATGAGATGGTGCATTATCATGCAGAAAAATGATCTTGCTGTGAAATACACGGTTCTTCTTCTTGAACCATGGCAGGAAGTGCTGTTTGAGAAAATCCACATACATTATGGAGTTCATCTTTAGCGCCTTCAGGGATCCTAAAGGGGCCGACAATCTCTCTCCCCATGATTCCAGCCCAAAACATTACTCCACCTCCTCCTTGTTGGCGCTGTAGCCGTGTTTGCGTGGGGTGTCCATCAACCAGCCATCCTCCACTCCATCCATCTGGACCATCGAGCGCTGCACGGCACTCATCCGTGAACAAAACAGTTTTGAAATCAGTCTTCATGTAATGTTTGGCCCACTGGAGCCGTTTCTGCTTGTGTGAAGTGGATAGAGGAGGTCGACAGGATGGCGCATGCACAGCTGCAAACCTCTGAAGGACCCTGCATCTTGTTGTTCGGGGGACGTTGGAGGCACAAGCAGCTTCAAAAACTTGTCTGCTGCTATGACAAGGCTTTTTTGCCGCTGCTCTTTCAACCTGACGTAATTGCCTGTAGGAAAGAGTCCTCAATTTGCCCTTATCAGCACGCACACGTGTGTACTGTGAATCAGCTACATACTTCTTGATTGCCAGGACACTTTATCCTGATCATCGCACAATGTTGATTGTAGTCATGCCTTGACCTAAACACTCCACAATTTGTTGCTTCTCAGCAGCCGACACATCCTTTTTCTTTCCCATTTTGGCAGAAAATGTAGGCTGCTTAATAATGTGAGAGAGCCTTCTTAAGTAGTCTTGCCTTTCATTGGACACACCTGCCAAACTAATTAGCACAGGTGTCTGCAATTGCTTACAGTGATATAAAGAGCCCTGACACACATCACCATCAATGAGTTTAACTGACAAACAAACAAATTCTTCCCTTATCACTCCTAAACACTTTTTGTATAATAATTTGGAACGCAGTGTACATGTGCTTTTCCACAAAACACCAGTGGTTCACGTAGTGAATCTTACAGTTCTAACTTGCCAACCGTGGTCTGTATGGAGTTGTTCAATAAAGGGCCCAAAATTAAGATAACATAGATGGGAGAGGTCTCTATGAATAGGAATTCCTAAGTATTTGATACCCTGTGAGGGCCAGGCAAAGGGAAAGTTGGACTGGATGGAATCCTATATGGATTTGGGGAGGGAGACATCGAGGGCCTCAGACTTCGCTGCATTGATTTTAAAATTTTACCATGTAACAAAGTGATCTATTTCAGCCATAACAGCATGGATGGATATATGTGATTGAGTGATATATACTAGGACATCATCAGCAAATAGAGAGCACTTGTACTCGGTGCCTCCCACCTCAATCCACCTAATATTGGGGTTATGGCGAATTGATGAGAGCAGGTGCTCCGTCACTAGGATGTATAAGAGAGGGGACAGAGGACATCACTGCCTTGTCCCATTGGTGATTGTGAAAGGTGATGAAAATGTTCTGACGCACCCCCTGGGCCTTGGGACACCCGGAGCCGGACCCTTTTTGGTGGATGCTGGTGGTTGTAGTCTTCGTGGCGGCGACCCAGTTCCGTGGCTCAGGGCGGTCAAACCAGTGGCGGAACTATTTATGTGGTTTTCATGTTTAAATGTCCGACTACGCCACCCGTGGATTGCGGTCAGAGTGAACCGCCGCTACAGGGCAGACCACTGAGGCTGGTGTTGTGGGTGCAGCAGAGCGTAGCATAACTCCCCACGGGAGGAGTATAGCCTCAGGGCAGTGTATGCGGAGGATGGGGGTGATGGTGCAGGGCAGCAGCAGTAACGACACGGAGTCAGTGATGCAGTTCAGGGCCTTTACTCACAGTTCTTATTATCCAGACCACGTCTGCAGGTAACGGCTGCCCACGTCGTACTGTGCTCACCAGGTGAGGGGCTCAGACAACTCCCAGATAACTTTGGATCACTTCACAGGACCCCCTTTGTGTGTCCTTTGTCTGGCCTTTCTTACCAACACTTCTGTCCGGCTGCCTCGGGCCTCCTCTTGGTAAACTTGGCGCCAGTTTCCCTGACCCTATGTGGTGCCTTCCTAGCGGGTGTAGCGAGGGGCTGCGCCACATAAAATGTCAGAGCCTCCGGTTTCTAGCTGAGGGTCGTTTCCTGCCTCCACTAGTTCGGGGACCGGTCTCCCCCTTTGGCCTGACCCCTCCACGCAGGTGGATTCGGGCGTGCGGTGGCGACTCGCCCGTCCGCACCCCTGGGATCCCTTCATTCCTCGTTCCTGGAGCCTTCTCCGCTCCTCTACCTTCCTTCTCCCTCTTCCAGGCCTGGGCCTCTGTTACTAGGCCCGCCTCCGGAGCAGAGCTCATGCAGAGCCCCTGCTCCCTGCCACTTCTGCTCAGACTTCTCTGCACTGAACTAAGATGGTGCCCACCTTTTATACTCCCTTCTCAATGCACCCAGGAACTGCTTCCTCCCTGCTCCTGCACTACAGGGTTCCCCTTCCTCAGTGTTCCCTCCCCCCACTCCAGCCAGGGACAGGGACTGTCGTGCCCATCTCAGGGGCATATTGGTCGCCCTGCCCCACGGCAATGTGGTGTAATGCATGCAGGTGTCGGGTCCTGATCCACACTCCATCCTTACCTGAGAGTGAGATATCACACCTCTGGGTGAGGTGCAATACGTCTTTAGCAACCGAGCCCTCAGGGTGCTACAGTTCCATTTATCTTCAGTCTAGGTGACGTATTGCGATACAGGGCCGTGATTTTGGCTATAAAAGGGTCCCCTAGACCCCTACCCCAAGCTTTTTAAGAGAATCATATATGGCGTGCCAGGAGACTCTATGGAATGCTTTCTCAGCATCCAACGAGAGTATCTAATTACAAATTTTTAACTGCATCTAGCCCAGGAAATACTTTGTGCCTAGTAGCAGTGTCTGCTAGTAAGCGGATTATCCCGGCTGTTAAGCAAGCTGCACCACCTGTAGTTTAGACACTTAATTTTTTCAAAGGAAATGCTTCGGGACCATGGGATACTTAGTGAAGAGCATCAGGAGGCACCCCAAGGCATAGGGGCTGGGACTGGCAGTAGGATGCCTTGCGGTGGACAGCCGAGCTCGATCCTTATAAAAGCTTTTTAACTGCAGCAGCTTTAGTGGACGCTACTGGAGCTGGAATTACCGCGGCTGCTGGCATGAGACTTGCCCTCCAATAGATCCTTGTAAATGGATTTAAAGTGTATTCATTCAAATTAGAGAGACAATTTAAATTAAAAAGCTTAGAGCTGCCTCCACCACAGGGGGGCTCGCTCGACCCACCAGCGGACAGGCACCAGTATTGGGAGAGGGGGGCTGGCCGTCAGGGTTCACCGCGGCTCTGGCACAAACCCGGCGACACGGAGGTGGCACGGGCAGGAGCGGACTGGCCGTGTCGGCTTCTCACTTTATGGATTTTAGAAGGGCATGACATGCCTATATCTGTGTCTCCCCCTCCTTTTACTCCTCCACCTCTTTTATTTTCGCATGACTATATGTACTTGTCACTTTTCCATGTGTTAGTTATGTCTTCTGAGCAGTTTGTCAGCTTTTGGACACCTTTGAAGGTGTTTTCTATGTGTTTCTATGTGTTTTTGTTTGCCTGCCATTGGTTTTAACGGTGTTCGAAGGTGTTCGACGAACAGTTCGACGAACAGTTCGGCGAACACACGGGTGTTCGACGAACCGAACCGAACTCGAACACTACGGGGGTGGCTCAACACTAGTTATGAGGTCCATCTGGGTAGAGTTAAAATATCTACTAATCTCCATCTTCCCTAGTTTCCTACACCGCTCTGGTCTCCTTTTTTCTCACGTGACCTGAAATCAGACCAGCCAGCTCACAAACAGATTTATGTCTGGACAGAAAATCACTTACTCAGTGAAAGTCTATGGAGCCTTGTTCTTAGTTTCCTAGTTTTACACTGGGAAAACAACGACTGTGTGCTCCGGCAAAACTGCAGAGTGGTTACATGGCACAAAAGAGGATCGGATCAGAGCTGGAAACTGGAGAAGATGGCGATCGGTAAGTATTTTAACTTCATCCAAATGGACTCCAGTCAATGGAATCCCCCGGCTTCTGTTTGGATTCATGATGCAATGGAAACTATTGTGCTCATGAATTCTGTTTGACTTTTTTAAAAACGAAACAGACAAACGGAAAGTCAGAACACATTATTACTTTACTGTATGATTCTGAAATTGCTCTTTATTACATAGTAATTTATTATACAGTGTTGTGTAAAAGTTTTAGCCAAGTACAGAAATAATGCTGCAAAGTGTGAATCCTTTCAAAACTAGAGGTTTTAATAGGTTATTTATATGATTTAAAAAAAAAAGCAAACTAAATGAACAAAAGAGAAATGTAAATCACTCTTTACTCTCAATACAGCAACTAAGCATCAATCCTTCTAGGTACATGTACAGAGTGTTAGGCTGTGTGCCCACTATGCGTTTTTTAAGCGTTACCGCAGAGGCAATTCCGCTGCAGAAATGCTTACAAAACGCATGGTAGAAGGTCTGCCATGTTCCGCAATGATAATCCTCATGTGCTGTGCACATGCTGCGGAAATTTCAGTTGTGAATTATCATTGCGGAAAAATCCGCAGCACTACCAATTGTTTTGCGGAATCGCGACTTTTTCGCCGCCATTGACTTGCATTGGACCGCATGTCATCCACATCACTGTATATGTCCATGCGGATAACATGCGTTTCAATGTGCGGACGGTACCCGGGTTTGGAGAAGAGGAGACTCTCCTCCAGACTCGGGTACCACAGTACCTGTAAAAAAAAAGGAATAAAATAAAAAATATACATTATACTTACCTTCTGATGGCCCCCGGTGTCTTTGTCCTGGCTTGCCGGCAGCTCGCGGTAGACTAAAGGACCTGCGGTGACGTTATTTAGTCATGTGATGGGTCACGCGACCGCTGAAGTCTGCGGTCGCGTGACCCATTACATGACTAAATAACGTCATGACAGGTCCTTTTAGTCTACCACAAGCTGCCAGCAAGCCAGGACAAGGACACTGGGGGCCATCAGAAGGTAAGTATAATATTTATTTTTTATTTTTTACCATTGTTTCGGTCACACTATATAAATCCATGCCGTTTGCATGGATCTATATAGTGTGACCAAGTTGTCAAGCACTTTCCAAGTGATGCTAAAATCGTTTGGAAAGCGCTTGACAACCCGCATGCGGAAATGCTTGTGAAGAACGCTTCACTTCCGCTTGTCCCTGGCAGGAAAAACGCATGTACAATCCGCATGTACAATCCACATGTACAATCCGCATGCGTTTTTTCTGCCAGGGAGATGCAGAAACGCTCAGTAAAAATCCAGAGCATTTCTGCATCGTGGGCACATAGCCTTAGAAGAAACTCAGTAGGGAGATTGTTCCAAACATCTTGAGACGTTCTGTGGATGTAGGCTTGCACAAATCATTATGTCTCTTCATGTAATCACAGACAGATTCAATGATAATGAGATCAGAGCTGTAGGGGCCATATCATCACTTCTAGGACTCCTTGTTCTTCTTTACTGTAAAGATAGATCTAAGGGTATGTGTACATGGTAAGGAAATGCTGCGGATTGGACGCAACCCACATTACAAGGTTAGCACTGCAGCCTTGCAGCGCTGGGGTCCTGGGTTCAAATCCCACCAAGGACAACATCTGCAAGGATTTTGTATGTTCTCACTGTGTTTGCATGGGTTTCCTCCAGGTTCTCCGGTTTCCTCCCACATTCCAAGGACATTCTGATAGGGAATTCAGATTGTGAGCCCCAATGGGGACAGTGCCGATAATGTCTGTAAAGCGCTGTGGAATTAATGGTGCTATATAAGTAAGTAAAATAAATAAATAAATAAATTACAAGCAAAGTGGATGGGATTTCAAGAAATCCCATGCCCACTATGCGTCTTCGTGCACCTGCGGCTCACCCGCGGACACGGAAATGCGGCGCGTCTTTCCACACCGCAGCATATCAATTTCTTTTGCGAAGTCGCTAGTCTCCGCAAGAGAAATTAGATCAGTGCAATGTATTGATTGTGGTGAATCCACATGGTTCAATGAACAAATGCTGAATCTGACTCGCCCCCTGGGCCGTGGGGCACGCGGATCCGGGCGATAGGGGAACGATGGGGGTAGTAGTAGTGGCGGCCCGGTCCCGCGGCTCAGGGTGGTCAGGCCAATGGTAGTCTGCTACGTGCTTCAAATAATGTCCGACTACGCCACCCGTGGATTGCGGTTATTAGGAACCGCCGCTGCAAGGCAGTCCGCTGGGGCTGATGATGAATGCAGCTGGAATGGTGTGACTCCCCAAGGGAAGAGTGCGGCCCCAGGGCAGTGTAGTGGATGGTGGGAGTGATGGTGGTGAAGGTCCCAGTACCGGTAGTGCCGGAGGAGCGAAGGAGCACACGGACAACAAGTTACAGTCCAGGGTCTTTACTCACAGTTCGTTTGTTCCGGGTCACTTCCGTCGGCAGTGACCGCCCGAGCCGTGCTGCGTCCACCAGGTGAGGGGCTCGGTCAACTCCCAGGCAGTTCAGGAGCATGGCACAGGACCCCCTTTAATCCTTTCTCTGGCCTGCCTCACCAGTGATCAACTTTTGTCCAGCTGCCGCGGACTCGTGCGGGTAAATGTGGGCCCCGTCCTCCACTGTCCTATATGGTGCCTTCCTAGCAGGTTTGATGAGGTGTCGCACCAATAAATGATCACGACGACCGGTCTTTGGCTGAGGGTTGTTTCTCCTCCACCAACTTGGGATCCGGTACCCTTAATCTGCCTGACCCTGCACCCTGGATTCTCGTGGGTTCTTAGGGTCCCTTCCACCTTCTTGTTCCTGAGCCCTTCTATTTCTCTGTCTCTCCTTCTCTTTCTCTGTTCCTTTCTGTTCCTTTCTGTTCCGTTCTCTTGGAGCTGAGATGAGCCAAAATCCCAGCTCCCCTTCACCTCCTCCTCGGCCTCTCACTAGGCCCTCCTGGAGTAGAGCTCCTACAGAGCCTCTACTCCCTGTCTTCTCCTCTGGCTGAACTGACCCAGAACTAAGATGGTGCCCACCTTTTATACCTCCCTCTAGCCATGAGCCCAGGTGACCAGCAACCAATGGGCTCCTACCTACGTTCAGGAACCAACCCCTATCTGCTCCTACAGCACTGGGTGTTCCACCCCCCTCCCCACTCCAGGCAGGGACATAGTCGGTCGTGCCTGCACTTATGTCTAGTGGGAGCACCGTTGAGCTGTCCCTCGGAAATGGGGTGTGTGTGCTGTATGCAGCTAACTGAGCCCTGGTCCATACTCCATCCTTACCTGGGAGTGGAATACCACACCTCTGGCAGAGGTGCAATACCCCTGTAGCGGCCGATCCCTCGGGGCGCTACATTCCCCCCTGGTAAAGCACAGCACGTCCTCGGGCTGGAACAGAGCAAAAACAGATAATTACAGGACATGCAAAACTTTTTCAATAACTTTTCACATCAGAAAACAGGTAATACTGTTCAATTCCCTTTATGGGAAACACTTTTCTTTTCTTGTCACTATTATAAAACACTTTGCTCTCTGGAACTCTTTTGTCATATAAAACACCTTGTAAAACATTTGCATTATCACCTAGCAGCATATTAAACTTTCTCATGTAAAACATTTTTAAGTAAAGCACATTCTTGGATTCTTGGATCATGGCCGCGGTGCAACTTGCGACCAGGTAAAGGTGCAACAGTCAAGTAAATCTTGAGGTAGACGTTGCGTTTTTTTGTATAAAACCAGTAGGGGGCGCTTTAGGAAGCGCAACTATATACAAGGGATTGACCGCTCTCAGTCCTCGGCCAGTTTTGGGGAAGGGAATGGCTGCTCACAGTCCTCAGCCTGATAGGGGGTGAGGGGCACACAGGTAACAGTCTCTTAACAGTCCCAACGGGGACCACACACTCTCTGGAAACAGTTCTTTTACCCCGACGGGTAACTATTTACACACATGCTTCTGCCACTTACTAGTAGCGGTGTCCTCCATATGCTCCTTCTTCCTACTCATATGGTTCTTCAGACCCGTCCGGGTCCTCTTGGCTCTCCTCATAGCCGTGGTGTTGTAGCTCCTCCTCAGTGAGCCGATGAACATGTAGGGCGTACGGTCCTTTTGCGCCTACGTGGCGGGTAAAGGCGACCACATCACCAGGGTATAGGTCACGGCCACGATGTCCCTCAGGTAGATGACTCTCCACGTCCCTGCGGGTCACAAAGACGTCGCCTGTGGTTTCTGGGCCCCTGATGAAGCCCCAGCCGTTCTCCATGTGGAACTTGACTATGGTCCCGGTGATTCGGGGACCACGGGCTGCTTGGGGGTCTTGGCGGGCCTTGCGCTTTTGTTCAGCACTCTGGGCTTGGAGCCGTTCCTCTCTGACGCGCCTCTCTCGTCGCTCCCACTCAAAGGTCGCCAGTTGCTGATGACAGGCCTCCAGACGACGGACCGCGTCTGCCCGGGTCTCTTGAGAGAACCCCATCAAGTTCTCGCTGGTGGGGTCCCACGCAAATTGGACGTCCTCCAGTGGGGGTAGGGTGACCTCGACGGGTTCAGGAGCCGGTATCAGAGGCTCGCGCGGGGGCTGGGCCTTCCATGGCTGATTGCCGGTCACTTCAGCCGGCCACTCCAGCGGCAGTCCATCCGGACCGGTGTGATGTGCCAATAGGTCCACGCCCAGCGATGGTATAGTGGGGGGACCTAATCTTGGAGCAGCGCCCGGGGGCACTCGGCCTTGCGATCAGGCCGGGGGTCTTGTGGCTGCGCTAGGTGGCAGTCCCATCCGGGACAGGGGCGCAGGCTTGGCGATGGCGCCCGGGTCATCCAGGCCTTGCGACTGGGCCGATGATGCTTCCTGCTTTACGGCGCCCGGGGTCAAGGGGCGTGGCGCTGGGCGGGGTGTGGCCGCGGCGCTCGCCGCTTGAGGCCTAGCCGGGAGCAGTGGCGGCGCGGCAACAGGTGCTGTGAGTGGGGCTTCTGGTGCTACGATGGGAGGCTGGGACAGGCTTGCGGGTGCTGGGCTTGGGGTGGTGACGTCCCCTTCACTTGCCTCAGTCCTCGTGGCTCCCTCCGCGGCGTCGCCTCCGGTCCTCTCTCCTCTTGCGCCGTCCTCAGAGGCAGGCAAACCCCGGGGTGCGGCTGAGGCCTGTTGCTGGTGGGTCTCGGCCTGCCGGGCCAGTTCCTCTCTCCACTCGGTGAGTGCACTCCGCTGCGCCCGGACCATCCTCCGCTCCAGGTCCTCCAGTGCAGCTTGCGCACACTCCGGATCTCTGGGGAGCTGCGCTAGGACTTCTGCTAGGCTGCAGAGCGGTTTGGCCTGCAGCAGGCTTTGGGCCAGGAGGCTGGTGCTGCTCAGGGCGTCCATTCCCGGGTGCGGTCTGTCTGGACTGATCCAGACCACCCCCTGCCCCGCAGTTTTCTTTCCTATCCGCCCCCATGGGGGGTGGCCTTGGGGGCATCTGCTGACAATCACTCTCAGGGGCAGCCCCCCACGTTGACGGACATTTCCACAGCAGTGCTCATGGTTGTTGGGGGCGGGCTTCCTCTTTGGCGCCATTCTGGGACTCGGCCCACGATGGGAAGCGGCCTCCTGTGGTCTTTTGGCGCGCACATTATGGCGCTCGTTCTTCTGGGGCGGGCGCCATCTTTAGTACCGTGAAACAGTCTCTTTTCAAGCGCGCAGTACCCGTGGTTAGCGGGCACGAAATCCTGCCGACTAAGCCAAAGCTGACTCGCCCCCTGGGCCGTGGGGCACGCGGATCCGGGCGATAGGGGAACGATGGGGGTAGTAGTAGTGGCGGCCCGGTCCCGCGGCTCAGGGTGGTCAGGCCAATGTTAGTCTGCTACGTGCTTCAAATAATGTCCGACTACGCCACCCGTGGATTGCGGTTATTAGGAACCGCCGCTGCAAGGCAGTCCGCTGGGGCTGATGATGAATGCAGCTGGAATGGTGTGACTCCCCACGGGAAGAGTGCGGCCCCAGGGCAGTGTAGTGGATGGTGGGAGTGATGGTGGTGAAGGTCCCAGTACCGGTAGTGCCGGAGGAGCGAAGGAGCACACGGACAACAAGTTACAGTCCAGGGTCTTTACTCACAGTTCGTTTGTTCCGGGTCACTTCCGTCGGCAGTGACCGCCCGAGCCATGCTGCGTCCACCAGGTGAGGGGCTCGGTCAACTCCCAGGCAGTTCAGGAGCATGGCACAGGACCCCCTTTAATCCTTTCTCTGGCCTGCCTCACCAGTGACCCACTTTTGTCCAGCTGCCGCGGACTCGTGCGGGTAAACGTGGGCCCCGTCCTCCGCTGTCCTATATGGTGCCTTCCTAGCAGGTTTGATGAGGTGTCGCACCAATAAATGATCACGACGACCGGTCTTTGGCTGAGGGTTGTTTCTCCTCCACCAACTTGGGATCCGGTACCCTTAATCTGCCTGACCCTGCACCCTGGATTCTCGTGGGTTCTTAGGGTCCCTTCCACCTTCTTGTTCCTGAGCCCTTCTGTTTCTCTGTCTCTCCTTCTCTTTCTCTGTTCCTTTCTGTTCCTTTCTGTTCCGTTCTCTTGGAGCTGAGATGAGCCAAAATCCCAGCTCCCCTTCACCTCCTCCTCGGCCTCTCACTAGGCCCTCCTGGAGTAGAGCTCCTACAGAGCCTCTACTCCCTGTCTTCTCCTCTGGCTGAACTGACCCAGAACTAAGATGGTGCCCACCTTTTATACCTCCCTCTAGCCATGAGCCCAGGTGACCAGCAAACAATGGGCTCCTACCTATGCTCAGGAACCAACCCCTATCTGCTCCTACAGCACTGGGTGTTCCACCCCCCTCCCCACTCCAGGCAGGGACATAGTTGGTCGTGCCTGCACTTATGTCTAGTGGGAGCACCGTTGAGCTGTCCCTCGGAAATGGGGTGTGTGTGCTGTATGCAGCTAACTGAGCCCTGGTCAATACTCCATCCTTACCTGGGAGTGGTATACCACACCTCTGGCAGAGGTGCAATACCCCTGTAGCGGCCGAGCCCTCGGGGCGCTATATTCCCCCCTGGTAAAGCACAGCACGTCCTCGGGCTGGAACAGAGCAAAAACAGATAATTACAGGACATGCAAAACTTTTTCAATAACTTTTCACATCAGAAAACAGGTAATACGGTTCAATTCCCTTTATGGGAAACACTTTTCTTTTCTTGTCACTATTATAAAACACTTTGCTAATGCCTCTGGAACTCTTTTGTCATATAAAACACCTTGTAAAACATTTGCATTATCACCTAGCAGCATATTAAACTTTCTCATGTAAAACATTTTTAAGTAAAGCACATTCTTGGATTCTTGGATCATGGCCGCGGTGCAACTTGCGACCAGGTAAAGGTGCAACAGTCCAGTAAATCTTGAGGTAGATGTTGCGGTTTTTTGTATAAAACCAGTAGGGGGCGCTTTAGGAAGCACAACTATATACAAGGGATTGACCGCTCTCAGTCCTCGGCCAGTTTTGGGGAAGGGAATGGCTGCTCACAGTCCTCAGCCTGATAGGGGGTGAGGGGCACACAGGTAACAGTCTCTTAACAGTCCCAACGGGGACCACACACTCTCTGGAAACAGTTCTTTTACCCCGACGGGTAACTATTTACACACATGCTTCTGCCACTTACTAGTAGCGGTGTCCTCCATATGCTCCTTCTTCCTCCTCATATGGTTCTTCAGACCCGTCCGGGTCCTCTTGGCTCTCCTCATAGCCGCGGTGTTGTAGCTCCTCCTCAGTGAGCCGATGAACATGTAGGGCGTATGGTCCTTTTGCGCCTACGTGGCGGGTAAAGGCGACCACATCACCAGGGTATAGGTCACGGCCACGATGTCCCTCAGGTAGATGACTCTCCACGTCCCTGCGGGTCACAAAGACGTCGCCTGTGGTTTTTGGGCCCCTGATGAAGCCCCAGCCGTTCTCCATGTGGAACTTGACTATGGTCCCGGTGATTCGGGGACCACAGGCTGCTTGGGGGTCTTGGCGGGCCTTGCGCTTTTGTTCAGCACTCTGGGCTTGGAGCCGTTCCTCTCTGACGCGCCTCTCTCGTCGCTCCCGCTCAAAGGTCGCCAGTTGCTGATGACAGGCCTCCAGACGACGGACCGCGTCTGCCCGGGTCTCTTGAGAGAACCCCATCAAGTTCTCGCTGGTGGGGTCCCACGCAAATTGGACGTCCTCCAGTGGGGGTAGGGTGACCTCGACGGGTTCAGGAGCCGGTATCAGAGGCAGAGGTGCAATACCCCTGTAGCGGCCGAGCCCTCGGGGCGCTACAAATCACCTGCATGCAGCACTTTGGACGCAGCATAAGTATACTGCGTACAAAGCGATGACAGTATGGATAGGGTGCATATACCCTAAATAACAAAGAGTCCTTGAAGTGGTGATATAGCCCTACAAACATAGTGCTCAGCGTAAATGTGTACACCCCAACAGATTTGTCAGAAATCCTTTAGTTTCCTTTCAGAATCAACATTTTCTATAGAATAATATACTACAAAATACTCCCACAAATGTGGGCCACTGACTGCAAAGAACATTTGTTATTTTGCACACGCAAAAAAGTAATTTTCCTAACAAATTTATTCAAGACTATGCTGGAAAAATGAGTCCACCCCAATAAAAGTGTTAGGAGCAAAGCTAAATTTTAGACTATAAAATTATAATTAACAAGAATTTAACCACAGGTAAGGCTAATTATTCATTAAACAGATGTAAAAAAGAAAACCCTTTCCCATTTCATGCTGTTACCAATGGCACCACATGGAAGAGATATGTCACAAGACCTAAAAAAAGGAATTCATTTATTTGCATAAGAATGATGAAATCTACAAGAAGATCAGCAAAGCTTTACTTATCAGTAAGAGTAGTGTAGTATACAATACGGCATACACTGCAGAGGAACGGCATGCATGGGTGTCGTCCACGAAAGAAGTCTCTTCCACAATTTGCCCAAGGCCAAGATGAAAAAATATGAAGACTACTGGGATTCTATACTCTGTAGTGATGAGCCCAAGATAAATGTTTTTGGAACTGATACAGAGTAACCTATTCAGGGCTGCCACCAGAAATGTTGGGGCCCCATACTGGCAAAATTTTCGGGCCCCATTGAGACTCCACACAGACTCCACCCCAGCTCCGCGTCCATCCCTCAAACTTTGCACAGTCCCACCGCTCTCTCTTGGAAAAACTCCACTTTCTGCACCAAATCCTCACCAATCACACATTAACAGTTCCCATCAAACACCAGATCACATACATAGCCAGCAGATTTTGTTTTGGCCAAAAGATATTTTAAGCTTCCACTGGGACAAGGTAGACTCTTCTGGCCGGGCCCTACTCTACAATAACCTATTTACAATTTCTTATATTACCCAATGCTCTTTTTAGGTATATTTTTATTTATTTTTATTTAAGGGTATGTGTCACATGCATTTTTTAAAATGACCAATAATATCACATACAAGGGACAAATACTGTCACACCATGGCCGGACAACATATTACCACCACATAGTGACCGAATGATACCACATGCAAGGGACAAATGCAGACATACCATGACCAGACCACATATCACCACCATATAGTGACCAAGTAATACCACATACAAGGAACAAATATCGCCACACCGTGACCAGATCACATATTACCACCACAAAGTGACTTAATAATACCACATACAAAGGACAAATACCGCCACACTATGACCAGATCACATATTGCCACCATATAGTGACCAAATACTACAATACTGATCATTAATAAAAAAAAACTCAATACTAATATTACCACAAGTGCCATTATACACAGGAGCTCTGTACATAGTATACAATGTATGGTGTCAGTGTACAAATAACACACTGACTCACCGGTGATGTCTCTAGTTGAAGACCTTCATCTTCGCTTTGCTTCTGCATACAGCACAGACCACCATCACTCCTTCCAGCCAGGACTCGTTTCTCAAAAAAATAACACAGGTATCTAGAGCACTGCTTCCAGAGCATATTCGCCAATTTTTCCCCAACTTCTACACTACACTAGATGTAGAAAAAAAGAGACCTAGGGCCGCCCTGCACAGTAACAGGACCCCCCTCACTGAAAACAGTATCCTCAAAAATAAAATACATCACAGCAGTAATAATATCCTTTTATTAGCCCCTAGAGCAGGGGTCCTCAAACTTTTTAAACAGGGGGCCAGTTCACGGTCCCTCAGACCACTGGAGGGCCGGAATATAGTTTGTAAAAAAAACCTATGAACAAATTCCTATGCACACTGCACATATCTTATTTTGAAGTAAAAAAAACAATACAGGAACAAATACAATATTTAAAATGAAGAACAAGTAAAGTTAAATCAACCGGTATTTCAATAGGTAGGTAACTGTACCCAATAGGCAGCATAGGTCCCCAATAGGCAGGTAAATGTACCGAATAGGCAGCATAGGTCCCCAATAGGCAGGTAAATATCCCCAATAGGCAGGTAAATGCCCCCAATAGGCAGGTAAATATCCCCAATAGGCAGCATAGGTCCCCAATAGGCAGCATAGGTCCTCAATGGGCAAGTAAATAGTTCCCAATAGGCAGGCTGTTTCCCCCTTATAATGCCATATGCAGGCTGTTCCCCCCCTTATAATGCCCCATGCAGGCTGTTCCCCCCTTATAATGCCCCATGCTGGATGCCACCCCCCATATAATGCCCCATGCAGGATGTCCCTTTCTCACACCATATAATGCCCCATGCAAGATATCACTCCCCTGTCTTTATAATGCCCCATGCAGGATGTCCCTTTCCCCCCATATAATGCCCCATGCAGGATGTCACCCCCCATATCATGCCCCATGCAGGATGTCACCCCCCATATCATGCCTCATGCAGGATGTCACCCCCCATATAATGCCCCAGGCAGGATGTCACCCCCCCATATAATGCCCCATACAGGATATCACTCCCCTGTCTTTATAATGCCCCATGCAGCATGTCACCCCCCCATATAATGCCCCATGCAGCATGTCACCCCCCCATATAATGCCCCATGCAGCATGTCACCCCCCCATATAATGCCACATGCAGCATGTCACCCCCCCATATAATGCCACATGCAGCATGTCACCCCCCATATAATGCCCCATGCAGCATGTCACCCCCCCATATAATGCCCCATGCAGCATGTCACCCCCCCATATAATGCCACATGCAGCATGTCACCCCCCCATATAATGCCACATGCAGCATGTCACCCCCCATATCATGCCCCATGCAGGATGTCACCCCCCCATATAATGACCTATGCCTCCATACATAAAAAAAATAAAAAAAATCCAATACTCACCTCACTTCTCACTTGCTGCCGCTTCCGCTGCCGCTGCTCTACTCTGGTCCGGACTCCAGCATCGCGGCTGCGTTGTCCCGCTCTGCGCTGCCTGTGTCAGCACTCGGGAGGGCGCGGTGTAAAGACGTCACCGCGCCCTCTGACCTGAGACGTCACAGGAAGCGCAGAGCAGGAAGACAGCGGATCTGCGGAGGCACGGGGAGAGGTAAGTATCCGCCTGCCGGGGCCCTGAGCAAGCAGGGGGAAGGGCGGGCAATGGCACCGCTCTCCTCTCCTCCGCCCATAGCCCGGCGGGCCGGATAAAAGTCCTCCGCGGGCTGCATGTGGCCCGCGGACCGTAGTTTGAGGAGCCCTCCCCTAGAGTAATAATGTCCCACATCCTGCCCCCATGTTTATGACGCGCCCCCTGGGCCATATTCTTTAGGGGAATACCCGGAGCCGGATCAGATGGGGGTTGTAGTCTCCGAGTGGCTGTGACCCGGTCCGTGCCCAGGGTGTCAAGCTCAGTGTGTGGCAGTCCTTACTGATGTTACTAAAGTTCTTTATGTCGACTACGCCACCCGTTGAATTGCGGTCACTACGGCCGCCGCTGCAGCAGGGTCCGCTGAGGCTGATGGTGTTTGTGCAGCCCAGGTAGTATAACCCCCAACGGGAGGGGTATAGCCTCAGGGGGTCAGGTGCAGAGGATGGTGGTTGTGGAGGTGCAGTGAGGATGGTAATGAGAGTCAGAGTCGGGCTGTGCAGTTCAGGGTTTGTTTACTTACTGCTGTTCTTGTACCGGTCACTCCGGCCTTGAGTGACCACCCGAGCCGTGCTGCGTCCACCAGGTCCTGGACTCGGCCAACCCCCAAGTAGTTCTGGAGCATGGTTCTGAGCTCCCTTTCTGTCCTGTCCTCTTCTCTGGCCTTCCCCACCAGGGATCCACCTATGTCCGGCTCCCTCGGGCCTCTTGGTGGTAAACCCTTATCTTTGGGTTCCCTGACCCTATTCGTGGTCTGCCTTCCGGGTGGATTTAGTGGGTGATCGTGGCAGATCAATCCTGCCCACGACCTCCAGTTCCTGGCTAAGGTGTGCTGTAGCCTCTGCCAGCTTGGGATCCGGTACCCTGTTGCCAACTCTTCACCCTCTGGTCTAATTTGGGCTCTTGGAGTTCCTTCTTTCTCCCCCTCTGGGTCTTTCTTTCTCCTCTCTCTCTCTTGGCCTTGGGGCTGCTCTGCTCCTCTGCTTTCCTCCACTGCTCTGCAAAAGACTGACAGACTGACCAGCCTTCTACAAAAGACTCCACTGCAAAGACCCTGTCCTAAGATGGTGCCCACCTTATATACTCCCTCTATGTGTGAGCTCAGGTGACCAGCACCCAATGAGCTCCTAGCACTACCCAGACTGCTCCCCCTATCTGCCCCTACACTACTGGGATGTTCCACCCCCCTCCCACTCCAGCCAGGAACAGACACTGTTGTACCTGCACATTTCTCTAGTGGGAGTACCATCGGTCTGTTCCCCGGAAATGGGATGTGTGTAGTGCATGCAGCTAACTGAGCTCAGTTCCACACTCCATCCTTACCCGGGAGTGGAATATCACACCTCTGGCTTGAGGTGCAATACCCCTGTAGCAGCCGAATCCTCAGGGTGCTACATTCCCCCCTGGTAAATCACAGCACGTCCTCGGGCTGTAAGATATAAACAACACCAAAACATACAATTTTTGCATAAACAACATAATAAACTATCATATAAAACTTTTCATAAAAACTTTTCATAAAAACATTCTTGTCTTCTGGTACCTCCGGTCACGGTGCAACTTGTGACCGGGTAAAGTGCGACAGTCTCTTGAAGAAACACGGTTTCCTATAAAACCGGTAGGGGGCGCTTTAGGAAGCGCAACTATATACAAGGGGCTATGGCCGCTCTCAGTCCTCGGCCAGGTATTAGGAAAGGAATGACCGCTCTCAGTCCTCGGTCAGTGGGGAAATGGGACACACTGGAACAGTTCACACTTGTCCCAACGGGGACCATATTTAAATTAGCAGCATGGCATATACCCTAACGGGTAACTTTATACAGTCTCTTCACTACCGTACTCAACGACGGCGTCCTCCTGCTCTTTCTTTGTGGACAGTTTCAGTTTCAGACCCGTCCGGGCCCTCTTGCTCCTCCTCACACCGCAGCTCCTCCTCCGTCAGGCGATGCACATGGAGGGCGTAGGGTCCTTTGGCACTCTTGTGCCGGGTGAAGGTGACCTCGTCCCCTAAATACAGGTCACGACCTCTGTGTCCCTCCGGTAGGTGGGACTCAACGTCTCTCCTGGTCACGAAGACGTCGCCTGGGGTGCGGTGATCCCTGATGAAACCCCACCCATGCTGCAGATTGAACTTTATCAAAGTCCCGATGGTACGGGGACCATGCGCTGCACGGGGGTTTCTCCTGGTCCGGCTCTTCTGCTCTGCGCTCCTTATTTGGGCTTGTTGTTCCCGGACCCGCCTCTCTCTCCGCTCCCTCTCAAAGACCTCGAGCTGCTGGCGGCAGCACTCTGCACGCTCCGCTGCGGCTGCCCGAGTCTCCTGAGTGAACCCCATGAGGTCTTCTCCGGTGGGATCCCACTCAAACTGGGTCTCTTCTAGCGGGGGCGAGATCCTCTTTATGGGCTTTGGAGCCGGGATCAGGGGTTCGCACATGGCCCTTGCTTTTTGCAGCTCCAGCTGGATGTATTCCTGGGGCCATACGAAGGGCTGCCCATCCGGGCACGTATGCTGGGCGAATAGGTCCTCACCCAGGTGCGGTACTTTAGGTGTTATGGGCGCCGTGGTGGTAGCGGCGCCCGGGTTAACCAGGCCTTGCGACCAGGCCTGGGGCACCTTGAAAGTAAAGGGCACCGTAAGAACGGCGGCGCCCTGTGTTACTTGGCCCTGCGACCAGGCCGGGGGCTCCGCGGAGGTAGGGGGCGCTGTTGGTATTGCGGCGCCCGGGGGTACTAGGCCTTGCGACCAGGCCGATGGTACTTTCTGCTTGGCCACGCTCGGGGTCGAGGCGTGTGACGTCACAGGGGTCGCGGCTTCCGTTTGAGGCCTAGTCTGCGGCGGTGACGTTGCAGCGACGGGCACGGCAGGGGGTACTTCGGGCTCTGCGACGGGGAGCTGGGGCAGGCACGCGGTTTCCCGGCTCGGGGTAGTGACGTCCCCTTTACCTGCCTCCATTCGTTCGGCTCCCTTCTCGGCGCCGTCTCCGGCCTTCATTCCTCCTGCGCCATCCTCAGAGGCGGTCTGTCTCCTCGTCTCGGGTGGCGTGCTCCGCTGACGAGTCTCGGTCTGCTGGGCCATCTCTCGGCTCCACTCCGCCAACGTCTCTCGTTGCACCCGGGCCAACCTCTGTGCGAGGCCCTCCAGCGCGGTCTGTGCACACTCCCGGTCTCGGGGGAGCTGTGTTAGGATCTCCAGCAGGCCTTCTGGAGTGGCGACCTGCAACAGGCTCCTGACCACTGGGTCGGTGCTGCCTGGAGTGGCGGCCCGCATCAGGCTCCTGACCGCTGGGTCGGTGCTGCCTGGCTCTCCCTCCAGACGTCTTGTCTCCGGGTGCGCTCTCTCCAGACTGCTCCAGGCGACACCCATCTTTGTTCTCTTGTTCTGTCTCCGCCCACATCGAGGGTGGTCCCGGGGCGACTTCAGTTCCAGGGGCAGTTCTCTCACGCTGATGGACACTTCCAGCATCACAGTCTCTGTTGGTGGGTGCGGTTTCCGCTTTTGGCGACATTCTTCGACCTGGCCCACGATGGGAGGTGGCCTTTTGCCACCCTCTGGCACGCCCATAATGGCGTCCGCTCTTCCAAGGCGGGAAATCTTTGGAAATGGCGGGAATCGTCTCCCAGTGGCGGGAAACTCCATGGATGGCGGGAAAAAGCTGCAAATGGCGGACAACCGGCGGGAAACGACCTGTGATGGGGCCCGATGGCGGGGACCCTCCGGAACCGGCGGGAGACTTCTTTTTAAGGTAACGGTGAACTTCTCTTCAGGCACACAGTACCCGGTTGTTGCGGGCACGTTATCCTGCCGACTACGCCAAAGTTGACGCGCCCCCTGGGCCATATTCTTTAGGGGAATACCCGGAGCCGGATCAGATGGGGGTTGTAGTCTCCGAGTGGCTGTGACCCGGTCCGTGCCCAGGGTGTCAAGCTCAGTGTGTGGCAGTCCTTACTGATGTTACTAAAGTTCTTTATGTCGACTACGCCACCCGTTGAATTGCGGTCACTACGGCCGCCGCTGCAGCAGGGTCCGCTGAGGCTGATGGTGTTTGTGCAGCCCAGGTAGTATAACCCCCAACGGGAGGGGTATAGCCTCAGGGGGTCAGGTGCAGAGGATGGTGGTTGTGGAGCTGCAGTGAGGATGGTAATGAGAGTCAGAGTCGGGCTGTGCAGTTCAGGGTTTGTTTACTTACTGCTGTTCTTGTACCGGTCACTCCGGCCTTGAGTGACCACCCGAGCCGTGCTGCGTCCACCAGGTCCTGGACTCGGCCAACCCCCAAGTAGTTCTGGAGCGTGGTTCTGAGCTCCCTTTCTGTCCTGTCCTCTTCTCTGGCCTTCCCCACCAGGGATCCACCTATGTCCGGCTCCCTCGGGCCTCTTGGTGGTAAACCCTTATCTTTGGGTTCCCTGACCCTATTCGTGGTCTGCCTTCCGGGTGGATTTAGTGGGTGATCGTGGCAGATCAATCCTGCCCACGACCTCCGGTTCCTGGCTAAGGTGTGCTGTAGCCTCTGCCAGCTTGGGATCCGGTACCCTGTTGCCAACTCTTCACCCTCTGGTCTAATTTGGGCTCTTGGAGTTCCTTGTTTCTCCCCCTCTGGGTCTTTCTTTCTCCTCTCTCTCTCTTGGCCTTGGGGCTGCTCTGCTCCTCTGCTTTCCTCCACTGCTCTGCAAAAGACTGACAGACTGACCAGCCTTCTACAAAAGACTCCTCTGCAAAGACCCTGTCCTAAGATGGTGCCCACCTTATATACTCCCTCTATGTGTGAGCTCAGGTGACCAGCACCCAATGAGCTCCTAGCACTACCCAGACTGCTCCCCCTATCTGCCCCTACACTACTGGGATGTTCCACCCCCCTCCCACTCCAGCCAGGAACAGACACTGTTGTACCTGCACATTTCTCTAGTGGGAGTACCATCGGTCTGTTCCCCGGAAATGGGATGTGTGTAGTGCATGCAGCTAACTGAGCTCAGTTCCACACTCCATCCTTACCCGGGAGTGGAATATCACACCTCTGGCTTGAGGTGCAATACCCCTGTAGCAGCCGAATCCTCAGGGTGCTACATTTACATCCTGCCTCCAATGTCTCCATCCTGCCCCCGTTGTCTCCATCCTGCCCCATGTCTCAATTTGTCTCCATTCAGCCCCAATGTCTCCATCCTGCACCCAATGTCTCCATTCTGTCCCCAATGTCTCCATCCTGCCCCCAATGTCTCCATTTTGCCCCCAATGTTTCCATTCTGCCCCATGTCTCCATTCAGCCCCAAATGTCTCCATTCTGCCCCAATGTCTCCATCCTGCCCCCAATGTCTCCATTCTGTCCCCAATGTCTTCATCCTGCCCCTAATGTCTCCATTTTGCCCCCAATGTTTCCATTCTGCCCCATGTCTCCATCCTGCCCCCAATGTCTCCACTCTGCCCCAAATGTCTCCATTCTGCCCCAATGTCTCCATCCTGTTCCCAATGTCTCCATTCTGCCCCCGATGTCTCCATCCTGCCCCCACTGTCTCCATTCTGCCACAATGTCTCCATTCAGCACCCAATGTCTCCGTCCTGCCCCATGTCTCCATTTTGCCCCAATGTCTCTCCATTCTGCCCCATGTCTCTCCATCCTGCCCGCATGTCTCTCCATCCTGCCCCCATGTCTCTCCATTCTTCCCCCATGTTTCCATTCTGCTCCCAATGTTTCTCCATTCTGCCCCCCATGTCTCTCCATTTTGCCCCATGTTTCCATTCTGCTCCCAATATTTCTCCATTCTGCCCTCAATGTCTCTCCATCCTGCCCCCAATGTCTCCATTCTACCCCAATATCTCCATCCTGCCCCAATGTCTCCCTTCTGCCCCAATGTCTCCATTCTGCACCCAATGTCTCCATCCTGCACCCATGTATCTTCATTCTGCCCCCATGTCTCTCCATCCTGCCCCCATGTCTCTCCATTCTTCCCCCATGTTTCCATTCTGCCCCCCATGTCTCTCCATTTTGCCCCATGTTTCCATTCTGCTCCCAATGTTTCTCCATTCTGCCCCCAATGTCTCTCCATCCTGCCCCCAATATCTCCATCCTGCCCCCAATGTCTCCACTATGCCCCAAATGTCTCCATTCTGCTCCAATGTCTCCATCCTGCCCCCAATGTCTCCATTCTGCCCCAATATCTCCATCCTGCCCCCAATGTCTCCATTCTGCCCCAATGTCTCCATTCTGCACCCAATGTCTCCATCCTGCCCCATGTCTCCATTTTGCCCTATTGTCTCTCCATCCTGCCCCATGTATCTTCATTCTGCCCCCATGTCTCTCCATCCTGTCCCCATGTCTCTCCATTCTTCACCCATGTTTCCATTCTGCTCCCAATGTTTCTCCATTCTGCCCTCCATGTATCTCCATTTTGCCCCATATTTCCATTCTGCTCCCAATGTTTCTCCATTCTGCTCCCAACGTCTCTCCATCCTGCCCCCAATATCTCCATCCTGCCCCCAATGTCTCCACTCTGTCCCAAATGTCTCCATTCTGCTCCAAAGTCTCCATCCTGCCCCCAATGTCTCCATTCGGCCCCCAATATCTCCATCCTGCCCCCAATGTCTCCATTCTGCCCCAATATCTCCATTCTGCACCCAATGTCTCCATCCTGCCCCCATGTATCTTCATTCTGCCGCCACGTCTCTCCATCCTGCCCCCATGTCTCTCCATTCTTCCCCCATGTTTCCATTCTGCCCCCCATGTCTCTCCATTTTGCCCCATGTTTCCATTCTGCTCCCAATGTTTCTCCATTCTGCCCCCAATGTCTCTCCATCTTGCCCAAATGTTTCCATCCTGCCCCCTTAGTGCGACTTTACCCAAAAAAAGTTTCTCCCTACCTTGCAGCGCTTCAGCGGCACCCGGCTGTCCCATCATCCGAAGCACGGTCACCGGCTCATGACAGAGACATCATACGCCAGCGACGTGCATGCTGACATTAGCTGCCGGCCTGTGATTGGCTGGTGGCTGCTAACGTCTTTGGGAGAAGTGCAGCTAATCATCCAACATAATTCAGAGGTTACTATCTCCTTCATCTGAAACATGTTGGATGATTAGCTGCACTTCTGCCTTCCTCACGTGAAGGAAAGCTTGCGTTTTGAGTGATGTCACACAGGGACAGGACGGCAGACCTAAGCATAGCAGTGTGAGAACAGACGTGACCGGCCGGCACACTGTCTGCACAAGTGGTGGAGGAATAAGCACGAACCCAGGACAGCTGATTTACTACCTTTGGTGGATCCAGGAAAAGTTGAACTGTCTCTTCTCTCTACCCCTAGGATTTTTCAAGGAGGACACGTCAGATCTTGGATACACAGACATAAAGGTAGGCGTCCAACAACATTAGTTAATTACACAAAAGATGCCATCAAATATACAAGAAATGGACAAATAGCATGTCAAATGACAAACGTCTGTCCCTAAGCATGCTGAAAAGACATAATAAAAGGAGGAGAACAACTCAGCATATAATGCAAAAATTTAATTTATTAGTGAAATATACACATAAAAAGTATAAATAGAAAAAAGAAGAAACCAAGAGATACCTGGAAGGTAGCTTTTCAAGCCAGGTACATTATTAATAGTAAGATCATAATAGACCCATGAATCTATAGGATTGCACATTTGCCCAAAATAGTAAAAGATAACAGAATGGTGAACATTCAATACCATAAGTGGCTATGGGCAAAGACAAAGCAATCAACCCAAATACATATAAACCCACTAGTACTAGCAAGAAACACCCTTGCTATGTTATGGGAGAATCTGTGTCAGAATCAAAGTGCTCACACATTATAGTTCCATGAGCTCATTACCTGGCAGAAAAGCACAGCCCAAAAAGAGGGGGGGAGGAGGGTGGTCAGAAGAGCCCAACGTGCGTTTTGCGGTTTATCTAACCGCTTTCTCAAGGGCAGGTGATGTCATTGTAGTGCCCTATACTGCGTTTATATATATACTAAGCATCCTATTGAATGGCCCCAAGTGTGGACAGCTGTGAAGCGGGGCACGCACCCGGAAGTGGCCAGCTATGCCGGGGGCGTGCCCCGCCGATCACGTAACGTGGAGCAGATGCCATTAAGGCGCATGCGCGCGGGTCAGGGAGCGCGCCGCCCGCGTCCCGGCCTTCAAGCATTCACCCCGCATGCGCGGGTCCGAGGGAACCCGCGCAGGCGCAGCACAGCATATAGATGGCCAGGCGCGCGCGACGCGATCCCCCCCTGCACCAGCACGCACGCACCAGGTGAGTCATCGACACAGCTGAAATTAAAGGGCCAGATGGGGAGCAGATATGATGGGACAATAACTATAAAAATGGGAGCAACAATAATGAGTACAGCAAGGAACAAATGATCAGCTACAAGCACAATTAGATACATGTAAAGTAGCCTAGGTAATATGGTCAATCATGATCATAGGTCCAAATAAATCATCGCTCCCATCGGAAAACGTCCCAGCGTAATTTCAATCTCACTGCTCTCCACATGAGGATGATTATTTTAGAGAGGATTTCAGCAATAATGGACTAATAGAGAAAATAATGAAAAGAGAAGGAGAAATAATCAATAAAAACATCAATTTAAAAATATAAAAAATATATAATAATATATATTACCCCATATTTTGACCACTCGAAACTCACACAAAGATTATGTATCTGTGAGAGTAGAATGTGCAGAAAATGACATATGGCTACAAAAATGAAGAAAAACTTAAGGACTCATTTAGGCCGTTTGGTGTCACCGTGTCCAAACGCATAATCCACTGTGACTCTTTCTGGGCAAGCATTCTCTTGACATTACCTCCCCGAATGCCCATGTGTACCACATCAATACCACGCACCATAAAAGAGCGGGGATTACAATTATGTTTAGTCTTAAAGTGACGTGGTATCGTTTTGAGTTGGTCCAAGTCCTTGGCTGGGCCAGCTGCAACAATGTCTCTGATATGTTCGCGTATGCGTACCCGCAGCTCCCTAGATGTCAACCCAACATAAATCAGTGGGCAACTGCAGGTAGCATAATAGATGACATTAGACGTACCACAAGTGATATGGTGTCTAATGTCAAATTATTTACGACCATCAGCCGAACAGAAACTAGTACAACGCAAAACATTCGGACATGCCACACAGTGCCCACATTTAAAATTGCCAATTAGAGGACCTCCAGAACCGAATAAACATGGTGCCAGTGCAACATAGTGACTATTCATCAGGATGTCACCGAGATTACGGCATCTCTTGGGTGTCATGGAGGGACCCTTCTTGAGGTGTCCCCTCAGGGCAGGCTCCATCATCAAAATGTCCCAATGTTTTTGCAGGATAACTCTCATATTGTCCCATTCGTGGTTATAGGTGGAGATGAATCGTATGGTCTCATCCATCCCTTTTAATGATGTTTTGGGATGGAGAAGGGAAATACGTGGGGTCTGAGCTGCCCTTTCGTATCCTCTCCTAATGCATCTCCGACTATAGCCACGTTGTATAAAGCGTTGCTTTAGATCTTGTGCCTGACGCTGAAAGCCCTGTTCAGTAGAACAGATACGTCTCATCCTGAGGAACTGTCTGACCGGAACAGCCCCAATAGTGGCAGGACTATGGGCAGACCCAGCGTGTATCAAAGAATTGACTGAGGTGGGCTTCCTGAATACGTCCGTCTGGACGCCGCCATGGGCATCAACACACAAGGAAATATCCAGGAAGTCCACCCTTCTACTGTCAAAAGTGTAGGTCAGTTTGATATTATATTGATTCACGTTGAGACAGTCCATGAACGCTCCGAGCAGCTGGACAGAGCCCCGCCACAGAAATAAAATATCATCAATATATCTCAGCCAGCACAGCACATGGTGGGCGGCCGGCACACATTTCCCATCGAAGATCTACCTTTCCCACTGCCCTAGGAAGAGATTTGCATAAGAGGGGACACAGGCCGCCCCCATGGCTGTGCCACGCCTTTGGAGATAAAATTGATCCTTGAAAACAAAAAAATTATGGGTCAGGGCAAACTCCAGCAACTCAAGGATGAGCTCACACAAGGGTCCGTCCAGGTCGGAGGTCCCCAGGAAGAGACGCACCGCGTTCAGACCATCAATGTGGTCAATACTGGTATAAAGGCTCTCGACGTTGGCAGTGACCAAGAGAGTCACTAAACTCATCACTGAGGACTTCCTGAAGCTGCCTACAAAATGGAGATTTGATAATCTTACGCAAAAACATCACCAGGCATTACAACAGCTCCGGGAACTCAGTGACGTAGTTATTAAGGGCGCAGACAAGGGGGGTAACATTGTAATCTGGCCGATCCAAAAATATGAGTTAGAGGCATTCCGAAAATTGAGGGATCCCAGCACATATACCAAATTAACCTCCTGTCCCTTGACCTCTTTCTCGGCCAAACTACAGGATATTCTGACTCAGGCCCTTGATTGTGCAATAATATCAAAAAGGTATATGAGGGATTGACAGTGACCTTCCCTAGGACACCGAACTTTTACTTGTTACCCAAAATCCACAAGGACCCCGTTGATCCTCCTGGAAGTCCGATTGTGTCCGAAATTGGGGGCATATGTGAGCCCATATGTAGATTCATCGACCATTACCTAGAACCGTTGGTGATGAATTTACCATCTTATGTGAAAGACACAACGGACGTCCTTACGAGGATCGACGGTGTCACTGTGGATGAAGGGACTCTCTTGGTCACTGCCGACGTTGAGAGCCTCTATACCAGTATTGACCACATTGATGGTCTGAATGCGGTGCGTCTCTTCCTGGGGGCCTCCGACCTGGACGGCCCCTTGTGTGAGCTCATCCTTGAGTTGCTGGAGTTTGCCCTGACCCATAATTTTTTTGTTTTCAAGGATCAATTTTATCTCCAAAGGCGTGGCACAGCCATGGGGGCGGCCTGTGCCCCCTCTTATGCAAATCTCTTCCTAGGGCAGTGGGAAAGGGAGATCTTCGATGGGGAATGTGTGCCCGCCGCCCACCATGTGCTGTGCTGGCTGAGATATATTGATTATATTTTATTTCTGTGGCGGGGCTCTGTCCAGCTGCTCGAAGAGTTCATGGACTGTCTCAACGTGAACGTGAATCAATATATCAGTTTATCAATATTAAACTGACCTACACTTTTGACAGTAGAAGGGTGGACTTCCTGGATATTTCCTTGTGTGTTGATGCCCATGGCGGCGTCCAGACGGACGTATTCAGGAAGCCCACCTCAGTCAATTCTTTGATACACACTGGGTCTGCCCATAGTCCTGCCACTATTGGGGCTGTCCCGGTCGGACAGTTCCTCAGGATGAGACGTATCTGTTCTACTGAACAGGGCTTTCAGCGTCAGGCACAAGATCTAAAGCAATGCTTTATACAATGTGGCTATAGTCGGAGATGCATTAGGAGAGGATAAGAAAGAGCAGCTCAGACCCCCCGTATCTCCCTTCTCCATCCCAAAACATCATTAAAAGGGATGGATGAGACCATACGATTCATGTCCACCTATAACCACGAATGGGACAATATGAGAGTTATCCTGCAAAAACATTGGGACATTTTGATGATGGAGCCTGCCCTGAGGGGACACCTCGGGAAGGGTCCCTCCATGACACCCAAGAGATGCCGTAATCTCGGTGACATCCTGATGAACAGTCACTATGTTGCACCGACACCACGTTAATTCGGTTCTGGAGGTCCGCTAATTGGCAATTTTAAATGTGGACACTGTGTGGCATGTCCGAATGTTTTGCGTTGTACTAGTTTCTGTTCGGCTGATGGCCGTAAATCATGTGACATTAGACACCATATCACTTGTGGTACGTCTAATGTCATCTATTATGCTACCTGCAGTTGACCACTGATTTATTTTGGGTTGACATCTAGGGAGCTGCGGGTACGCATACACGAACATATCAGAGACATTGTTGCAGCTGGCCCAGCCAAGGACTTGGACCAACTCAAAACGATACCACGTCACTTTAAGACTAAACATAATTGTAATCCCCGCTCTTTTATGGTACGTGGTATTGATGTGGTACACATGGGCAATCGGGGAGGTAATGTCAAGAGAATGCTTGCCCAGAAATAGTCACAGTGGATTATGCGTTTGGACACGGTGACACCAAATGGCCTAAATGAGTCCTTAAGTTTTTCATCATTTTTGTAGCCATATGTCATTTTCTGCACATCCTACTCTCACAAATACATAATCTTTGAGTGAGTTTCGAGTGGTCAAAATATGGGGTAATATATATTATTATATATTTTTTATATTTTTAAATTGATGTTTTTATTGATTATTTCTCCTCTTTTCATTATTTTCTCTATTAGTCCATTATTGCGGAAATCCTCTCTAAAATAATCATCCTCATGTGGAGAGCAGTGAGATTGAAATTACGCTGGGACGTTTTCCGATGGGAGCGACGATTTATTTGGACCTATGATCATGATTGACCATATTACCTAGGCTACTTTATATGTATCTAATTGTGCTTGTAGCTGATCATTTGTTCCTTGCTGTACTCATTATTGTTGCTCCCATTTTTATAGTTATTGTCCCATCATATCTGCTCCCCATCTGGCCCTTTAATTTCAGCTGTGTCGATGACTCACCTGGTGCGTGCGTGCTGGTGCAGGGGGGGATCGCGTCGCGCGCGCCTGGCCGTCTATATGCTGTGCTGCGCCTGCGCGGGTTCCCTCGGACCCGCGCATGCGGGGTGAATGCTTGAAAGCTGGGACGCGCGCGGCGCGCTCCCTGACCCGCGCGCATGCACCTTAGTGGCATCTGCTCCACGTCACGTGATCGGCGGGGCACGCCCCCGGCATAGCTGGCCACTTCCGGGTGCGTGCCCTGCTTCACAGCTGTCCACACTTGGGGCCATTCAATAGAATGCTTAGTATATATATAAACGCAGTATAGGGCACTACAATGACATCACCTGCCCTTGAGAAAGCGGTTAGATACACCGCAAAACGCGCGTTGGGCTCTTCTGACCACCCTCCTCCCCCCCTCTTTTTGGGCTGTGCTTTTCTGCCAGGTAATGAGCTCATGGAACTATAATGTGTGAGCACTTTGATTCTGACACAGATTCTCCCATAACATAGCAAGGGTGTTTCTTGCTAGTACTAGTGGGTTTATATGTATTTGGGTTGATTTCTGTGTCTTTGCCCATAGCCACTTATGGTATTGAATGTTCACCATTCTGTTATCTTTTACTATTTTGGGCAAATGAGCAATCTTATAGATTCATGGGTCTATTATGATCTTACTATTAATAATGTACCTGGCTTGAAAAGCTACCTTCCAGGTATCTCTTGGTTTCTTCTTTTTTCTATTTATACTTTTTATGTGTATATTTCACTAATAGATTAAATTTTTGCATTATATGCTGAGTTGTTCTCCTCCTTTTATAACATTAGTTAATTGTAGCGCATACATAACCCCTTTTTTTCTTATTTTTTATTCCTTTATTTGCTTTTTTAGAAAAATGGAAAGTATTAAGTCGAAAACATAATTTTTTTTCTAAAAAAGCAAATAACGGAATAAAAAAATAATAAAAAAATGGGTTATGTATGCGCTACAATTAACTAGTGTTATAAAAGGAGGAGAACAACTCAGCATATAATGCAAAAATTTAATTTATTAGTGAAATATACACATAAAAAGTATACAGTTATATGAAAAAGTTTGGGCACCCCTATTAATCTTAAGCTTAATGTTTTATAAAAATTGGTGTTTTTGCAACAGCTATTTCAGTTTGATATATGTAATAACTGTTGGACACAGTAATGTCTCTGCCTTGAAATGAGGTTTATTGTACTAACAGAAAATGTGCAATCTGCATTCAAACAAAATTTGACAGGTGCATAAGTATGGGCACCTCACCAGAAAAGTGACATTAATATTTAGTAGATCCTCCTTTTGCAAAAATAACAGCCTCTAGTCGCTTCCTGTAGCTTTTAATGATTTCCTGGATCCTGAATGAAGGTATTTTTGACCATTCCTCTTTACAAAACAATTCCAGTTCAGTTAAGTTTGATGGTCGCCGAGCATGGACAGCCCTCTTCAAATGATCCCACAGATGTTCAATGATATTCAGGTCTGGGGACTGGGATGGCCATTCCGGAACATTGTAATTGTTCCTCTGCATGAATGCCTGAGTAGATTTGGAGCGGTGTTTTGGATCATTGTCTTGCTGAAAGATCCATCCCCTGCGAAACTTCAACTTTGTCACTGATTCTTGAACATTATTGTCAAGAATCTGCTGATACTGAGTGGAATCCATGCATCCCATAACTTTAACAAGATTCCCGGTGCCGGCATTGGCCACAAAGCCCCAAAGCATGATGGAACCTCCACCAAATTTTACTGTGGGTAGCAAGTGTTTTTCTTGGAATGCTGTGTTTTTTGCCACCATGCATAACGCCTTTTTGTATGACCAAACAACTCAATCTTGGTTTCATCAGTCCACAGGACCTTCTTCCAAAAAGAAATTGGCTTCTCCAAATGTGCTTTTGCACACCTCAGCCGACTCTGTTTGTGGCGTGCTTGCAGAAACGGCTTCTTTCGCATCACTCTCCCATACAGCTTCTCCTTGTGCAAAGTGCGTTGTATAGTTGACCGATGCACAGTGACACCATCTGCAGCAAGTTGATGCTGCAGCTCTCTGGAGGTGGCCTGAGGATTGTCCTTGACTAGTATTGAGCGATACTTTCCGATATCAGGAAATATCGTATCGGATTGGATCGGACCGATACTCAAAAAGTATCGGATATCGCCGATTCCGATACCGGAAACCAATGCAAGTCAATGGGACAGAAATATCAGAATGAAAATAAACCCTTTCTTTCCTTGTAGGTTAATTCTACATGAAGTAAAACAACTAAAAATAATGTAGAATGTATTATGCGAAAAGCCGGCAATTCATCAGCGCATACACTGGTACCCGACAATTTACAACAGAAAGAATAGAGCTTCACACATAGATTAGATAGATAGAAACATGTCAGTCACATATATATGAAGTACAGTGACAGTGTTGCTTAATGTACTTGTCATTTAGTGCAAAGGATTTATTAAAAAAAATATTAGTGTTTTCATGTACCGTCTCTTTAAAAAAGCCGGCCGGCAATTCAGCAGCGGTACCCGACAATTTATAACAGATAGAATAGAGCTTCACACATAGATTAGATAGATAGAAACATGTCAGTCACATATATATGAAGTACAGTGACAGTGTTGCTTAATGTACTTGTCATTTAGTGCAAAGGATTTATTAAAAAAATATTAGTGTTTTCATGCACCGTCTCTTTAAAAAAGCCGGCCGGCAATTCAGCAGCGGTACCCGACAATTTATAACAGAAAGAATAGAGCTTCACACATAGATTAGATAGATAGAAACATGTCAGTCACATATATATGAAGTACAGTGACAGTGTTGCTTACTGTACTTGTCATTTAGTGTAAAGGATTTATTTAAAAAAATAATAGTGTTTTAATGCACCGTCTCTTTAAAAAAGCCGGCCGGCAATTCAGCATCTGTACCCGACAATTTAGAATAGAAGGAATAGAGAATCATACATAGATTAGATAGACAGAAACATGTCAGTCACATATATATGAAGTACAGTGACAGTGTTGCTTACTGTACTTGTCATTTAGTGTTAAAATAAATGATTTATTTAAAAAAAAATTGGCGTGGGGTTCCCCTTAATTTTAGTCTCTAGCGGAGGTTAAGCAGACAGCTGGGGCAGATGTTTGAAGCCTGGGAAGGGGGTAATACCCACGGAGCTTCCCAGGCTGCTAATATCAGCCCCCAGCGGAATACTTAGCCTTTACTAGCTATTAAAATGGGGGACCACCCCCAAAAATGACGTGGGGTTCCCCCTAATTTAATAGCTAGCAAAGGCTAGGCAGACAGCTGGGGGCTGATATTAATAGCCCAGGAAGGGTGCCATGAATATTGGCCCCCTCCCAGGCTAGAAACACCAGCCGTCAGCCGCCCCAGAAATGGCGCATCCACAGGATGCGCCAATTCTGGCACTTAGCCTCGCTCTTCCCACTGCCCTGTAGCGGTGGCAGTGGGGTAATAGGGTTGGGGTTGATGTCAGCTTATAATACCAGCTGACATCAAGCCCAGGTTAGTAATGGAGAGGCGTCTATAAGACACCCCCATTACTAACCCCATAGTCAAAGTTAAAAAAAAAACACAAGCACCCAGAATAAACTCCTTTAATTGAAATAAACACACAATTCTTTATTGTTCTAAATTAAACCATACTTACCATTACGCCCATTCCAGCTGAAGCCAACGATCTCCTGCAATAAAAGAAAAATAATAAAGCAACCTCATCCTTACCTTTCCATGGTTCCCATGATGGCTCCAGCTCTGCTACATCAAGATGACAGGCTGGACCGCAGGAGAAAGCTGCCATCCAGCCTGTCATCCCGCAGACACTGAGAAGCGCAGGCATGCTTGCGCTCCTCAGTGTCTCTCTGTGACGGCATCCAGATGAGCCGACAATGAACTCGTCTCACCTCATGCACGTCACTGACAGCGTGGGAGAATTCTCCTGCACTCAGCGCTTCAGCGTGAGAATTTTCCCACGCTGTCAGTGACGTGCATGAGGTGAGGTCATGTCCAATGAACTCAGCTCACCTCATGCACGTCACTGACAGCGTGGGAGAATTCTCACGCTGAAGCGCTGAGTGCAGGAGAATTTTCCCACGCTGTCAGTGACGTGCATGAGGTGAGCTGAGTTCATTGGACATGAACTCGGCTCATCTGGATGACGTCAGAGAGAGACACTGAGGAGGTCAAGCATGCCTGCGCTTCTCAGTGTCTGCGGGATGACAGGCTGGATGGCAGCGTTCTGCTGCGGTCCAGCCTGTCATCTCGATGTAGCAGAGCTGAAGCTGTCGTGGGATCCATGGGAAGGTAAGGATGAGGTTGGTTTATTATTTTTCTTTTATTGCAGGAGATCGTTGGCTTCAGCTGGAATGGGCGTGATGGTAGGTATGGTTTAATTTAGAACAATAAAGAATTGTGTGTTTATTTCAATTAAAGGACTTTATTCTGGGTGTTGTGTTTTTTTTAAATACTTTACTAGAAATTCATGGTGGTCATGTCTAATATTGGCGTGACCCCATGAATTTCGGGCTTAGGGCCAGCTGATAATGCCAAGCTGGCCTTAACCCCTTTATTACCCAGTGAGCCACCGCACCAGGGCCCTGGATGAGTTGGGTACAGCGCCAGAAGATGGCGCTTCTATGAACGCGCCATTTTCCGGGGCGGCTGCGGACTGCAATTTGCAGTGGGTGGGGCCCAGAAAGCTTGGGCCTCCCTGCGCTGCGGATTCCAGCCCCCAGCTGCCTAGTTGTACCTGGCTGGACACAAAAATAGGGCGAAGCTCCACGTATTTTTTTTTTTAATTATTTCATGAAATTCATGAAATAATTAAGAAAAAAAGGGCTTCCCTATATTGTTGTGTCCGGCCAGGTACAAATAGGCAGCTGGTGGTTGGGGGCAGTCCGTTCCTGTCTGCTGTACCTGGCTGGACACAAATATAGTGCGAAGCCCCACGTCAATTTTTTTTAAATTATTTCATGAATTTCCTGAAATAATTAAAAAAAAATTGACGTGGGGCTTCGCACTATATTTGTGTCCAGCCAGGTACAGCAGGCAGGAACGGGCTGCCCCCAACCACCAGCTGCCTATTTGTACCTGGCCGGACACAACAATATCGGGAAGACCTTTTTTAAAAAAAATATTTCATGAAATAATTTAAAAAAAAAATAAGTGGGGCTTCTCCCTATTTTTGTGTCCAGCCAGGTACAACTAGGCAGCTGGGGGATGGAATCTGCAGCGCAGGGAGACCCAAGCTTTCTGGGCCTCCCCCACACTGCAAATTGCAGTCCGCAGCCACCCCAGAAAATGGCGCGTTCATAGAAGCTGGATGCTGTACCTGGCTGGCATACAAAAATATGGCAAAGCCCACGTCAAAATTTTTGGGAAAAATTAATTAAAAAATAAATAATAATTTAGGGACTGCATCTTTATTAACTCCTCAAATGTCATTTAGTGTTAAAATAAAGGATTTATTTAAAAAAAAAATTGGCGTGGGATGCCCCATAATTTTAGTCTCTAGCGGAGGTTAAGCAGACGGCTGGGGCAGATGTTTGAAGCCTGGGAAGGGGGTAATACCCACGGAGCTTCCCAGACTACTAATATCAGCCCCCAGCTGAATACCTAGCCTTTACTAGCTATTAAAATGGGGGACCCCCCAAAAAAATGACGTGGGGTCCCCCCTATTTTAACCCCTTAATAACATCTGACGTACTAATACGCGTCTGTGCCCTGGGACTTAAGAGCCAGACCCGTATTAGTACGTCATCGCGATCGCGCGCGCACACAGGCTGTGCGGGCGCGATCGCCGCCGGGTGTCAGCTGATTGTCACAGCTGACACCCGGTACTATGTGCAGGGAGCGGTCACGCACCGCTCCCAGCACATTAACCCCCGCGATGCTGCGATCGAAGTCGATCGAAGTCGATCGCGGCATTGCGGGGGCAAGGGGAGGTGATCGGCGATACTCACCTCCTCTTCCGGCTTCCAGCGCAGTCTGCAAAGGCTTCCCGGGTGTTGCCATGACGACCCGATGTCGTCATGACAACATCCGGGTCACCAGAGAGCAGGAAGATTGCTTGGACATGCGCAGTGCATCTCCAAGCAATCTTCACACTGTGCACTTCTGACAGCCTTCATGGCATAGGGATGGTGCTCCATTCCTGTGCCATGCAGGCGATCAGAAAAAAAAAAGTGAAAGTCCCAGAGTGGGACAAAGTAATAAAGTGTATAAACTGTGTGAAAGTGGGAAAAAAAAAAAAAAATGTGCAAAAATATTATAAAAAAATAAAAAAAATAATACACCAAAAATAAAAATATAATGTACCCATCAATAAATATTATTATAAAAAAAATAAAAAAAAAACAATAAAAGTACACATATTTGGTATCGCCGCGTCCGGAACAACCTGACCTATAAAACTGTCCCACTAGTTAACCCCTTCAGTGAACACGGTAAAAAAAAAAAACAAGCAAAAAACAATGCTTTATCACCATACCGCCAAACAAAAAGTGGAATAACACGCGATCAAAAAGACGCATATAAATAAAAATGATACCGCTGAAAACGTCATCTCGTCCCGCAAAAAACAAGCCACCATATAGCTCCATCAGCCGAAAAATAAAAAAGTTATAGCTCTCAGAATAAAGCGATACTAAAAAATATTTTTTTCTATAAAATAGCTTTTATTGTGTATAAGCGCCAAAACATAGAAAAATGATACAAATGTGGTACCGCTGTAAACGTACTGACCCGAAGAGTAAAGCTGCCTCATCAATTTTACCACACGCGGAACAGAATAAAAAAAAAAAAAAAAAAACAATTCCTGAATTGTTGGTTTTTGTTTATTCTGCCTCCCAAAAATCGGAATAGAAAGCGATCAAAAAATGTCACGTGCCTGAAAATGGCACCAATAACAACGTCAAGTCATCCCGCAAAAAACGAGCCATCACATGACTGTCTGCCAAAATCTGGAAAAATTATAGCTCTCAAAATATGGCGATGCAAAAACTAGATTTTACAAAAAATGCGTCTTTTAGTGTGTGACAGCTGTCAGTCATAAAAACCCCATATGATTCTGGCATTGCTGTAATCACACCGACCCGAAGAATAAAGTCGTCTAATCACTTATACCGCACAAGGAACGGCGTCAAAAATAAACTCTTGAGTTAGGATTGGGCTAGGGTTAGGGCTGGGTTTGGGGCTAGGGTTCTGCTGGGGCTAGGGTTGTGCTGGGGCTAGGGTTGTGCTGGGGCTAGGGTTGTGCTGGGGCTAGGGTTGTGCTGGGGCTAGGGTTGTGCTAGGGTTAGGGCTGGGGTTGGGATTTTTTTCAAAAGTAAGAAAAAAAGATGACGATATGGCGACTAGTGTTGAGAGCAAGTGCTCGCTACTTGAGTTTGCATCGGGTGCTCTGGTATGCATTTAGTATCGTGGGTATTTGAGTGACATGCTCGAGTCTCTGCCCCATATGCTTCGCGGCCAAAAAACTTTACGGGGATTGCCTGCCATGCACGAGCGATCCCCGCATGTTTTTTTTTGGGTGTCTAATAACCGTGAAACATGCGGAGCAGGGACTCGAGCATGTCACTCGAGCACACGCTGTACATGGTGCATACCTGAGTACCCGATGCAAACTCAAGTAGCGAGCACTTGCGCTCAAGAATAATGAAAACTTATTCAATATGATGACCTAACGTAAACAAATAATGTGCCGTACCTCTGGGTTCAAAATGTTCACTATACACCTTAATAAAATCTTTGAGGTGTATAGTTTCCAAAATGGGGACACTTGTGGTGGAGCTCCACTGTTTAGGCACATCACGGGCTCTCCAAACGCGACATGGTGTCCGCTAACAAATTGAATGGAAAATCGGCTCAAATTGTTAGCGGACGCCATGTTGCGTTTGGAGAGCCCCTGTGTGTCCAAACATTGGAGCTCCCCCACAACTGACCCCATTTTGGAAACTAGACCCCCCAAGGCACCTATCTAGATGCATAGTGAGCACTTAGAACCCCCAGGTGCTTCACAAATTGATTCGTAAAAATGAAAAAGTGAAAATAAAACACTTTTTCATTTTTATGAATCAATTTGTGAAGCACCTGGGGTTCCAAGTGCTCACTATGAATCTAGATAGGTGCCTTGGGGGGTCTAGTTTCCAAAATGGGGTCACTTGTGGGGGAGCTCCAATGTTTGGGCACACAGGGACTCTCTAAATGCAACATGGTATCCGCTAACAAATTGAATGGAAAATTGGCTCAAATTGTTAGCGGACACCACATTGCGTTTGGAGAGCCCCTCTGTGCCCAAACTTTGGAGCTCCCCCACAAGTGACCCCATTTTGGAAACTAGACCCCCCAAGGCACCTTTCTAGATGCATAGTGAGCACTTGGAACCCCCAGGTGCTTCACAAATTGATTCGTAAAAATGAAAAAGTGAAAAAAAAAACACTTTTTCATTTTTATGAATCAATTTGTGAAGCACCTGGGGTTCCAAGTGCTCACTATGAATCTAGATAGGTGCCTTGGGGGGTCTAGTTTCCAAAATGGGGTCACTTGTGGGGGAGCTCCAATGTTTGGGCACACAGGGACTCTCCAAATGCAACATGATATCCGCTAACAAATTGTCGGCTCAAATTGTTAGCGGATATCATGTTGCATTTGGAGAGTCCCTGTGTGCCCAAACATTGGAGCTCCTCCACAAGTGACCCCATTTTGGAAACTAGACCCCCCAAGGCACCTATCTAGATGCATAGTGAGCACTTGGAACCCCTAGGTGCTTCACAAATTAATTCGTAAAAATGAAAAAGTGTTTTTTTTTTCACTTTTTCATTATTACGAATCAATTTGTGAAGCACCTGGGGGTTCCAAGTGCTCACTATGCATCTAGAAAGGTGCCTTGGGGGGTCTAGTTTCCAAAATGGGGTCACTTGTGGGGGAGCTCCAAAGTTTGGGCACAGAGGGGCTCTCCAAACACAATGTGGCGTCCGCTAACAATTTGAGCCGATTTTCCATTCAATTTGTTAGCGGATACCATGTTGCATTTAGAGAGTCCCTGTGTGCCCAAACATTGGAGCTCCCCCACAAGTGACCCCATTTTGGAAACTAGACCCCCCAAGGCACCTATCTAGATGCATAGTGAGCACTTGGAACCCCTAGGTGCTTCACAAATTGATTCGTAAAAATGAAAAAGTGTTTTTTTTTTCACTTTTTCATTATTACGAATCAATTTGTGAAGCACCTGGGGGTTCCAAGTGCTCACTATGCATCTAGAAAGGTGCCTTGGGGGGTCTAGTTTCCAAAATGGGGTCACTTGTGGGGGAGCTCCAAAGTTTGGGCACAGAGAAGCTCTCCAAACGCAATGTGGTGTCCGCTAACAATTTGAGCCAATTTTCCATTCAATTTGTTAGCGGATACCATGTTGCATTTAGAGAGTCCCTGTGTGCCCAAACATTGGAGCTCTCCCACAAGTGACCCCATTTTGGAAACTAGACCCCCCAAGGCACCTATCTAGATGCATAGTGAGCAGTTGGAACCCCCAGGTGCTTCACAAATTGATTCATAAAAATGAAAAAGTGTTTTTTTTTCACTTTTTCATTGTTACGAATCAATTTGTGAAGCACCTGGGGGTTCCAAGTGCTCACTATGCATCTAGATAGGTGCCTTGGGGGGTCTAGTTTCCAAAATGGGGTCACTTGTGGGGGAGCTCCAATGTTTGGGCACACAGCAGCTCTCCAAACGCAACATGGTGTCGCTAACAATTTGAGCCAATTTTGCGTTAAATTTGTTAGCGGACACCATGTTGCATTTAGAGAGCCGCTGTGTGCCCAAATATTGGAGCTCCCCCACAAGTGACCCCATTTTGGAAACTAGACCACCCAAGGCACCTATCTAGATGCATAGTGAGCACTTGGAACCCTCAGGTGCTTCACAAATTGATTCATACAAATGAAAAAGTGTTTTTTTTTCACTTTTTCATTGTTACGAATCAATTTGTGAAGCACCTGGGGGTTCCAAGTGCTCACTATGCATCTAGATAGGTGCCTTGGGGGTCTAGTTTCCAAAATGGGGTCACTTGTGGGGGAGCTCCAAAGTTTGGGCACAGAGAAGCTCTCCAAACGCAATGTGGTGTCCGCTAACAATTTGAGCCGATTTTCCATTCAATTTGTTAGCGGATACCATGTTGCATTTAGAGAGTCCCTGTGTGCCCAAACATTGGAGCTCTCCCACAAGTGACCCCATTTTGGAAACTAGACCCCCCAAGGCACCTATCTAGATGCATAGTGAGCAGTTGGAACCCCCAGGTGCTTCACAAATTGATTCATAAAAATTAAAAAGTGTTTTTGTTTCACTTTTTCATTGTTACGAATCAATTTGTGAAGCACCTGGGGGTTCCAAGTGCTCACTATGCATCTAGATAGGTGCCTTGGGGGTCTAGTTTCCAAAATGGGGTCACTTGTGGGGGAGCTCCAATGTTTGGGCACACAGCAGCTCTCCAAACGCAACATGGTGTCGCTAACAATTTGAGCCAATTTTGCGTTAAATTTGTTAGCGGACACCATGTTGCATTTAGAGAGCCGCTGTGTGCCCAAATATTGGAGCTCCCCCACAAGTGACCCCATTTTGGAAACTAGACCACCCAAGGCACCTATCTAGATGCATAGTGAGCACTTGGAACCCTCAGGTGCTTCACAAATTGATTCATACAAATGAAAAAGTGTTTTTTTTTTTCACTTTTTCATTGTTACGAATCAATTTGTGAAGCACCTGGGGGTTCCAAGTGCTCACTATGCATCTAGATAGGTGCCTTGGGGGGTCTAGTTTCCAAAATGGGGTCACTTGTGGGGGAGCTCCAATGTTTGGGCACACAGGGACTCTCTAAATGCAACATGGTGTCCTCTAACAAATTTAACGGAAAATCGGCTCAAATTGTTAGCGACACCATGTTGCGTTTGGAGAGCCGCTGTGTGCCCAAACATTGGAGCTCCCCCACAAGTGACCCCATTTTGGAAACTAGACCCCCCAAGGCACCTATCTAGATGCATTGTGAGCACTTGGAACCCTCAGGTGCTTCACAAATTGATTCATAAAAATGAAAAAGTGTTTTTTTTTTTCGCTTTTTCATTGTTACGAATCAATTTGTGAAGCACCTGGGGGTTTCAAGTGCTCACTATGCATCTAGAAAGGTGCCTTGGGGGGTCTAGTTTCCAAAATGGGGTCACTTGTGGGGGAGCTCCAAAGTTTGGGCACACATGGGCTCTCCAAACACAACATGGCGTCCGCTAATTATTCAAGCAAATTTTACAATCAAAAAGTCAAATAGCGCTCCTTCCCTTCCGAGCCCTGCCGTGCGCCCAAACAGTATTTTTTCCCCAAATATTGGGTATCTGCGTGCCCAGGGGAAATTGCACAACAAATTTTGGGGTCCATTTTTTCTTGTTACCCCTGTGAAAATAAAAAAAATTGGGTCTAAATTAACATTTTTGTGAAAAAAGTTAAATGTTCATTTTTTTCTTCCACATTCAAAAAATTCCTGTGAAGCACCTGAAGGGTTAATAAAGTTCTTGAATGTGGTTTTGAGCACCTTGAGGGGTGCAGTTTTTAGAATGGTGTCACTTTTGGGTATTTTCTGTCATAAAGACCTCTCAAAGTGACTTCAAATGTGATGTGGTCCCTAAAAAAATGGTTTTGTAAATTTTGTTGGAAAAATGAGAAATCGCTGGTCAACTTTTAACCCTTATAGCTCCCTAACAAAAAAAAATTTTGGTTCCAAAATTGTGCTGATGTAAAGTAGACATGAGGGAAATGTTATTTATTAACTCTTTTGTGTGACATATCGCTCTGATTTCAGGGCTTAAAAATTCAAATTTTGAAAATTGCAAAATTTTCAAAATTTTCGCCAAATTTCCGTTTTTTTCACAAATAAACGCAAGTGATATCGAAGAAATTTTTCCACAATCATGAAGTACAATATGTCACGAAAAAACATTCTCAGAATCAGGGGGATCCGTTGAAGCGTTCGAGAGTAATTACCTCATAAAGTGACAGTGGTCAGAATTGTAAAAATTGGCCCGGTCATTAACGTGCAAACCACCCGCGGGGCTTAAGGGGTTAATAGCTAGCAAAGGCTAGGCAGACAGCTGGGAGCTGATATTAATAGCCCAGGAAGGGTGCCATGAATATTGGCCCCCTCCCAGGCTAGAAACACCAGCCGTCAGCCGCCCCAGAAATGGCGCATCCATAGGATGCGCCAATTCTGGCACTTAGCCTCGCTCTTCCACGCTGCCCTGGTGCGGTGGCAGGGGTTAATGGGGCTGGGGTTCATGTCAGCGCCAGCTGCCATGAAGCCCAGGTTAGTAATGATGGGCGTCTATAAGACACCCCCATTACTAACCTACAAAGTGTTAAAAAGAAAACACACACTACACCCAGAAAAAAATAATTTATTTGAAATAAAACACACCATTTTATTTAATTCTTAGTTTACTAAAAAAAAATAGTTACCTGTCCACGTTCCTGCGCTGATCTCCCATGCACAGCTGTCACATCTGGAGATGGTGACAGCTGTGCATGGCTGCTGTAAGCTCACACTGCCGGGAACACGTCCGCTCCCGGCAGCGTGAGCCCCTGACTGAGGTCACCGGAGTGCATTCAGTCAGCGCAGCTCCGGAGACCTCCTTTACGGCACTGCTGTACCGTGGGAATTTCTCACGATACAGCAGGGCCGTAAAGGAGCTGACCAGAGCAGCGCTGCCTGAACTCCGGCGAACCCGCTTATGCAATGACGGGGCTGCTTTACGGCCCCATCATTCTAGCGGCGGCAGCGGTTCAGAGCTGTCACATTCTATGTGGCTGCTCTGAACTGGAGATCATCGTGGGACACTCGTGGACTACTACGGAGGGGTAAGGATAAGGTTGTGGTTTATTATTTTATATTTTATTACAGGAGATCGATGGCTTCGGGGAATTAGGTGTCTAGGTGAGTATAGGTGTAGTTTTTTATTTTTTACTTTATTTTAGGTGGCGATCGGCGGGGACAGGTAATGTATGAACTAATTTATTGTAGGTAACAACTGGCCACCAATGACATGTATTTAAAATTTATTGGGGACACAGTAGGGCAATTTAAATAGCAGGATCAGGCTGATGGGAACTACTGCTCCCATCGAGCTGATCCTGCTGGCACGAGTGGACGGGGGACAGACATAGGCCGATGGGAGTAGTAGTGTCACATCGGCCTATGTCTGCCTGCACGCACACCCCCCAGACATCGCACAGACACCGCACACACCCGCAGACATCGCACAGACACCGCACACACTCGCAGACATCGCAAAGACACCGCACACACCCGCAGACACCGCACAGACACCCCACACACCAATCATGACCGGTCTGGGAGGTGAGGCTGACCTGTGCGGCCGTGGGAAAGTTCATGTGAGTTCATGCAATGCAGTGAAGCATGAACTCACATGAACCCTCTGAGGGCACCGCGGCGACTTCAAATGAACAGCTGATCGGCATCACCTGATACCTCAGCTGTTCATTTGAAATAACCGGCGGGAAAGCGCAGCACAGAACGGGAAAGCCGGCGGTGAAGTCTTTTCACTGCCGGCTTCCCCGCCCGGGTTCTTCGCTCCCCGCTCCTTGGTGCTGCGCTCCCCGCCCGGTCCTAACTTACGATCGGGATGGGAGGTGGCGAGGGGAGCGGAGGATCTGGGTGGGAGGCTGCGGGGAAGCAGTATGGGGCTGTGTGGTTGTTTAAAAGCCGGCGGCTTTTTACCGCGCGCCGGCTTTTAAACAATCAGGAGAATTCTCCCACGCTGGGATGGCATTCTGATGACAGGCTGGATCTCAGCTGAGCGCTGCCATCCAGCTTGTCATCCTTCAGAGACACTGCAGAGCGCAGGCATTATGAGAACTTCCGATTCCGGTATTCGATATTGTAAAAGTATCGGAATTAAGTATCGGAATTCCGATACCGCGAATATCGGCCGATACCCGATATTTCAGTATCGGAATGCTCAACACTATCCTTGACTGATCTCACCATTCTTCTTCTCTGCCTTTCTGATGTTTTTCTTGGCCTGCCACTTCTGGCCTTAACAAGAACTGTCCCTGTGTTCTTCCATTTCCATACTATGTTCCTCACAGTGGAAACTGACAGGTTAAATCTCTGAGACTGCTTTTTGTATCCTTCCCCTGAACAAATATGTTGAATAATCTTTGTTTTCAGATCATTTGACAGTTGTTTTGAGGAGCCCTTGATGCCACTCTTCAGAGGAGATTCAAACAGGAGAACAACTTGCAAGTGGCCACTTTAAGTAGCTTTTCTCATGATTGCATACACCTGGCTATGAAGTTCAAAGCTCAATGAGGTTACAAAACCAAAAAAAGTGCTTTAGTAAGTCAGTAAAAAGTAGGTAGGAGTATTTAAAACAAGAAAATTATAAGGGTGCCCATACTTATGCACCTGTCAAATTTTGTTTGAATGCAGATTGCACATTTTCTGTTAGTACAATAAACCTCATTTCAAGGCAGAAACATTACTGTGTCCAACAGTTATTACATATATCAAACTGAAATAGCTGTTGCAAAAACACCAATTTGTATAAAACATTAAGCTTAAGATTAATAGGGGTGCCCAAACTTTTTCATATAACTGTAAATAGAAAAAAGAAGAAACCAAGAGATACCTGGAAGGTAGCTCTTCAAGCCAGGTACGTTATTAATAGTAAGATCATAATAGACCCATGAATCTATAGGATTGCACATTTGCCCAAAATAGTAAAAGATAACAGAATGGTGAACATTCAATACCATAAGTGGCTATGGGCAAAGACACAGAAATCAACCCAAATACATATAAACCCACTAGTACTAGCAAGAAACACTCTTGCTATGTTATGGGAGAATCTGTGTCAGAATCAAAGTGCTCACACATTATAGTTCCATGAGCTCATTACCTGGCAGAAAAGCACAGCCCAAAAAGAGGGGGGGAGGAGGGTGGTCAGAAGAGCCCAACGCGCGTTTTGCGGTGTATCTAACCGCTTTCTCAAGGGCAGGTGATGTCATTGTAGTGCCCTATACTGCGTTTATATATATACTAAGCATCCTATTGAATGGCCCCAAGTGTGGACAGCTGTGAAGCGGGGCACGCACCCGGAAGTGGCCAGCTATGCCGGGGGCGTGCCCCGCCGATCACGTGACGTGGAGCAGATGCCACTACGGCGCATGCGCGCGGGTCAGGGAGTGCGCCGCGCGCGTCCCGGCCTTCAAGCATTCATATTACCCCATATTTTGACCACTCGAAACTCACACAAAGATTATGTATTTGTGAGAGTAGGATGTGCAGAAAATGACATATGGCTACAAAAATGAAGACAAACTTAAGGACTCATTTAGGCCATTTGGTGTCACCGTGTCCAAACGCATAATCCACTGTGACTATTTCTGGGCAAGCATTCTCTTGACATTACCTCCCCGAATGCCCATGTGTACCACATCAATACCACGTACCATAAAAGAGCGGGGATTACAATTATGTTTAGTCTTAAAGTGACGTGGTATCGTTTTGAGTTGGTCCAAGTCCTTGGCTGGCCAGCTGCAACAATGTCTCTGATAGGTTCGTGTATGCGTACCCGCAGCTCCCTAGATGTCAACCCAACATAAATCAGTGGTCAACTGCAGGTAGCATAATAGATGACATTAGACGTACCACAAGTGATATGGTGTCTAATGTCAAATGAGTTACGGCCATCAGCCGAACAGAAACTAGTACAACGCAAAACATTCGGACATGCCACACAGTGCCCACATTTAAAATTGCCAATTAGCGGACCTCCAGAACCGAAATAACGTGGTGCAACATAGTGACTGTTCATCAGGATGTCACCGAGATTATGGCATCTCTTGGGTGTCATGGAGGGACCCTTCCCGAGGTGTCCCCTCAGGGCAGGCTCCATCATCAAAATGTCCCAATGTTTTTGCAGGATAACTCTCATATTGTCCAATTCGTGGTTATAGGTGGAGATGAATCGTATGGTCTCATCCATCCCTTTTAATGATGTTTTGGGATGGAGAAGGGAGATACGGGGGGTCTGAGCTGCTCTTTCTTATCCTCTCCTAATGCATCTCCGACTATAGCCACGTTGTATAAAGCATTGCTTTAGATCTTGTGCCTGACGCTGAAAGCCCTGTTCAGTAGAACAGATACGTCTCATCCTGAGGAACTGTCTGACCGGGACTGCCCCAATAGTGGCAGGACTATGGGCAGACCCAGTGTGTATCAAATAATTGACTGAGGTGGGCTTCCTGAATACGTCCGTCTGGACGCTACCATGGACATCAACACACAAGGAAATATCCAGGAAGTCCACCCTTCTACTGTCAAAAGTGTAGGTCAGTTTGATATTGATAAACTGATATATTGATTCACGTTCACATTGAGACAGTCCATGAACTCTCCGAGCAGCTGGACAGAGCCCCGCCACAGAAATAAAATATAATCAATATATCTCAGCCAGCACAGCACATGGTGGGCGGCCGGCACACATTCCCCATCGAAGATCTCCCTTTCCCACTGCCCTAGGAAGAGATTTGCATAAGAGGGGGCACAGGCCGCCCCCATTGCTGTGCCACGCCTTTGGAGATAAAATTGATCCTTGAAAACAAAAAAATTATGGGTCAGGGCAAACTCCAACAACTCAAGGATGAGCTCACACAAGGGGCCGTCCAGGTTGGAGGCCCCCAGGAAGAGACGCACCGCGTTCAGACCATCAATGTGGTCAATACTGGTATAGAGGCTCTCAACGTGACCAAGAGAGTCCCTTCATCCACAGTGACACCGTCGATCCTTGTAAGGACGTCCGTTGTGTTTTTCACATAAGATGGTAAATTCATCACCAACGGTTTTAGGTAATGGTCGATGAATCTACATATGGGCTCACATAGGCCCCCAATTCCGGACACAATCGGACGTCCAGGAGGATCAACGGGGTCCTTGTGGATTTTGGGTAACAAGTAAAAGGTCGGTGTCCTAGGGAAGGTCACTGTCAATCCCTCATATACCTTTTTATTATTGCACAATCAAGGGCCTGAGTCAGAATATCCTGTAGTTTGGCCGAGAAAGAGGTCAAGGGACAGGAGGTTAATTTGGTATATGTGCTGAGATCCCTCAATTGTCGGAATGCCTCTCGCTCATATTTCTGGATCGGCCAGATTACAATGTTACCCCCCTTGTCTGCGCCCTTAATAACTATGTCTATGAGTTCCCGGAGCTGTTGTAATGCCTGGCGATGTTTTTGCGTAAGATTATCAAATCTCCATTTTGTAGGCAGCTTCAGGAAGTCCTCAGTGATGAGTTTAGTGACTCTCTTGGTCACTGCCGACGTTGAGAGCCTTTATACCAGTATTGACCACATTGATGGTCTGAACGCGGTGCGTCTCTTCCTGGGGGCCTCCGACCTGGACGGCCCCTTGTGTGAGCTCATCCTTGAGTTGCTGGAGTTTGCCCTGACCCATAATTTTTTTGTTTTCAAGGATAAATTTTATCTCCAAAGGCGTGGCACAGCCATGGGGGCGGCCTGTGCCCCCTCTTATGCAAATCTCTTCCTAGGGCAGTGGGAAAGGCAGATCTTCGATGGGAAATGTGTGCCGGCCGCCCACCATGTGCTGTGCTGGCTGAGATATATTGATGATATTTTATTTCTGTGGCGGGGCTCTGTCCAGCTGCTCGGAGAGTTCATGGACTGTCTCAACGTGAATCAATATAATATCAAACTGACCTACACTTTTGACAGTAGAAGGGTGGACTTCCTGGATATTTCCTTGTGTGTTGATGCCCATGGCGGCGTCCAGATGGACGTATTCAGGAAGCCCACCTCAGTCAATTCTTTGATACATGCTGGGTCTGCCCATAGTCCTGCCACTATTGGGGCTGTCCCGGTCGGACAGTTCCTCAGGATGAGACGTATCTGTTCTACTGAACAGGGCTTTCAGCGTCAGGCACAAGATCTAAAGCAACGCTTTATACAACGTGGCTATAGTAGGAGATGCATTAGGAGAGGATACGAAAGAGCAGCTCAGACCCCACGTATCTCCCTTCTCCATCCCAAAACATCACTAAAAGGGATGGATGAGACCATACGATTCATCTCCACCTATAACCACGAATGGGACAATATGAGAGTTATCCTGCAAAAACATTGGGACATTTTGATGATGGAGCCTGCCCTGAGGGGACACCTCGGGAAGGGTCCCTCCATGACACCCAAGAGATGCCGTAATCTCGGTGACATCCTGATGAATAGTCACTATGTTGCACTGGCACCATGTTTATTCGGTTCTGGAGGTCCGCTAATTGGCAATTTTAAATGTGGGCACTGTGTGGCATGTCCAAGTGTTTTGCGTTGTACTAGTTTCTGTTCGGCTGATGGCCGTAAGTAATTTGACATTAGACACCATATCACTTGTGGTACGTCTAATGTCATCTATTATGCTAACTGCAGTTGCCCACTGATTTATGTTGGGTTGACATCTAGGGAGCTGCGGGTACGCATACGCGAACATATCAGAGACATTGTTGCAGCTGGCCCAGCCAAGGACTTGGACCAACTCAAAACAATACCACGTCACTTTAAGACTAAACATAATTGTAATCCCCGCTCTTTTATGGTACGTGGTATTGATGTGGTACACATGGGCATTCGGGGAGGTAATGTCAAGAGAATGCTTGCCCTGAAAGAGTCACAGTGGATTATGCGTTTGGACACGGTGACACCAAACGGCCTAAATGAGTCCTTAAGTTTTTCTTCATTTTTGTAGCCATATGTCATTTTCTGCACATCCTACTCTCACAGATACATAATCTTTGTGTGAGTTTCGAGTGGTCAAAATATGGAGTAATATATATTATTATATATTTTTTATATTTTTAAATTGATGTTTTTATTGATTATTTCTCCTTCTCTTTTCATTATTTTCTCTATTAGTCCATTATTGCGGTAATCCTCTCTAAAATAATCATCCTCATGTGGAGAGCAGTGAGATTGAAATTACGCTGGGACGTTTTCCGATGGGAGCGACGATTTATTGGACCTATGATCATGATTGACCATATTACCTAGGCTACTTTATATGTATCTAATTGTGCTTGTAGCTGATCATTTGTTCCTTGCTGTACTCATTATTGTTGCTCCCATTTTTATAGTTATTGTCCCATCATATCTGCTCCCCATCTGGCCCTTTAATTTCAGCTGTGTCGATGACTCACGTGGTGCGCGCGTGCTGGTGCGGGGGGGGGATCACGTTGCGTGCGCGCGCCTGGCCGTCTATATGCTGTGCTGCACCTGCGCGGGTTCCCTCGGACCCGCACATGCGTGGTGAATGCTTGACGGCCGGGGCGCGTGCGGCGCGCTCCCTGACCCACGAGCATGCGCCATAGTGGCATCTGCTCCACGTCACGTGATCGGCGGGGCACGCCCCCGGCATAGCTGGCCACTTCCGGGTGCGTGCCCCGCTTCACAGCTGTCCACACTAGGGCCATTCAATAGGATGCTTTGTATATATATAAACGCAGTATAGGGCACAACAATGACATCACCTGCTTTTGAGAAAGCGGTTAGATACACCGCGAAACGCGCATTGGTCTCTTCTGACCACCCTCCCCCCCCTCTTTTTGGGCTGTGCTTTTCTGCCAGGTAATGAGCCCATGGAACTATAATGTGTGAGCACTTTGATTCTGACACAGATTCTCCCATAACATAGCAAGGGTGTTTCTTGCTAGTACTAGTGGGTTTATATGTATTTGGGTTGATTTCTGTGTCTTTGCCCATAGCCACTTATGGTATTGAATGTTCACCATTCTGTTATCTTTTACTATTTTGGGCAAATGTGCAATCCTATAGATTCATGGGTCTATTATGATCTTACTATTAATAACGTACCTGGCTTGAAAAGCTACCTTCCAGGTATCTCTTGGTTTTTTCTTTTTTCTATTTATACTTTTTATGTGTATATTTCACTAATAAATTAAATTTTTGCATTATATGCTGAGTTGTTCTCCTCCTTTTATTATGTCTTTTCAGCATGCTTAGGGACAGACGTTTGTCATTTGACATGCTATTTGTCCATTTCTTGTATATTTGATGGCATCTTTTGTGTAATTAACTAATGTTGTTGGACGCCTACCTTTATGTCTGTGTATCCAAGATCTGACGTGTCCTCCTTGAAAAATCCTAGGGGTAGAGAGAAGAGACAGTTCAACTTTTCCAGGATCCACCAAAGGTAGTAAATCAGCTGTCCTGGGTTCGTGCTTATTCCTTCACCACTTGTGCAGACAGTGTGCCGGCCGGTCACGTCTGTTCTCACACTGCTATGCGGAGGTCTGCCGTCCTGTCCCTGTGTGACATCACTCAAAACGCAAGCTTTCCTTCACGTGAGGAAGGCAGAAGTGCAGATAATCATCCAACATGTTTCAGATGAAGGAGATAGTAACCTCTGAATCATGTTGGATGATTAGCCGCACTTCTCCCAAAGACGTTAGCAGCCACCAGCCAATCACAGGCCGGCAGCTGATGTCAGCACGCACGTCGCTGGCGTATGATGTCTCTGTCATGAGCCGGTGACCGTGCTTCGGATGATGGGACAGCCAGGTGCCGCTGAAGCGCTGCAAGGTAAGGAGAAACTTTTTTTTGGGTAAAGCCGCACTACGGGGACAGGATGGAAACATGGGGGCAGGATGGAGAGACATTGGGCGCAGAATGGAGAAACATTGGGAGCAGAATGGAAACATGGGGCAAAATGGAGAGACATGGGGGGCAGAATGGAAACATGGGGGAAGAATGGAGAGACATGGGGGCAGGATGGAGAGACATGGGGGCAGAATGAAGATACATGGGGGCAGGATGGAGACATTGGGTGCAGAATGGAGATATTGGGGCAGAATGGAGACATTGGGGGCAGGATGGAGATATTGGGGGCCAAATGGAGACATTGGGGGCAGGATGGAGACATTGGAGCAGAATGGAGACATTTGGGACAGAGTGGAGACATTGGGGGCAGGATGGAGATATTGGGGGCAGGATGGAGAGATGTTGGGGGCAGAATGGAGAAACATTGGGAACAGAATGGAAATATGGGGCAAAATGGAGAGACATGAAGGGCAGAATGGAGAAACATTGAGAGCAGAATGGAAACATGGGTGAAGAATGGAGAGACATGGGGACAGGATGGAGAGACATGGGTGCAGAATGAAGATACATGGGGCAGGATTGAGAGACATTGGGGCAAAATGGAGACATGGGGCAGGATGGAGACATTGGGTGCAGCATGGAGACATTGGGACAGAATGGAGCCATTGGGGGCAAGATGGAGATATTGGGGCAGAATGGAGACATTGGGGGCTGGATGGAGACATTGGAGCAGAATGGAGAAACATTGGGAGCAGAATGGAAACATGGGGCAAAATGGAGAGACATGGGGGGCAGAATGGAGAAACATTGGGAGCAGAATGGAAACATGGGGGAAGAATGGAGAGACATGGGGGCAGGATGGAGACACATGGGGGCAGGATGGAGAGACATGGGGCAGAATGGAGAGACATTGGGGCAAAATGGAGACATGGGGCAGGACGGAGACATTGGGTGCAGAATGGAGACATTGTGGCAGAATGGAGACAGTGGGGGCAGGATGGAGAGACATTGGGGGCAGAATGGAGAAACATTGGGAGCAGAATGGAAACACGGGGCACAATGGAGAGACATTGGGGGCAGAATGGAAACATGGGGGAAGAATGGAGAGACATGGGGGCAGGATGGATAGACATGGGGGCAGAATGAAGATACATGGGTGCAGGATGGAGACATTGGGTGCAGAATGGAGACATTGGGGCAGAATGAAGACATTGGGGCAGGATGGAGATATTGGGGTAGAATGGAGACATTGGGGGCAGGATGGAGAGACATTGGGGGCAGAATGGAGAAACATTGGGAGCAGAATGGAAACATGGGGCAAAATGGAGAGACATGGGGGGCAGAATGGAGAAACATTGGGAGCAGAATGGAAACATGGGGGAAGAATGGAGAGACATGGGGGCAGGATGGAGACACATGGGGGCAGGATGGAGAGACATGGGACAGAATGGAGAGACATTGGGGCAAAATGGAGACATGGGGCAGGACGGAGACATTGGTTGCAGAATGGAGACATTGTGGCAGAATGGAGACAGTGGGGGCAGGATGGAGACATCGGGGGCAGAATGGAGACATTGGGAACAGGATGGAGACATTGGGGCAGAATGGAGACATTTGGGGCAGAGTGGAGACATTGGGGGCAGAATGGAGACATCGGGGGCAGAATGGAGACATTTGGGGCAGAATGGAGACATTGGGGGCAAAATGGAGACATTAGGGGCAGGATGGAGACATTGGGGACAGAATGGAGACATTGGGGGCAGGATGGAGACATTGGGGCAGAATGGAGACATGGGGCAGAATGGAAACATTGGGGGCAAAATGGAGACATTGGGGGCAGGATGGAGACATTGGGGACAGAATGGAGACATTGGGGGCAAGATGGAGACATTGGGGCTGAATGAAGACAAATTGAGACATGGGGCAGGATGGAGACAACAGGGGCAGGATGGAGACATTGGGGGCAAGATGGAAACATTGGAGGCAGGATGGAGACATAGGGGAGGAATGGAGACATTGGGGGCATAATAGAGACATTGGGAGCAGAATACAGACATTGGGGGTAGGCAGAATGGAGACATGGGGCAGAATGGAGACAAATAGGGGCAGAATGGAGACATTGGGAACAGGATAGAGACATTGGGGGCAGGTTGGAGACATGGAGGCAGGATGGAAACATGGGGGCAGGATGTGGGACATTATTACTCTAGGGGAGGGGTCCTCAAACTACGGTCCGCGGGTCACATGCGGCCCGCGGAGGACTTTTATCCGGCCCGCCAGGCTATGGGCGGAGGAGAGGAGAGCGGTGCCATTGCCCGCCCTTCCCCCTGCTTGCTCAGGGCCCCGGCAGGCGGATACTTACCTCTCCCCGTGCCTCCGCAGATCCGCTGTCTTCCTGCTCTGCGCTTCCTGTGATGTCTCAGGTCAGAGGGCGCGGTGACGTCTTTACACCGCGCCCTCCCGAGTGCCGACACAGGCCGCGCAGAGCGGGACAACGCAGCAGCGATGCTGGAGTCCGGACCAGAGTAGAGCAGTGGCAGCGGCAGCGGCAGCAAGTGAGAAGTGAGGTGAGTATTGGATTTTTTTTATTTTTTTTTTATGTATGGAGGCATAGGTCATTATATGGGGGGGTGACATCCTGCATGGGGCATGATATGGGGGGGTGACATGCTGCATGGGGCATTATATGGGGGAGTGACATGCTGCATGGGGCATTATATGGGGGGTGACATGCTGCACGGTGCATTATATGGGGGGGTGACATGCTGCACGGGGCATTATATGGGGGGTGACATGCTGCATGTGGCATTATATGGGGGGGTGACATGCTGCATGTGGCATTATATGGGGGGGTGACATGCTGCATGGGGCATTATATGGGGGAGTGACATGCTGCATGGGGCATTATATGGGGGGGTGACATGCTGCATGGGGCATTATATGGGGGGGTGACATGCTGCATGGGGCATTATATGGGGGGGTGACATGCTGCATGGGGCATTATATGGGGGGGTGACATGCTGCATGGGGCATTATAAAGACAGGGGAGTGATATCCTGCATGGGGCATTATATGGGGGGGTGACATCCTGCATGGGGCATTATATGGGGGTGACATCCTGCATGGGGCATGATATGGGGGGTGACATCCTGCATGGGGCATGATATGGGGGGTGACATCCTGCATGGGGCATTATATGGGGGGGAAAGGGACATCCTGCATGGGGCATTATAAAGACAGGGGAGTGATATCTTGCATGGGGCATTATATGGTGTGAGAAAGGGACATCCTGCATGGGGCATTATATGGGGGGTGGCATCCAGCATGGGGCATTATAAGGGGGGAACAGCCTGCATGGGGCATTATAAGGGGGGGAACAGCCTGCATATGGCATTATAAGTGGGAAACAGCCTGCCTATTGGGAACATTTACCTGCCCATTGAGGACCTATGCTGCCTATTGGGGACCTATGCTGCCTATTGGGGATATTTACCTGCCTATTGGGGGCATTTACCTGCCTATTGGGGATATTTACCTGCCTATTGGGGACCTATGCTGCCTATTCGGTACATTCACCTGCCTATTGGGGACCTATGCTGCCTATTGGGTACAGTTACCTACCTATTGAAATACCGGTTGATTTAACTTTACTTGTTCTTCATTTTAAATATTGTATTTGTTCCTGTATTGTTTTTTTTTACTTCAAAATAAGATATGTGCAGTGTGCATAGGAATTTGTTCATAGTTTTTTTTACAAACTATATTCCGGCCCTCCAATGGTCTGAGGGACCGTGAACTGGCCCCCTGTTTAAAAAGTTTGAGGACCCCTGCTCTAGGGGCTAATAAAAGGATATTATTACTGCTGTGATGTATTTTATTTTTGAGGATACTGTTTTCAGTGAGGGGGGTCCTGTTACTGTGCAGGGCAGCCCTAGGTCACTTTTTTTCTACATCTAGTGTAGTGTAGAAGTTGGGGAAAAATTGGGGAATATGCTCTGGAAGCAGTGCTCTAGATACCTGTGTTATTTTTTTGAGAAACGAGTCCTGGCTGGAAGGAGTGATGGTGGTCTGTGCTGTATGCAGAAGCAAAGTGAAGATGAAGGTCTTCAACTAAAGACATCACCGGTGAGTCAGTGTGTTATTTGTACACTGACACCATACATTGTATACTATGTACAGAGCTCCTGTGTATAATGGCACTTGTGGTAATATTAGTATTGAGTTTTTTTTTATTAATGATCAGTATTGTAGTATTTGGTCACTATATGGTGGTAATATGTGATCTGGTCATAGTGTGGCGGTATTTGTCCTTTGTATGTGGTATTATTAAGTCACTTTGTGGTGGTAATATGTGATCTGGTCACGGTGTGGCGATATTTGTTCCTTGTATGTGGTATTACTTGGTCACTATATGGTGGTGATATGTGGTCTGGTCATGGTATGTCTGCATTTGTCCCTTGCATGTGGTATCATTCGGTCACTATGTGGTGGTAATATGTTGTCCGGCCATGGTGTGACAGTATTTGTCCCTTGTATGTGATATTATTGGTCATTTTAAAAAATGCATGTGACACATACCCTTAAATAAAAATAAATAAAAATATACCTAAAAAGAGTATTGGGTAATATAAGAAATTGTAAATAGGTTATTGTAGAGTAGGGCCTGGCCAGAAGAGTCTACCTTGTCCCAGTGGAAGCTTAAAATATCTTTTGGCCAAAACAAATTCTGCTGGCTATGTATGTGATCTGGTGTTTGATGGGAACTGTTAATGTGTGATTGGTGAGGATTTGGTGCAGAAAGTGGAGTTTTTCCAAGAGAGAGCGGTGGGACTGTGTAAAGTTTGAGGGATGGAGGCGGAGCTGGGGTGGAGTCTGTGTGGAGTCTCAATGGGGCCCGAAAATTTTGCCAGTATGGGGCCCCAAAATTTCTGGTGGCAGCCCTGAATAGGTTACTCTGTATCAGTTCCAAAAACATTTATCTTGGGCTCATCACTACAGAGTATAGAATCCCAGTAGTCTTCATATTTTTTCATCTTGGCCTTGGGCAAATTGTGGAAGAGACTTCTTTCGTGGACGACACCCATGCATGCCGTTCCTCTGCAGTGTATGCCGTATTGTATACTACACTACTCTTACTGATAAGTAAAGCTTTGCTGATCTTCTTGTAGATTTCATCATTCTTATGCAAATAAATGAATTCCTTTTTTTAGGTCTTGTTACATATCTCTTCCATGTGGTGCCATTGGTAACAGCATGAAATGGGAAAGGGTTTTCTTTTTTACGTAAGACCCTTCTATAGTCAACTGTATGCTGGGCATCTGTTTAATGAATAATTAGACTTACCTGTGGTTAAATTCTTGTAAATTATAATTTTATAGTCTAAAATTTAGCTTTGCTCCTAACACTTTTATTGGGGTGGACTCATTTTTCCAGCATAGTCTTGAATAAATTTGTTAGGAAAATTACTTTTTTGCGTGTGCAAAATAACAAATGTTCTTTGCAGTCAGTGGCCCACATTTGTGGGAGTATTTTGTAGTATATTATTCTATAGAAAATGTTGATTCTGAAAGGAAACTAAAGGATTTCTGACAAATCTGTTGGGGTGTACTCATTTACGCTGAGCACTATGTTTGTAGGGCTATATCACCACTTCAAGGACTCTTTGTTATTTAGGGTATATGCACCCTATCCATACTGTCAGCGCTTTGTACGCAGTATACTTATGCTGCGTCCAAAGTGCTGCACGCAGGTGATTCCGCATTTGTTCATTGAACCATGTGGATTCACCACAATCAATACATTGCACAGATCTAATTTCTCTTGCGGAGACTAGCGACTTCGCAAAAGAAATTGATATGCTGCGGTGTGGAAAGACGAGCCGCATTTCCGTGTCCGCGGGTGAGCCGCAGGTGCACGAAGACGCATAGTGGGCATGGGATTTCTTGAAATCCCATCCACTTTGCTAGTAATTTATTTATTTATTTATTTATTTTACTTACTTATATAGCACCATTAATTCCACAGCGCTTTACAGACATTATCGGCACTGTCCCCATTGGGGCTCACAATCTGAATTCCCTATCAGAATGTCCTTGGAATGTGGGAGGAAACCGGAGAACCTGGAGGAAACCCATGCAAACACAGGGAGAGCATACAAAATCCTTGCAGATGTTGTCCTTGGTGGGATTTGAACCCAGGACCCCAGCGCTGCAATGCTGCAGTGCTAACCTTGTAATGTGGGTTGCGTCCAATCCGCAGCGTTTCCTGACCATGTACACATACCCTTAGATCTATCTTTACTGTAAAGAAGAACAAGGAGTCCTAGAAGTGATGATATGGCCCCTACAGCTCTGATCTCATTATCATTGAATCTGTCTGTGATTACATGAAGAGACATAATGATTTGTGCAAGCCTACATCCACAGAACGTCTCAAGATGTTTGGAACAATCTCCCTACTGAGTTTCTTCTAAGGCTATGTGCCCATGATGCAGAAATGCTCTGGATTTTTACTGAGCGTTTCTGCATCTCCCTGGCAGAAAAAAACGCATGCGGATTGTACATGCGGATTGTACATGCGGATTGTACATGCGTTTTTCCTGCCAGGGACAAGCGGAAGTGAAGCGTTCTTCACAAGCATTTCTGCATGCGGGTTGTCAAATGCTTTCAAAGCGATTTTAGCATCACTTGGAAAGTGCTTGACAACCTGGTCACACTATATAGATCCATGCAAACGGCATGGATTTATATAGTGTGACCGAAACAATGGTAAAAAATAAAAAATAAATATTATACTTACCTTCTGATGGCCCCCGGTGTCCTTGTCCTGGCTTGCTGGCAGCTTGTGGTAGACTAAAAGGACCTGCCATGACGTTATTTAGTCATGTAATGGGTCACGCGACCACAGACTTCAGCGGTCGCGTGACCCATCACATGACTAAATGACGTCACCGCAGGTCCTTTAGTCTACCGCGAGCTGCCGGCAAGCCAGGACAAAGACACCGGGGGCCATCAGAAGGTAAGTATAATGTATATTTTTTATTTTATTCCTTTTTTTTTTACAGGTACTGTGGTACCCGAGTCTGGAGGAGAGTCTCCTCTTCTCCAAACCCAGGTACCGTCTGCACATTGAAACGCATGTTATCCGCATTGGCAGATGCAGTGATGCGGATGACATGCGGTCCAATGCAAGTCAATGGCGGCGAAAAAGTCGCGATTCCGCAAAATAATTGGTAGTGCTGCGGATTTTTCCGCAATGATAATCCACAACTGAAATTTCCGCAGCATGTGCACAGCACATGAGGATTATCATTGCGGAACATGGCAGACCTTCTACCATGCGTTTTGTAAGCATTTCTGCAGCGGAATTGCCTCTGCGGTAACGCTTAAAAAACGCATAGTGGGCACACAGCCTAACACTGTACATGTACCTAGAAGGATTGATGCTTAGTTGCTGTATTGAGAGTAAAGAGTGATTTACATTTCTCTTTTGTTCATTTAGTTTGCTTTTTTTTAAAACCATACAAACAACCTATTAAAACCTCTAGTTTTGAAAGGATTCATACTTTGCAGCATTATTTCTATACTTGGCTAAAACTTTTACACAACACTGTATAATAAATTACTATGTAATAAAGAGCAATTTCAGAATCATACAGTAAAGTAATAATGTGTTCTGACTTTCCGTTTGTCTGTTTCGCTTTTAAAAAAGTCAAACAGAATTCATGAGCACAATAGTTTCCATTGCATCATGAATCCAAACAGAAGCCGGGGGATTCCATTGACTGGAGTCCATTTGGATGAAGTTAAAATACTTATCGATCGCCATCTTCTCCAGTTTCCAGCTCTGATCCGATCCTCTTTTGTGCCATGTAACCACTCTGCAGTTTTGCCGGAGCACACAGCCATTGTTTTCCCAGGGTAAAACTAGGAAACTAAGAACAAGTCTCCATAGACTTTCACTGAGTAAGTGATTTTCTGTCCAGACATAAATCTGTTTGTGAGCTGGCTGGTCTGATATCAGGTCACGTGAGAAAAAAGGAGACCAGAGCGGTGTAGGAAACTAGGGAAGATGGAGATTAGTAGGTATTTTAACTCTACCCAGATGGACCTCATAACAGTGGACTGCTCTTTCTTCTGTTTGGATAAGTTCTGTGATGGATACTTTTCTGCCCATGAATAATATTTGTCTTTTCTAAAAACAAAACAGACAAACGGAATGTCAAAATGGAAGTCACATTGCATTATTTGTTAACTATATAACACACCAGTTATACACCATTAGGGGGCAGACAGACGGCTGTATTTTCTCGTGTGAGGATGGCATCACAGTGCACGGACTGGCCGACACCTCTCCTGACCTGAGCGTGACAGCGTGATGCATTTCTATGCAGCTGTCATGCTCAGGAGAGCCGACGGCCTGTCCGAGGCTTCCAATGTGATTCGCGCATGAGAAATACGTCCGTCTGTCTGCGCCCTTACATACATAATTAGGATGGGTTGATGGATTATGGAATAAAAATATAGATGAGACTTCTTCTTTTATGGCACATACACTGAATCACTCACCCAGAATGAATAGATTCTATATCTCATTATAAAATATATAACACGTATTTAAAAGGTAGAAACCACCACAGCATGTGACCAGAGTGGATGTAGCCCGGTGCAGATGACTATGATGACCATGTCCATGACTGCATTTGTGGTGGTTCGGCCTTTGTGAGTACCTATTGTGAAGAAATAAAGAAGCAATGGATTCAACTCGGGTGAGTGCCATGTAATTGTCTCTAAGGCCACGGCCCCACTAGCAGTATTTGGTCAGTATTCGGTCAGTATTTTTTCTCAGGAATGAGAGCCAAAACCAGGTGAGGAACAATCAGAGGGAAAGTATAATAGAAACAAGTCACCAATTATGCATTTATCACCCACTCCTGGTTTTGGCTCCCACTCCTGAGAAAAAATAATGACCGAATACTGACCAAATACTGATAGTGGGGCCGTGGCCTTAGAGTATATCTATAGAGTATAGCATCCAATTAGAAAATCAACAGAATTGTTTTATTTTCTCTCTTTAGTCCATACATTGCCCAATATCTCAGTGGTGCTCTACATAGCCACCAAGTCCACCTAACCCCACCAGTTCTGCTATCACTTCACTGTATCCTTAAACTAAAGTACAGTGGAAAGTAGAACAATGTCTGGGCTACTAAATCAGAATCCACGCTTCAGAGAAATGCAGAACTACAATATGCACAAATGTGAAGGATTTATTCATCCAAGGTCACATTTATGCCTTAGCACTATGTGGCGCCCCTGAGGGTTCGGTCGCCACAAGGGGGGATACTGCAGCCTGTCAGCAGGTGTAGTGTCTCCTCACCCAGGTAAGGAAGGTGCACTGGTCAGGACCCTGAATCTACATTCAACACTACACACTCCTGACCTATGGGAGGCAAGTATACACCATAGTGCTGCCTCAGCAGGATCACAAGTGAGGGGAACCAAAAGTTAGGGGAACCATGTAGTGGGTGAAGGGTAGAACACAGTTTTAGTTTACACACATAATTTGATATCTAATAGCCAGCCATCTTGAACACAAGGTTCTTGGTTCCGTTCTTGATTCTTAGTTCTTTGATTGTGATCTTCACAGCTGGCAGCGGCCTTGTGTAGGAGCCTGCAGTGTGCTGAAGATGCACGGTCCTCGTGCTCTGACCTTGACACAAGGAGCGGGTATGAGTTAACAGTGTCTCTACCCCGGTCAAGTTCCCTTGCTTAAGAAGGTCGGGAGCTATAGTGACAGCTCCACAAGCAAAAGGATCCCAGGGAGCACGGACGGAGCGGCGTACGCCACCTGTACTCTCCATTCTGGCCTGGCCAGAGGGACTCCTGCTGCAAGAGGGGTACCGGCCCCCGATATCTGACTTTGCCACTTCACGTCTCTGTCAGAGAAGCCCGGTAGGCTACAGTGGATCCCGTCGGGTGACGGGCGGAACAGAATTGCCGCCTTACCCTATATCTGTGCATAGTCCAGAGGGAGACCCAGCCTTTGCACGTACACGGACAGGAGAGGTCGAAAGGGACAGTTTAAGAACACTCAGAGGGTCCTGATCGAAGTGCCTGAATATCCTGGGTGCGCTGAGCCCTCGTCTCTGGTGGCCACAGAGCGCCGTGAGGAGCAGGGAGAAGCCTTGCCGCTGCTTACCAAAACCATGAGTAAAGATGTGGAAGACTATCCCTAAGGCCTCCGGACTCTTATTATTACACCGCACCGCACAGCACGAGAACTTCCTCACTACTACTACCTCCTCCATCCGCTCTTCTGCCCTGAGGCCCAGCTCCGCCTGTGGGGAGTTATACCATCGCCTGCTGCCACAACATCCAGCCTCAGAGGACTGCTAGCAGCGCTGGTGGCGCATCACCAGACACCACAGGTGGCGTAGTCGATAAATACCACTCAACCCTGATAGCCCATTACTTTTAATGTGACGGCCCTGGGCACGGAACGGGTCCAGGCCACGACTGCCTCCCCAACATCTGACCCGGCTCCGAGTACCCCCATTTCCCAGGGAGGGCTGTGAGCGTCACAACTAGAGTCCCCATCAAGCTGCCATTGATTGTTATCAGATAGTTGTTTAGTCATACAATGTAATGGCAGCATGGAGGTTTGTGTTTTTACACATACTATACTATGAAATTAGGTTTATTCATGCAGTTTGTTTGTCTTCCTGTGTGTGCAGGCACAGCATTTCCCTGTATATATAGTAGACTACATTGTATTGTCTATTTACACATGTGCTGAACACCCTGAAGCCTAGAAAAAAACTAATTCAAGGCTTTGAGTGCTATAGAAAAGTTTAGGAGGTCTGCATGTTCTCCCCATGTTCTGGATACAATGCTCTTCTCCGTGTGCGCTGGTGAGATACTTGTGTGTGTTCCTCTGTAAACCTGTGTTCAGGATTTCCAGGACCATAAACCCAAACAGTTATCTAATATATAACAAGACATCTAATGGCTTTTAAAAGTATCAACCCCACAAATTACACTAATGTGTTCTAGCATTTTATACTACAAGGCAATAGTCTCCAAAATGTTCATATTCATTATATGTCTGCAAACCCTACAGATTATTATATGGTGGAACCACGTGTTGTAGCAATTACAGCCTTAAGTTTATTGAATAAAAATAACTACCAGCACATATAAATCCCCCTATTAGTAATCATTTATTACACATAAAAAATAAATACAGTCAGTAATATGATATCATGGGGTCCCGTGAAAGAAATATTGATAATCAAGATAAAATACGAATATCAGTGATTCCAATACACAGCAGTAGGATGTGCGAGCTACCGCTACATTAAAGCGACAATACACTTGCATTTTTTTGTTGAGTGCGTGTTAACATGTGAAAGTGAAGAAGTTATACTGTATATTTAATTCAGGGCCCATGTTCAAAACAATATATTAGCAGGACACTGAGCCCTCTTCAAAAAGGAGACAGAACAAATGAATAATATAAAACATTTTTCGTTAAACATGCACTTTCCAATCATTTCAAAACAGCAATTCAAAAGCCAATTTCTATATATAGGAGGAAATTATCTATTACAAATGTTGGGAGCTGAATCTAGAAAGAAATTAGGTTAAAAAACACAAGCGCCCAAAAAAGGGGAAGGTGGGGGGTATTGGTGAAAGCTGCTGATAGATCAGCGGGTCCTGTGTGAAAACTGGTAAGGGAGAATAGCTACTAGATAAAGGATTGATACTATCGCCCTAAATACCTGCTGAACAGAGTGGGAAGAAAGAAAGGAATAAAAGACATAGAAATAATGTGTGAGCAAAATGTGAACATGTATGTAGATGAGCACAAAAGAAATAAGAAACAACAAAGATCCTGAATTTACAAAGTAGATAAATAAATAGGTAATTGCTAAAAACAGCATCCCTCCATATGTTAGTAGTACACTGGAAATGTCAGTTAGTGGTAATCCTGTGTGAATGGAACAGCAGAACTGTTTCCAGCTAGAGATATTGCATGTATATTATAAGTAGTAAAAGTATAAGTGGTGTCAGGTAGACATATAGGTCGCAGACATTGGTTCCTCTTTATGGTGGTCTCCAATCACCTCCTGGAGGGTAGGAGCTCTCCTTCTACCTATGTGCTCTCCTGAGTGCACGTTTATCCGCTGTAAGGATCCAAAGCCCTGGGATGGCTGGATGTGGGTAGTGTGCAACGTGACGCTGAAAATCTTCGCAGAAGTTGATGAGACCAGGGCGCTCCAGCCGGTAATGTCCCCGGTAACCACTAGGGTGAATGCTGGAGTAGTGTGTGACATCACTAATGCTAGGTACGGAGTCCTGCAGTGTCCACAAACCTACGCGTTTCAGAGAAATCTCAGTTCCCCTTCGTCAGGTTAGCTGATTAGGGACCGCAGGAAAAAATTTAGAGCTGCAGATTGTGCCCACATACAGTGCCTACAAGTAGTATTCAACCCCCTGCAGATTTAGCTGGTTTGATAAGATGCAAATAAGTTAGAGCCTTCAAACTGCAAACGAGAGTAGGATTTATGAACAGAAGCCTAAATCTTACAAACCAAAAAGTTATGTTGCACAGTTGAATTTTATTAAATTTTAAACATAAAAGTGTGGGTCAATTATTATTCAACCCCTATGTTTAATATTTTGTGGAATAACCCTTGTTTGCAATTACAGCTAATAATCGTCTTTTATAAGACCTGATCAGGCCGGCACAGGTCTGTGGAGTTATCTTGGCCCACTCCTCCATGCAGATCTTCTCCAAGTTATCTAGGTTCTTTGGGTGTCTCATGTGGACTTTATTCTTGAGCTCCTTCCACAAGTTTTCAATTGGGTTAAGGTCAGGAGACTGACTAGGCCACTCCAACACCTTGACTTTTTCCCTCTTGAACCAGGCCTTGGTTTTCTTGGCTGTGTGCTTTGGGTCGTTGTCTTGTTGGAAGATGAAATTATGACCCATCTTAAGATCCTTGATGGAGGAGCGGAGGTTCTTGGCCAAAATCTCCAGGTAGGCCGTGCTATCCATCTTTCCATGGATGCGGACCAGATGGCCAGGCCCCTTGGCTGAGAAACAGCCCCACAGCATGATGCTGCCACCACCATGCTTGACTGTAGGGATGGTATTCTTGGGGTCGTATGCAGTGCCATCCAGTCTCCAAACGTCACGTGTGTGGTTGGCACCAAAGATCTCGATCTTGGTCTCATCAGACCATAGAACCTTGAACCAGTCTGTCTCAGAGTCCTCCAAGTGATCATGAGCAAACTGTAGACGAGCCTTGATATGACGCTTTGAAAGTAAAGGTACCTTACGGGCTCGTCTGGAACGGAGACCATTGCGGTGGAGTACGTTACTTATGGTATTGACTGAAACCAATGTCCCCACTGCCATGAGATCTTCCCGGAGCTCCTTCCTTGTTGTCCTTGGGTTAGCCTTGACTCTTCGGACAAGCCTGGCCTCGGCACGGGAGGACACTTTCAAAGGCTGTCCAGGCCGTGGAAGGCTAACAGTAGTTCCATAAGCCTTCCACTTACGGATGATGCTCCCAACAGTGGAGACAGGTAGGCCCAACTCCTTGGAAAGGGTTTTGTACCCCTTGCCAGCCTTGTGACCCTCCACGATCTTGTCTCTGATGGCCTTGGAATGCTCCTTTGTCTTTCCCATGTTGACCATGTCTGAGTGCTGTTCACAAGTTTGGGGAGGGTCTTAAATAGTCTGAAAAGGCTGGCAAAAGAGATCTTTAATCCACACATGTGAAGCTCATTATTCTTGGTGCCTGAACTACTTCTTAATACTTTAGGGGGACCAAACAGAATTCTTGTGGTTTGAGGGGTTGAATAATAAATGACACTCTGAATTAACTTTTAACGTTTTTAAAAAAACAAAAAAAAAACAAAAAACAAAACAATATTTGCTGCAGTGCATTTCCCACTTCCAGGCTGATCTACAGTACAAATGTCACAATGCCAAGTTAATTCCGCATGTGTCAACCAGCTAAATCTGCAGGGGGTTGAATACTACTTGTAGGCACTGTAGATTATTACTCAGAATAGACAGCAGAAAAGGCTTTTTGGGATACAGAGAGACCTTAATTTATGGGGTATAATACAATATATAAAAATGTATACAAACATTATTAAATAAAGGATAAAAATGCATATATGCTTAAGGAGGGAAAACATATATGTGGCACCCCAGGGGTCTGGTTTCCACAGTAATGTAATGTTATGTCTGAGAGCAGGTGGGAGGTCCTTTGGTCAGGGATCCTGTGCATGCCACACCTCCTGCCCAGTCTTGGGAGGGGAAGAACTTCCCCGATATAAACCCGGGGCTGAGGCAGGGTTAGGAGTAGAGAAGAAGCAGAGACAAGAAACAGTCATAGGAAGAAACAGCAGAAGCTCAGTGGGAGCAATACTACTACGAGTCAGGGGCTGGCAGCTGCAGAGCTCGCCCTGACTGAGAAGCTTTCTTACCGGACCCGGCGTCCGAGGCTGTGGGGACTAACTCTTACCCAGCAGCAGAAGCCGACCGGCAGGGGATTTCAGGTCCTCAGGCCCAGAAACCCGAAGGCAAGGTCACACGCGTGGGACCAGCACCGCCATCGTGGAGCGGAAGCCATTAGAAGGCCCCGAGTCACCGGCCATACGGGTGAGCACCACACGGCACACTCAGGGACGTGGGCTACTTATATCCGCTTCTAGCAAGGTAGCCAGAAGAGTACAGTCAGTTTGGGAGGCCTACAACTCCGCCTGGCCAGGGGAGATCCCATCTGCTCAAGGACTGACCAGGCCCCGTTCGCTAGCAAGTACTCCGGGAGGGTCTATCGTTGTTACCAGTAAAGACCCTGAATTACACCGCACCGTCTCTGAGTGGTTCCTGCTACCCCCATCTTCCACGTCGGCTGCCCTGAGGCCATACCCCTCCCGTTGGGGGTTATACTATCACGCTGCACAATTCTACATCGGCCTCAGCGGTCTGCCCTGCAGCGGCAGCTCCATAGCTGCAAATCAACGGGTGGCGTAGTCGACACTCAAATAACACCTATCAAGACTGCCACACACTGAGTTTGACTCCCTGGGCACGGACCGGGTCCCCGCCACTCGGAGACTACAACCCTCATCTGATCCGGTTCCGGGTAAGCCCCCGAGCGTGAGACGCTGCGCGACACAGCAGGCCCAGGGGCACGTCAACTTTGGCGTAGTCGGCAGGATTTCGTGCCCGCAACCACCGGGTACTGCGTGCCTGAAAAAGACTGTTCAAACTTACCTGTGGTGAAGATTCCCGCCATCCGCCACCATCTTCGGCCTTCTTCCCGCCATACGTGGAGTTTTCCCGCCATTGGACGCCATCTTGAGGACGCCGCGCGGGAAAAAGAGGGGCGTGGACTCCGAAAGCGCGCGAGAACTGAAGCCCCGCCTCACGTCCGGACGTTGCGTAAGGTCCTGGAAGGAGCCCAGCAGACGCCGACGTCACCGGAGCGCAACGGAAGGTCCTCAACCCTGACGATCCACTGCGGAGCCGCGGCCTACGGAAGAGGATCATCGCAAGGTAGGCCACGGTCCACTAGGGGGGAGAAGGATGTCGGATACGGAGGAGAGCTTCACCGCTTCAACCCCCGCCAGCGCCACCGCTGTCGCGGTCATGCCTTTCACCATGCCCTATATCCCGGGGGCAGCCTGGCTACCCCAGTACTCAGGGGAGTCACATACCCTGCAGGACTTTAGAGAAAGGCTGGATAGCCTCTTCCAGGTGTACCCCCTCACAGAAGAGCAAAAAGTGAGCATCCTGGTGGCCCAATTAACCGGAGCAGCCCGAAGGGAGGTAAAGTCCTGGCCACCTGGGGGGAGGACTGTCGCAGGGATACTAACCCGGCTGAGGGACACCTTTGATATCCGCACCTCAGCCGAGATCAAGCTTAGATTCTACGGGTGTAAACAGCGGGCCCATGAGAGTATAAGGGACTATGCCCTGAACCTACAAGAGGCCCTGAGAGCCGTTAAGCAGACCGACCCTGACGGCGTGGGAGACGAGGACAGGCTGTTGACTGAACAATTTATAGAGGGTTTATATTGCAATGCCCACCGAACCCAGTTGCGGGCAATGGCCCTACAGGACCCTCATCTGGGATTTGCACAGTTCAAGGACAGAGCCATCCGGGTGCTCCGAGAACCGGCACCGGATGGCGTTGTGACCCACAGGCGCCCAGCTATCACTTACCACCAGGAGGCGGCGCCCTTGTCGGCAGGGCCTGTAGGGGCTGATGCGCAGGCTTTGAACAATGACCCGGCTCCAGACCTGCACCATCAGGTCCAAGAGCTAGCTAAAAGCGTTGCTGCGTTAACCCGAACTGTGCAGTCTTTACAGGCTTCCACTCCAGGGAAGATCCAGCTGGCATCCGGACCGGAGAACATCCCGTGGCGTCGACCAAGGAGGACCCCACCGGCCAGAGGAAGACCCAGTGACCGGTACAACGAGGACGGACGACCCATCTGCCGCCGCTGCAATCAACCCGGACATATGGCAAGGTACTGTCCTTTAAACTGGCACAACCTGGGGGTAGAGGGCCAACCCCCAGGAAAAAGACCACCAGGCCCATCGAACTGGCGCGACAAATATGTCGGAGGGCGTCCAGTCTTGCCTGTGGTACTGGATGGCATCCCTATGAGTGCCCTACTGGACACCGGGTTACAGGTCACCACCATCCCGTACGTGCTCTTCAAGCAGTACTGGAATGACTCGAATATAACCCGCTACCCTGACGACGACTTGAGTATCATCGCCAGCAATGGTCAGCCCGTGCCACAGATCGGATTTAAAGAGGCGACCATTAAAATTGGTAGAGTCGAACTGGCAGCACAGGGACTGATTATTGTAGACATTGACAAACACGAGAGTCACCCAAAGATAACGCTAGGAACTAATGTAATTGAAAATTGTCTTGCAGAGGTGATTTTCCTTTTACAACAGGTTGCCAAGAACGCCAGCTCCGGCGAGCAGCGAGTGCTCCAGAAAGAGATCCGGGCACTGATGCGACGGCAACAGGTGGAACTCTCCGGCGGTGAGATTGGTAGCGTAAGAATGTGTGACCCTTTCCCTATTGCCATGCCCCCAAAAAGTGAAATGATGATTTGGTGCCGGGCAGCTATTGGTCCGAGAGGTAGGGATTACCAGGCAATGGTAGAACCAGTTTACTCAGACAGTAGGCCCACCATTTTGACAGCACGGGGGGTGGTTCATGTACGCCATGGGAGGGTGCCCGTTCGCCTAATAAATATCGGGAAGAGGGAAGTATACCTACCCCGGTATGCCACGCTAGCCAAATTATATACCATCAACCAAAACTCTATACAGTCTGTGGAACCCTTGCCTCCATCTCACCCGGAGGAAGGTAACGGCTCTAAGAAAGTAATGGAGGATTGGTGTCAGCAACTACACTTGGGAACTGACTCCACTCCCTCCCACCAGAAACAGGGAGTCTACCGGGTGGTTCAAGAGTATGAGAGAGTGTTTAGTAAACACCCGTTAGACTTCGGGCGAGTTAAGGGGGTAGAACACCGCATCCCCACGGGAGATCATCCTCCCATAAAAGAGAGGTATCGACCCGTACCCCCTGCACATTACCAACACGCCAAGGGGATGCTTAGAGACATGAAGGAGGCTGGGGTAATCCGGGATAGCTGTAGCCCCTGGGCAGCCCCACTAGTTTTAGTCAAAAAGAAAGACAACACTATGAGGATGTGTGTAGATTACCGGAAAATCAATCGTATCACACACAAGGATGCATACCCTTTACCAAGGATAGAGGAGTCTTTGGCTGCTTTAAGATCTGCTAACTTCTTCTCTACCTTGGATCTCACTAGCGGGTACTGGCAGGTTCCTGTAGCAGAGGCGGACCGGGAGAAGACCGCATTCACCACCCCGATGGGACTTAGCGAGTTTACCTGTATGCCGTTTGGACTTTGTAACGCACCCGGAACCTTCCAACGATTAATGGAGTGCTGTCTGGGACACAAAAACTTCGAGACGGTCCTGTTGTACCTGGACGATGTCATCGTATATTCCAAGACTTATGAGGACCACCTGAAACATCTGGCGGAAGTGTTCGAAGCCCTGGCAAGTTACGGCCTGAAGGTGAAACCCTCTAAGTGTCACCTCCTGAAGCCAAAGGTGCAGTACCTGGGACACGTGGTGAGCGCTGACGGAGTGGCTCCCGACCCTGATAAGATCACCGCAATTAAGGAATGGCCAAGTCCCTCCAGTATAAAGGAAGTGCGGCAGTTCCTTGGGTTGGTAGGCTATTACCGCAGATTCATCCCCGGTTTCACCAAAAAGGCAGCTCCCATGCAGGACCTCCTGATAGGCCAGTCCCGGAAGGCCAAGAACCAGAAGCCGCCCTTCAGATGGGAGAAGTTAGAAGAAGAGTTCTTCCGCCAGCTGAAGATGGCCCTCACGGGGGATGAAATCCTGGCGTACCCCGATTACAGCCAGCCCTTTATCCTCTACACTGACGCAAGTAACATCGGGCTAGGAGCTGTGCTGTCCCAGATCCAGCAGGGGAAAGAACGAGTAATCGCTTACGCCAGCCGAAAACTGCGACCCACCGAGAGAAACCCGGAGAATTACAGCTCCTTTAAGCTAGAGTTCCTGGCAGTGGTGTGGGCAGTCACCGAACGCTTTAAGCACTACCTCGCTTCTTCCTGGTTCATCGTGTACACGGATAACAACCCGTTGACACACCTGGACACAGCAAGACTCGGTGCCCTAGAGCAGAGATGGATGGCTCGTCTGTCCAACTACGAGTTCACAATCAAATACCGGGCAGGACGCTCCAATACCAACGCGGACGCCCTGTCCAGGATGCCAAATCTACCGGACGTAGGAGAAGATCCAGAGGAACTGGAAGAAGTCGAACTCCCTGCGTTCCACCGTCATGGGACTATCCAGTGTTCCCACCGGGTAGGGAGTAAGCAAGCCGCTACGTTTAACCCCTTGCCTCACTACAACTGGGCGGAAACGCAAGACAGCGACCCTGCCGTCCGGCTGGTAAAGGAGATGCTGACTCGGCCAGAGGCTCGCCTTGACCCAGACGCTCCGGAGGAAGCCAAGCAACTGTGGGCAGAAAAGAGTAGACTGTTCCTTTACAAGGGGAAGTTGTGCCGCAGAATGGTTAACTCCCGGACGCATGAACTAATCTGGCAAGTAGTGGTGCCACGAAGAGACGCAGCCATGGTGATGGAGGCATACCACGACGGGGCTGGACACTTCGGATGGAAGAAGCTGGAGTTCCTGCTGCGCGAGCGGTTCCACTGGGTAGGCATGAGGGGAACCATCGAGAGGTGGTGCAGAGACTGTGGCCCGTGCAACCTAAGAAGGAAGGACCGTGCCAGCCAGAAGACTCCCCTGCAGTCCATCGTCACCCGGCAGCCGTTGGAACCGGTAGCCTTGGATCATGTAAAACTGACCCCAAGCAGAAGTGGCTACGTCTACGCACTAACCATCGTGGATCACTACTCCCGGTTCTTGGTTGTCGTCCCCGTCAAGGACTTAACAGCTCGAACAGCAGCTAGAGACTTCCAGCAGCATTTCTGCCGTCCACACGGGTACCCGGACCAAGTGTTGACAGACCAGGGACCTGCCTTTGAAGCGGAGGTCTTCCAAGAATTCTGCACTCTGTATGGCTGCCGGAAGATAAGGACGACACCCTATCATCCGCAAACTAATGAACTTTGTGAGAAAATGAACCAGGTGGTAATGGATCTTCTGAAAACGTTGCCCCTGGAAGAACGCGGTCTGTGGCCTGAGAAGCTGCCCGATCTGGTGGACCTATACAACCACATCCCGGTAGGTTCCACCAACTGTACCCCGGCTTACCTAATGAGGGCGAGACCTGGTAAGTTACCTGTTGATCTGGAAATGGGAGTCCTGACACCCGAGGACACTTCACCAGAAGCAGACTGGGACACAGAGAGGCAGCAGCAGTACCGGAGAGTACAGGAGAGCGTGGAGCGAAGTCTCTGTCAGGCTAGGGAAAGACAAGAGAAAACTTACAACCAGTATGCTCCCGCTGTTCCCCTGGTACCCGGAGAGCAGGTCTTGAAGAGAAAAAGACGGCTCCACAAGTTGGACGACCAGTGGGAGAAGGACCCGTACACCGTACTGCCCTCAAGCCACGACAACCCAAAGGTCTGTACCATCAGTAAAGACGGAGGGGAAACCACAACCATTGTATCCCGGGATCACCTGAAGAAGTGTCCCGAACAGCTACGGAACCCTGAAGAGGAACAAGAAGACCCTCGACCCGTAGAGGAAAGGGAAGACATGGTTAGTACTGTGCTCGGAGACTTCCCTCGGTCTTGGACTCAAGTCAATGGCGCAGTTGTGGTACCCGTACTCACCTTCCTCCAACCCGCATCCCAAGCACCTACGGAGCGACAGGTAGAGCTGGAAGAGCAGCCGGTCCAGGAGGCAGAAGACTCCACACAAGCAGAACAGGAGGATCAACCCTCTGCTTATAGTGAGCCTGCCGTACCCCTAGTGAGCCAAAGAGCCGGTAGACAGCTGCCCAGTTTACCCTTGACAGCTCCTACACCCTGTAGTTCAGGGCTAGACAGACAGCTCCGTAGGTCCACTAGGGCCACTAGAGGCCAGTTACCCGCACGTTGGAGGATTTGAAATGTATAAGTTGTTTTATTTGTGGTTACCTGTTTTTCTTATTGCTTGTGTATAATTATGTGTTTCTAGTTGTTTATAGGAGTCTTTGGTGGATTTACCGGGAATCCTGTGTACATAGTTGGAGCGTAACCCAGGACGGACTAAAGACTGTTAAGGACTCGGGGCAGAACAGACCCCTACCTGGTTACGTCTCCCTGTTTTGGTGAAATGGACACCTTGCTTTCTTCAAAGACTGCACCCGGTTACGGATATCCGTGACCACCTTTATGTGTTTCTTCTTATTGTACTATTATTGTTGTTATATCTTGTTATGTTTTTCTAAAATATGTTTAGTCCCGGAGTACTAAATTTCACTAGGGGGGAATGTGGCAACCCAGGGGTCTGGTTTCCACAGTAATGTAATGTTATGTCTGAGAGCAGGTGGGAGGTCCTTTGGTCAGGGATCCTGTGCATGCCACACCTCCTGCCCAGTCTTGGGAGGGGAAGAACTTCCCTGATATAAACCCGGGGCTGAGGCAGGGTTAGGAGTAGAGAAGAAGCAGAGACAAGAAACAGTCATAGGAAGAAACAGCAGAAGCTCAGTGGGAGCAATACTACTACGAGTCAGGGGCTGGCAGCTGCAGAGCTCGCCCTGACTGAGAAGCTTTCTTACCGGACCCGGCGTCCGAGGCTGTGGGGACTAACTCTTACCCAGCAGCAGAAGCCGACCGGCAGGGGATTTCAGGCCCTCAGGCCCAGAAACCCGAAGGCAAGGTCACACGCGTGGGACCAGCACCGCCATCGTGGAGCGGAAGCCATTAGAAGGCCCCGAGTCACCGGCCATACGGGTGAGCACCACACGGCACACTCAGGGACGTGGGCTACTTATATCCGCTTCTAGCAAGGTAGCCAGAAGAGTACAGTCAGTTTGGGAGGCCTACAACTCCGCCTGGCCAGGGGAGATCCCATCTGCTCAAGGACTGACCAGGCCCCGTTCGCTAGCAAGTACTCCGGGAGGGTCTATCGTTGTTACCAGTAAAGACCCTGAATTACACCGCACCGTCTCTGAGTGGTTCCTGCTACCCCCATCTTCCACGTCGGCTGCCCTGAGGCCATACCCCTCCCGTTGGGGGTTATACTATCACGCTGCACAATTCTACATCGGCCTCAGCGGTCTGCCCTGCAGCGGCAGCTCCATAGCTGCAAATCAACGGGTGGCGTAGTCGACACTCAAATAACACCTATCAAGACTGCCACACACTGAGTTTGACTCCCTGGGCACGGACCGGGTCCCCGCCACTCGGAGACTACAACCCTCATCTGATCCGGTTCCGGGTAAGCCCCCGAGCGCGAGACGTTGCGCGACACAGCAGGCCCAGGGGCGCGTCATATACATAAGTATATACATATGTACCGTATGTATAAAAATACTTAAAAAAATGAAAATGAATTAATAGACTTTAAAAAATAATTTATATGAAAGTAATATATGTATTTAAAATGGATGTTTATCCATTCACTATGCATTGTGGCTATCAAAAGAGACTCTGCTGGTGGGTATGCAGTACTTCCAAGAGCCTAATTCAGAGACATATTTGTAGGACTCAGAAAAAATATAGTGTGAATCCTTATTTTTTCCAGACTAACAGTCCTAGTAAAAAAGCAGAATTAAATGAATTAAAAAAATATACAGGATTATAGGTAGACTTTTAGGAATGTTGTATCACTTTTTTAAAATACTCTTTTCTTTTTGAAATTACATACTGTATATACAAAGATAGAGTTTATGTGTCTAGTAATAATGTTGTTATGTCAATGGAAGGGTGAAAAAAACATTGTAGGAGGAGGATGTATAGATGGAAAACGTCCAATCGCTATTTGCCTCTATCTGCATGAGAAGCTAGTCCCATTACCCCAAGCCCCAACAGAGGTACCACCTGACCAATTATCCATAGACCCTCACAACCCAGGGAGTCATCTATTAACTTTCATAACACATAAACTCTATCCTTGTATACACAGTATGTAATATAAGGGAAAATAGTTTTAAAAAAGTGTTATGCAAATGACACAACATTCCTAAAAGTTTACCTATACTCCTGTAGTCCTGTAGTGAGGTGTATACTCCTGTCTAATGGAACTAACAGTCCTACGTTTACCTATCCAGTCTAAGAGCAGAAACACAGGACCCGTTGAAGCGCCGGAGCGCGAAACGTCCGTCGTCCTAACAGTGCATCACATGCTCCCCTGCCCGTCTGTTTTTACCATGGATCAAGAATAAAGAGTGTTTTTTACATTTGCCGGTGAGTGCTACTCTTTTTTCTCTTGCAAGGATACTACATATACCTACTGTATGTTTATCCATATTTTATTGTGTTACATATTAATTTAGTCTTTTTTTATTTTTTATATATATTTATAATATTTTAATGACATATTGTATTATATTATTTTGTATATTGTTTTAGTGCATTATACCTCCTAGTTCTTATTTTTATGCTTTGTGGTGACATATATTATATACATCCACTCCATAGGCTCCACACGGTCATTGGAACGCTATTCAGCTTTCAACCTCAATTTGCTACTGATCCACTTCATATTTTGCTACGATCCTTATTTGAAGTTAAAATGGAGTTACACAAGAAAGCAACTCAGTATTGAGAAAGGAACCTGGGTGGTTTTGAAACGCGTCTTGTGACTTATACGACGCCATTGATTTCCAGGATATATTTGCACTTACACTACCCTCTTTCTGAGCATATGCCCGGCTGAAATACTTTTGAGTGTCAATATGTTACATCTTTGTATACCAACTTTGTCATGATGCATAAAGGAGAACACGTGTGATGTGAGATTAGGCTCCACGTCTATCTTCTCACTGTCAGACAGACAGCAGGACGGCAGCCAACACACCGTGGATTATGAAGTACAACCATCAAGTACGGTGGGTGGGAGACAGCTACCTCATAACCATTGAGGTGCCTATATCGATACAACCCAGCTGAATCATAAGCCACTCCAGCTGTATTGCTGGGACCTGGACAGCAGGAGCACTGGGTTCATTTTTGATCTAATACAGATGTTACATCGAGGAGAGTGGTGAGAGACTCCTACATCCACACATGGCCATTTGAACATCATTTTATTTGTAATTTTCTTCATGGAAATATTCTTGGACATTTATCCAAATATATAAAGTGGTGTCACACAAAACACACTGAAATCGCAACATAAAAAAAGCTTTTTTTTTTGCAATTGTCAGATATCTTTAATATAAGGGTCGATCACACACTAATTCCAAGTGCTGTGTATTGGAATTACTGACATTTGCATGCTATATTTCTTCCACGAGGGCTCCATGGTAACTTTTATTTAGGTTTCATATTTCTGATTGTATTTATTTTTATGTGTAATAAATTATTACTAATTGGTTTATATCTGCTGGTAATTATTTTTATTCAATGTAACTGCCTTTTTACTGGATGTTGGAGGTCAGGGATTACCAGAGCACTTGAATCCATTAGACATTGTGTCTGCCCTATAGTGATACCATATGCACTTTATTATTATTATTATTATTATTATTATTATCTTTAAGTTTATTAAACTATGTTTTACCAGCTTTGCACACATTTTGTGAGCGACTTTCACACATTTTACCAATCAGATTGGTTCTAGGTTGCATAGATGATGACTGTATATTAAAATTTCTATATAATATTACAGATTCTAAATAGGAATGGGATCTTGACTTTGATATGGTTTTGTGGAATAATTACTTTTTTGTTGCTCAATCACTTCTGTATAGCTTTGGTACTTCTTGATATGGTTGAGTGGCGTTCCTACACTCCGGTCGAGGCCACTAAATTATTATGTGCCGTACACGTACAGCACATGTAGTGTCTCTCCCTTCAGCGCCATGAGCACGCAACTTTCTGGTGATCTGATCAGCTGTCATGTGCCCCTAACAGGAGGAATCACGATCCACCGGCAGCTGTTAAGATGTTAAATGCAGCTGTCAATCTCTGACAGAGGAATTTAACATGGCGCGGCAAAAGGACGTCACTAGTAGAGATGAGCGTTGTTCGACTCGAACTGTTCGCCAATCTCAAATTCGAGCTGTTTTGGGCGGTGTTCGAGCTGTTCGGCGAACACGAACGATTTGAGAAAAATTCGGCTGTTCGAGGTTATGTTCGATAACTGTTTGTGCACCAAAATCATAACTGGATTTTTTCTCAGTAATGATGAAAATTAATGTTAATACGCAGTTTGAGTGTACAGCGGGGTGGGGGAGGGGCAGGGGATGGATCGCTGCAGGAATAATGAAGATCTCCATTTTTTTTTCTCTTTCCCGCATTTACAGTGGGGAGGTGCAATCTGTCAGCCTATCAGCAGCGCACACACGGAGCGAAGTGCTTTTTTTCACACAAGCAAGGGCATGTGTCATTGGCAGTGTATGTCACATGTCCTTGCCCTATAAGACCAAGCCATTTTCCACGTCGCCACCATTTTCTCACTGCTGCAGCTGCATGTTAGACGGCACCGCTGTTGCTGTGTGCGCTATACCTTGTTAATTTCAAGCCAATTTTCGCACAAATCTACAGATAGCTTGGGAGTAGGGAATAGTTGTGATTGCAGTCCTTTTAAGGACTAGGTTACAGCATTTCCTACGACTTTTATCAGGCAGGTCTGTGCTCTTAAATAGATAGGTTGTGGGAGTAAAGACTAATTGTAATTGCAGTCCTTTTCAGGACTAGGTTACATCAGTTCCTATCAGTTTTTGCCAGGCAGGTCTGTGCCAGTGCTGTGCAAGTTTTTTTCACAGCATTTGGCTGAATCTAGCAAAGCTAATCCTTTTTGGCCTATTGCAGAGTGTGTTAGTCAGTGGAGTAGCCTATCTGTGTTGCAAGATATACCACCTGTGTATAGAATACCAATTTTTTTACTGCACCTAGTGAAGTAAAATCTTTTGGGCATAGCATCATTCTATTAGTCCATCTATACTGACCTCCATCAGGTTGCAAATTGAATATATTTTTTTTCTGCATCTAGCTCTGAAAAAATATTTGGACTTCTATCTGTGTGTGGGACTTGTTCTATTAGTCCATCTATACTGACCTCCATCAGGTTGCAAACTAAATATAATTTTTTTCTGCATCTAGCTCTGAAAAAATATTTGGCCTTCTAGCAGTGTGTGGGACTTTCTCTATTAGTCCATCTATACTGACCTCCAACAGGTTGCAAATTAAAAATAATTTTTATCTGCATCTAGCTCTGAAAAAATATTTGGCCTTCTAGCAGTGTGTGGGACTTTCTCTATTAGTCCATCTATACTGACCTCCATCAGGTTGCAAATTAAAAATAATTTTTTGTCTGCATCTAGCTCTGAAAAAATATTTGGCCTTCTAGCAGTGTGTGGGACTTTCTCCATTAGTCCATCTATACTGACCTCCATCAGGTTGCAAACTGAATATATTTTTTTTCTGCATCTACCTCTGAAAAAATATTTGGGCTTCTAGCTGTGTGTGGGACTTGTTCTATTAATCCATCTAAACAGACCTCCATCAGGTTGCAAACTGAATATAATTTTTTTCTGCATCTACCTCTGAAAAAATATTTGGCCTTCTAGCTGTGTGTGGGACTTGTTCTATTAGTCCATCTATACTGACCTCCATCAGGTTGCAAACTGAATACAATTTTTTTCTGCATCTACCTCTGAAAAAATATCTGGGCTTCTAGCTGTGTGTGGGACTTGTTCTATTAGTCCATCTATACTGACCTCCATCAGGTTGCAAACTGAATATAATTTTTTACTGCATCTAGCTCTGAAAAAATATTTGGCCTTCTAGCAGTGTGTGGGACTTGTTCTATTAGTCCACCTAAACTGACCTCCATCAGGTTGCAAATTCAAAATAATTTTTTGTCTGTATCTAGCTCTGAAAAAATATTTGGCCTTCTAGCAGTGTGTGGGACTTTCTCTTTTAGTCCATCTCTAGTAGTGTTGAGCCACCCCCGTAGTGTTCGAGTTCGGTTCGGTTCGTCGAACACCCGTGTGTTCGCCGAACTGTTCGTCGAACTGTTCGTCGAACACCTTCGAACACCGTTAAAACCAATGGCAGGCAAACAAAAACACATAGAAACACATAGAAAACACCTTCAAAGGTGTCCAAAAGCTGACAAACTGCTCAGAAGACACAACTAACACATGGAAAAGTGACAAGTACATATAGTCATGCGAAAAGAAAAGAGGTGGAGGAGTAAAAGGAGGGGGAGACACAGATATAGGCATGTCATGCCCTTCTAAAATCCAAAAAGTGAGAAGCCGACACGTTCAGTCCGCTCCTGCCCGTGCCACCTCCGTGTCGCCGGGTTTGTGCCAGAGCCGCGGTGAACCCTGACGGCCAGCCCCCCTCTCCCAATACTGGTGCCTGTCCGCTGGTGGGTCGAGCGAGCCCCCCTGTGGTGGAGGCAGCTCTAAGCTTTTTAATTTAAATTGTCTCTCTAATTTGAATAAATACACTTTAAATCCATTTACAAGGATCTATTGGAGGGCAATTCTCATGCCAGCAGCCGCGTAATTCCAGCTCCAGTAGTGTCCACTAAAGCTGCTGCAGTTAAAAAGCTTTTATAAGGATCGAGCTCGGCTGTCCACCGCAAGGCATCCTACTGCCAGTCCGAGCCCCTATGCCTTGGGGTGCCTCCTGATGCTCTTCACTGAGTATCCCGTGGTCCCGAAGCATTTCCTTTGAAAAAATGAAGTGTCCAAACTACAGGTGGTGTAGCTTGCTTAACAGCCGGGATAATCCGCTGACTAGCAGACCCTGCTACTAGGCACAAAGTATTTCCTGGGCTAGATGCAGTTAAAAATTTGTAATTAGATACTCTCGTTGGATGCTGAGAAAGCATTCCATAGAGTCTCCTGGCACGCCATATATGATTCTCTTAAAAAGCTTGGGGTAGGGGTCTAGGGGACCCTTTTATAGCCAAAATCACGGCCCTGTATCGCAATACGTCACCTAGGCTGAAGATAAATGGAACTGTAGCACCCTGAGGGCTCGGTTGCTACAGAGGTATTGCACCTCACCCAGAGGTGTGATATCTCACTCTCAGGTAAGGATGTAGTGTGGATCAGGACCCGACACCTGCATGCATTACACCACATTGCCGTGGGGCAGGGCGACCAATATGCCCCTGAGATGGGCACGACAGTCCCTGTCCCTGGCTGGAGTGGGGGGAGGGAACACTGAGGAAGGGGAACCCTGTAGTGCAGGAGCAGGGAGGAAGCAATTCCTGGGTGCATTGAGAAGGGAGTATAAAAGGTGGGCACCATCTTAGTTCAGTGCAGAGAAGTCTGAGCAGAAGTGGCAGGGAGCAGGGGCTCTGCATGAGCTCTGCTCCGGAGGCGGGCCTAGTAACAGAGGCCCAGGCCTGGAAGAGGGAGAAGGAAGGAAGAGGAGCGGAGAAGGCTCCAGGAACGAGGAACGAAGTGATCTCAGGGGTGCGGACGGGCGAGTCGCCACCGCACGCCCGAATCCACCTGCGTGGAGGGGTCAGGCCAAAGGGGGAGACCGGTCCCCGAAACTAGTGGAGGCAGGAAACGACCCTCAGCTAGAAACAGGAGGCTGTGACATTTTATGTGGCGCAGCCCCTCGCTACACCCGCTAGGAAGGCACCACATAGGGTCAGGGAAACTGGCGCCAAGTTTACCAAGAGGAGGCCCGAGGCAGCTGGACAGAAGGGTTGGTAAGAAAGGCCAGACAAAGGACACACAAAGGGGGTCCTGTGAAGCACTCCAAAGTTATCTGGGAGTTGTCTGAGCCCCTCACCTGGTGAGCACAGTACGACGTGGGCAGCCGTTACCTGCCGACGTGGTCTGGATAATAAGAACTGTGAGTAAAGGCCCTGGACTGCATCACTGACTCCGTGTCATTACTGCTGCTGCCCTGCACCATCATCCCCATCCTCCGCATACACTGCCCTGAGGCTATACTCCTCCCGTGGGGAGTTATGCTACGCTCTGCTGCACCCACAACACCAGCCTCAGCGGTCTGCCCTGGAGCGGCGGTTCACTCTGACCGCAATCCACGGGTGGCGTAGTCGGACATTTAAACATCAAAACCACATAAATAGTTCCGCCACTGGTTTGACCGCCCTGAGCCACGGAACCGGGTTGCCGCCACGGAGACTACAACCACCAGCATCCACCAAAAAGGGTCCGGCTCCGGGTGTCCCAAGGCCCAGGGGGCGCGTCAGAACATTTTCATCACCTTTCACAATCACCAATGGGACAAGGCAGGGATGTTCTCTGTCCCCTCTCTTATACATCCTAGTGACGGAGCACCTGCTCTCATCAATTCGCCATAACCCCAATATTAGGTGGATTGAGGTGGGAGGCACCGAGTACAAGTGCTCTCTATTTGCTGATGATGTCCTAGTATATATCACTCAATCACATATATCCATCCATGCTGTTATGGCTGAAATAGATCACTTTGTTACATGGTCAAATTTTAAAATCAATGCAGCGAAGTCTGAGGCCCTCGATGTCTCCCTCCCCAAATCCATATAGGATTCCATCCAGTCCAACTTTCCCTTTGCCTGGCCCTCACAGGGTATCAAATACTTAGGAATTCCTATTCATAGAGACCTCTCCCATCTATGTTATCTTAATTTTGGGCCCTTTATTGAACAACTCCATACAGACCACGGTTGGCAAGTTAGAACTGTAAGATTCACTACGTGAACCACTGGTGTTTTGTGGAAAAGCACATGTACACTGTGTTCCAAATTATTATGCAAAAAGTGTTTAGGAGTGATAAGGGAAGAATTTGTTTGTTTGTCAGTTAAACTCATTGATGGTGATGTGTGTCAGGGCTCTTTATATCACTGTAAGCAATTGCAGACACCTGTGCTAATTAGTTTGGCAGGTGTGTCCAATGAAAGGCAAGACTACTTAAGAAGGCTGTCTCACATTATTAAGCAGCCTACATTTTCTGCCAAAATGGGAAAGAAAAAGGATGTGTCGGCTGCTGAGAAGCAACAAATTGTGGAGTGTTTAGGTCAAGGCATGACTACAATCAACATTGTGCGATGATCAAGATGAAGTGTCTTGGCAATCAAGAAGTATGTAGCTGATTCACAGTACACACGTGTACGTGCTGATAAGGGCAAATTGAGGACTCTTTCCTACAGGCAATTACATCAGGTTGAAAGAGCAGCGGCAAAAAAGCCTTGTCATAGCAGCAGACAAGTTTTTGAAGTTGCTGGTGCCTCCAACGTCCCCCGAACAACAAGATGCAGGGTCCTTCAGAGGTTTGCAGCTGTGCATACGCCATCCTGTCGACCTCCTCTATCCACTTCACACAAGCAGAAACGGCTCCAGTGGGCCAAACATTACATGAAGACTGATTTCAAAACTGTTTTGTTCACGGATGAGTGCCGTGCAGCGCTCGATGGTCCAGATGGATGGAGTGGAGGATGGCTGGTTGATGGACACCCCACGCAAATACGGCTACAGCGCCAACAAGGAGGAGGTGGAGTAATGTTTTGGGCTGGAATCATGGGGAGAGAGATTGTCGGCCCCTTTAGGATCCCTGAAGGCGCTAAAGATGAACTCCATAATGTATGTGGAGTTTCTCAAACAGCACTTCCTGCCATGGTTCAAGAAGAAGAACCGTGTATTCCACAGCAAGATCATTTTTATGCATGATAATGCACCATCTCATGCTGCACATAAAACATCTGCATCTCTGGCTGATATGGGCATAAAAGGGGACAAACTTATGGTGTGACCCCCATGCTCCCCTGACCTCTACCCCATTCAGAACCTCTGGAGCATCATCAAAAGGAGTGTCTATGATGGCGGGAGGCAGTTCACATCTAAGCAACAGCTCTGGGAGGGTATTCTGTCCTCATGCAAAACAATTGAAGCAGAAACCATCCAAAACCTGACAAATTCAATGGACGAGAGAGTTCAGAAGCTCCTTTCGAACAAGGGGTCCTATGTGAAAATGTAACATCACCTAGAAAAAAGTTTTGAGTTGAAAACTGTTTGATTTCAGTTTTTAACAACCTGCTAATGCTTATAATTTCAAAAATGACCATTTTTTTGGTCTTTATTAAAATGAAAAGGTTGATCGAAAAGTTTGGGGGATCTAAGAGTGTGGCAACCCAGTAGTCATGATTACTTCGAATTCTGACAATATGAGGGTCATGCTGCAGGTAGTGCAGCAAGAAGGCACTTATGTGTCTTGCGCATCTCGGAGCCCCAAAATTATTTTCCGGGCTAGATGCAGCTAAAAATTATTATTAATTTTAAATCTGGTGAAGCTTTAGTATAGATGGCCTAATAGGATCAGTGCTGCACACTGCTACAAAGCCCAAATTATTTTCCAGTCAAGATACAGATAAACATGATTAGTAATTTTAAATCTGGTGGAGCTTATTATAGATGGCCTAATAGAATCAGTGCTGCACACTGCTACAAAGCCCAAATTATTTTCCAGCCAAGATACAGATAAACATGATTAGTAATTTGAAAGCTTAAAACGGTTGGTAGGGTGATTTTAACCAATCATCAAGCTTTTACTCTCCCCAGGATGACACAGGGGTAGAAAAGTCGTTTCGGATCCATGATTTGTTCATCTTTATGAACGTGAGTCTGTCTACATTATCAGTGGAGAGCCGCGTGCGCTTATCTGTCAGCACACCACCAGCAGCGCTGAACACACGTTCAGACAGAACGCTGGCTGCGGGGCATGACAAGATCTCCAAGGCGTAAGTGGCTAGCTCCGGCCATTTATCCAGATTGGAAGCCCAAAAAGAGCAAGGGTCCAGTGACACAGTCGTGGCTTCAATGTTTACTTGGAGATACTCCTGTACCATCGTCTCTAGGCGTTGACTATGTGTCAGACTTCTTGTCTCCTGTGGCCTTGCAAAGGATGGGCTAAAAAAGTGGTGAAATGATTCCGCAAAATTGATGTTACCAGCAGATACTGTGGTTCTGTTACGGTTTGAGTGCTGAACACTTGACGGTCCCACGGTTGGCAAGTTGGAACTGTGAGATTCACTACGTGCACCACTGGTATTTTGTGGAAAAGCACATGTAAGATTCTGCAACAGTGTCTGCTGATACTCCTGCATGCGTGCATCCCTTTCTATGGCAGGAATAATTTCTGCAAATTTACTTTTGTACCGGGGATCTAACAGTGTGGCAACCCAGTAGTCAGGATTATTTCTAATTCTCACAATTCGAGGGTCATGTTGCAGGTAGTGCAGCAAGAAGGCACTCATGTGTGTTGCGCATCCAGGAGCACCAAGTCCCTGTTGTGTTGGTGGCGAGGTAACAATGATGCTTCCTTCCTCTGTCCTCTCCCCCCAACCTCGCACAACAGAAATGTGATCAAGGTCTCCCTCATCTGATGAGTCTTCCATCAGTTCGTCCTCCACTTCTTCCTGGGCTCCTGCACCTTCCTCACTAGTTTGGCTGCTACCATGCTCCCTGGTAAAACCATCTCCCCCACCCTCACATGCCTGGCGCCTTGGTGCTGCCGACCGTCTGGACCTTGCAGATGTTAGCCCTTCCGCATACAACTCCTCCTCCTCTACTTCCTCCACCTCCTCTTGTGCCACCACCTGACTCCGAATTCTGTTTAACATGTGCTCCAGCATGTAAATCACCGGAATAGTCATGCTGATAATGGCATCGTCAGCACTAAACATCTTCGTCACCATTTCAAAACTGTGCAGAAGGGTGCATAGGTCCCTGATCTGAGACCACTCCTCCAGCGTGATTTGCCCCACCTCTGGATCTCGTTGGCCCAGGCCATACGTCAGAACGTATTGCACCAGGGCTTGTCGGTGCTGCCACAGTCGCTGCAACATGTGCAGAGTTGAATTCCACCGGGTAGGCACATCGCATTTTAGCCGGTGAAGTGGCAGGCCCAACGACTTCTGTAGAGATGTAAGTCGCTGAGCTGCGGGATGCGAACGGCGAAAGTGAGCACACAGCGACCGTGCCCTCTGCAGAAGGCCATCTAGTCTGGGATAGTGGGCTAAAAATTGCTGGACAACCAGGTTCAACACGTGAGCCATATAAGGCACGTGTGTGACATTGCCCCGGCGAAGGGCCGCACCCAGGTTTGCAGCATTGTCGCACACGGCCTTCCCTGGTTTCAGGTCCAGTGGAGACAACCATTCATGAAATTGGTTCTCCAGAGCTGACCACAACTCCTCAGCTGTGTGACTCACATTTCCCAGACATTTCAATGTAAAAACCGCCTGATGACGTTGAGCCCTACTGCCAGCATAGTAAGGAGGTGTACAGGATCCCTTCTGCGCAGTTAGAAAGCTTGTGGCATGACCAGACAGGCTTTGGGTGCAGGTGGAAGACCGAGAGGAGGTTGAGGAGGCAGAAGCAGTGGAGGAACTTTGACATAAAGAGGATTGACGCACAAGTCGTGGGGACGGCAAGACTTGGACAGCAGCCCCTTGTCCTGCTGTCACCATAGTTACCCAGTGCCCAGTCAGCGACATGTAACGCCCCTGTCCATGCCTACTCGTCCAAGTGTCTGTGGTGAAATGCACCCTGTCACACACAGAGTTTCTCAAAGAAGCGGTGATGTTGTGTGCGACATGCTGGTGGAGCGCAGGCACACCTTTCTTTGAGAAGTAGTGCCGACTGGGCATCTGGTACTGGGGCACTGCGACGGACATAAGGTCTCGAAAATCCTCTGTGTCCACCAGGCGGAAAGGCAGCATTTCTGTAGCCAAGAACTTGCAGATGGTGAAATTCAACCTCTTAGCTTTCTCATGGCTAGGAGGAAATGGTCTTTTACTTGTCCACATCTGAGGGACCGAGGGCTGGCTATTGTGCTTAGACGGGGTTGATAAGGGTGTCCCCGGCAAACTGCCGGTCTGTGAGGAAGATGCAGGCGGACATGTTAGGTTGCCTTGATCCAAAGGTGGTGCTATCGATGTCGGACAGCGCTCAACACCAGCTGGTGTTACCACCTCCAAAGAAAATGATGACCTGCCAATCACGCTGGCTGTTGCGGGTAAAGAGGTGGCAGGTCTGCGCCCCAAAACAGGTGTGACTGCTGTCCCCCCAGTCACAGAGGATGAAGAGGCCGCGGATGCACAAGATATGGCAGACGGTGGTTGGCCCGGCCGGCTAGGCCGCATTGTAGCACACTGAGCTTCCCACTGCAACTTATGCTTCATGTCCATGTGCCGGTTCATGCATGAAGTACTCAAACTATGTATTTTTTGGCCTCTACTTAGCTTTTGCTGACAAATGTTACAGATAACACGAGTTGGGTCATCTTTATCGATCTGAAAAAATGCCCAGGCTATGCAAGGCTTAGCACCCATGCGACCTGAAGAACCACCACGACTTGTGGTGAGAGGCAGAGTTGTGTTTGAGGATGCAGTTGTTGACGTGCTTCCAGTACTATGTCTCTGTCCAGGAAGGCGCAACCTGACCTCGTCGTCACTAGCATTTTCCTCCACCTCCTCTGCTGACCTCATCTCTTGGCTGCCTGTGGGTTGACAGTAAGTGGGATCTCCAACCTCATCATCATCACCCTGTGCGTTATCACACCCGTCGTCCTCAGAGCCAACCTGTTCCTGCCCTGACAAAAAACTAAAGTTGTCGCTCCAATCAGGTATTTGAGTCTTATCATCGTCTTCCTCATTGTCTCCACCAACAGGAGTTACAGTTTGGGAATGAGGGTCTACATTATGGTCAGAACCTTCTGCGTCTGATCCTGGATCCGACTCATAAAGATTCTGGGCATCAGTGCAGATCATTTCCTCGTCTGGATTCACAGAAGCGCTGGAGTTGACCTCTGATTCCCAGGCTATAGTATGAGTAAACAGCTCTGCAGACTCAACCATCTGTTCTACCTCATACTCAGACGGGCAGCTGGAGATTTGGGAGCTGTGAGGAAGCAAGTGCGATTGGGGTGACACCTTTGAGGACTGGAGTATTTGTGATGTTGATGTTGATGTGGAGGAGAGCCCACTTAAAGGAGCACTTGATATCCGTTGAAGCACCTGCTGTTTTTGTGCCTCATCTGGAATTTGTAGCGATTGGCGTGGCCGTAAGAAAGGGATCTTATCACATTGTCCGCTAAAAGAAGTAGACATTTTAGTTTGGCTGGAAGATGGTCTTTCTTCTGCAGATGTTACTGTTGCTTTAACACCTACCCCACGGACACAACCTTTTTTCCCCTTCCCAACACGCCTATTCCCCTTTCCACCAGCAGCAGGCCTTTTTCCACTCATTTTGGTGGTTAACTAATTAACAACTCTGGAGTTGTTTGCACAAAAAAACAATGGATGGGAACCGAGCAGAGCTGAGTGGCCAAACTGTGGTATTAGGCCAAAACTATTGGCTGGGTTAGATGCAGAAAAAAATTATATTCAATTTGCAACCTGATGGAGGTCAGTATAGATGGACTAATACAAATAGTCCCACACACTGCTAGAAGCCCAAATATTTTTTCAGAGCTAGATGCAGATAAAAATTATTTTTAATTTGCAACCTGATGGAGGTCAGTATAGATGGACTAATAGAGAAAGTCCCACACACTGCTAGAAGGCCAAATATTTTTTCAGAGCTAGATGCAGATAAAAATTATTTTTAAATTGCAACCTGATGGAGGTCAGTATAGATGGACTAATAGAGAAAGTCCCACACACTGCTAGAAGGCCAAATATTTTTTCAGAGGTAGATGCAGAAAAAAATATATTCAGTTTGCAACCTGATGGAGGTCTGTATAGATGGATTAATAGAACAAGTCCCACACACAGCTAGAAGCCCAATATTTTTTCAGAGGTAGATGAAGAAAAAAATATATGCAGTTTGCAACCTGATGGAGGTCAGTATAGATGGACTAACACAACAAGTCCCACACACAGCTAGAAGCCCAATATTTTTTCAGAGCTAGATGCAGAAAAAAATTATATTCAATTTGCAACCTGATGGAGGTCAGTATAGATGGACTAATAGAATGATGCTATGCCCAAAAGATTTTACTTCACTAGGTGCAGTAAAAAAATTGGTATTCTATACACAGGTGGTATATCTTGCAACACAGATAGGCTACTCCACTGACTAACACACTCTGCAATAGGCCAAAAAGGATTAGCTTTGCTAGATTCAGCCAAATGCTGTGAAAAAAACTTGCACAGCACTGGCACAGACCTGCCTGGCAAAAACTGATAGGAACTGATGTAACCTAGTCCTGAAAAGGACTCCAATTACAATTAGTCTTTACTCCCACAATCTATCTATTTAAGAGCACAGACCTGCCTGATAAAAGTCGTAGGAAATGCTGTAACCTAGTCCTTAAAAGGACTGCAATCACAACTATTCCCTACTCCCAAGCTATCTGTAGATTTGTGCGAAAATTGGCTTGAAATTAACAAGGTATAGTGCACACAGCAACAGCGGTGCCATCTAACACGCAGCTGCAGCAGTGAGAAAATGGTGGCGACGGGGAAAATGGCTTGGTCTTATAGGGCAAGGACATGTGACATACACTGCCAATGACACATGCCCTTGCTTGTGTGAAAAAAAGCACTTCGCTCCGTGTGTACGCTGCTGATAGGCTGACAGAGTGCACCTACCCACTGTAAATGCGGGAAAGAGAAAAAAAAAATGGAGATCTTCATTGTTCCTGCAGAGATCCATCCCCTGCCCCTCCCCCCACCCCGCTGTACACTCAAACTGCGTATTAACATTAATTTTCATCATTACTGAGAAAAAATCCAGTTATGATTTTGGTGCACGAACAGTTATCGAACATAACCTCGAACAGCCGAATTTTTCTCAAATTGTTCGTGTTCGTCAAACGGCTCGAACACCGCCCAAAACAGCTCGAATTTGAGATTGGCGAACAGTTCGAGTAGAACAACGCTCATCTCTAATCTATAGTGACCTCCATCAGGTTGCAAACTGAATACAATTTTTTTCTGCATCTACCTCTGAAAAAATATTTGGGCTTCTAGCTGTGTGTGGGACTTGTTCTATTAGTCCATCTATACTGACCTCCATCAGGTTGCAAATTGAATATAATTTTTTTCTGCATCTAACCCAGCCAATAGTTTTGGCCTAATACCACAGTTTGGCCACTCAGCTCTGCTCGGTTCCCATCCATTGTTTTTTTGTGCAAACAACTTCAGAGTTGTGAATTAGTTAACCACCAAAATGAGTGGAAAAAGGCCTGCTGCTGGTGGAAAGGGGAATAGGCGTGTTGGGAAGGGGAAAAAAGGTTGTGTCCATGGGTTAGGTGTTAAAGCAACAGTAACATCTGCAGAAGAAAGACCATCTTCCAGCCAAACTAAAATGTCTACTTCTTTTAGCGGACAATGTGATAAGATCCCTTTCTTACGGCCACGCCAATCGCTACAAATTCCAGATGAGGCACAAAAACAGTAGGTGCTTCAACGGATATCAAGTGTTCCTTTAAGTGGGCTCTCCTCCACATCAACTTCAACATCACAAATGCTCCAGTCCTCAAAGGTGTCACCCCAATCGCACTTGCTTCCTCACAGCTCCCAAATCTCCAGCTGCCCGTCTGAGTATGAGGTAGAACAGATGGTTGAGTCTGCAGAGCTGTTTACTCATACTATAGCCTGGGAATCAGAGGTCGACTCCAGCGCTCCTGTGAATCCAGACGAGGAAATGATCTGCACTGATGCCCAGAATCTTTATGAGTCGGATCCAAGACCAGACGCAGAAGGTTCTGACCATAATGTAGACCCTCATTCCCAAACTATAACTCCTGTTAGTGGAGACAATGAGGAAGACGATGATGAGACTCAAATACCTGATTGGAGCGACAACTTTAGTTTTTTGTCAGGGCAGGAACAGGTTGGCTCTGAGGACGATGGGTGTGATAACGTACAGGGTGATGATGATGAGGTTGGAGATCCCACTTACTGTCAACCCACAGTCAGCCAAGAGATGAGGTCAGCAGAGGAGGTGGAGGAGGATGCTAGTGACGACGAGGTCAGGTTGCGCCTTCCTGGACAGAGACGTAGTACTGGAAGCGCGCCAACAACTGCATCCTCAAACACAACTCTGCCTCTCACCACAAGTCGTGGTGGCTCTTCAGGTCGCATAGGTGCTAAGCCTTGCATAGCCTGGGCATTTTTTCAGATCGATAAAGATGACCCAACTCGTGTTATCTGTAACATTTGTCAGCAAAAGCTAAGTAGAGGCCAAAAAATACATAGTTTGAGTACTTCATGCATGAACCGGCACATGGACATGAAGCACAAGTTGCAGTGGGAAGCTCACTGTGCTACAATGCGGCCTAGCCGGCCGGGCCAACCACCGTCTGCCATATCTTGTGCATCCGCGGCCTCTTCATCCTCTGTGACTGGGGGGACAGCAGTCACACCTGTTTTGGGGCGCAGACCTGCCACCTCTTTACCTGCAACAGCCAGCGTGATTGGCAGGTCATCATTTTCTTTGGAGGTGGTAACACCAGCTGGTGTTGAGCGCTGTCCGACATCGATAACACCACCTTTGGATCAAGGCAACCTAACATGTCCGCCTGCATCTTCCTCACAGACCGGCAGTTTGCCTGGGACACCCTTATCAACCCCGTCTAAGCACAATAGCCAGCCCTCTGTCCCTCAGATGTGGACAAGTAAAAGACCATTTCCTCCTAGCCATGAGAAAGCTAAGAGGTTGAATTTCACCATCTGCAAGCTCTTGGCTACAGAAATGCTGCCCAGTCGGCACTACTTCTCAAAGAAAGGTGTGCCTGCGCTCCACCAGCATGTCGCACACAACATCACTGCTTCTTTGAGAAACTCTGTGTGTGACAGGGTGCATTTCACCACAGACACTTGGATGAGTAGGCATGGACAGGGGCGTTACATGTCGCTGACTGGGCACTGGGTAACTATGGTGACAGCAGGACAAGGGGCTGCTGTCCAAGTCTTGCCGTCCCCACGAGTTGTGCGTCAATCCTCTTTATCTCAAAGTTCCTCCACTGCTTCTGCCTCCTCAACCTCCTCTCGGTCCTCCACCTGCACCCAAAGCCTGTCTGGTCATGCCACAAGCTTTCTAACTGCGCAGAAGGGATCCTGAACACCTCCTTACTATGCTGGCAGTAGGGCTCAACGTCATCAGGCGGATTTTACTTTGAAATGTCTGGGAAATGTGAGTCACACAGCTGAGGAGTTGTGGTCAGCTCTGGAGAACCAATTTCATGAATGGTTGTCTCCACTGGACCTGAAACCAGGGAAGGCCGTGTGCGACAATGCTGCAAACCTGGGTGCGGCCCTTCTCCGGGGCAATGTCACACACGTGCCTTGTATGGCTCAGGTGTTGAACCTGGTTGTCCAGCAATTTTTAGCCCACTATCCCGGACTAGATGGCCTTCTGCAGAGGGCACGGTCGCTGTGTGCTCACTTCCGCCGTTCGCATCCCGCTGCTCAGCGACTTACATCTCTACAGAAGTCGTTGGGCCTGCCACTTCACTGGCTAAAATGCGATGTGCCTACCCGGTGGAATTCAACTCTGCACATGTTGCAGCGACTGTGGCAGCACCGACAAGCCCTGGTGCAATACGTTCTGACGTATAGCCTGCGCCAACGAGATCCAGAGGTGGGGCAAATCACGCTGGAGGAGTGGTCTCAGATCAGGGACCTATGCACCCTTCTGCACAGTTTTGAAATGGCGTCGAAGATGTTTAGTGCTGACGATGCCATTATCAGCATGACTATTCCGGTGATTTACATGCTGGAGCACATGTTAAACAGAATTCGGAGTCAGGTGGTGGCACAAGAGGAGGTGGAGGAAGTAGAGGAGGAGGAGTTGTATGCGGAAGGGCTAACATCTGCAAGGTCCAGACGGTCGGCAGCACCAAGGCGGCAGGCATGTGAGGGTGGGGGAGATGGTTTTACCAGGGCGCATGGTAGCAGCCAAACTAGTGAGGAAGGTGCAGGAGCCCAGGAAGAAGTGGAGGACGAACTGATGGAAGACTCATCAGATGAGGGAGACCTTGATCACATTTCTGTTGTGCGAGGTTGGGGGGAGAGGACAGAGGAAGGAAGCATGATTGTTACCTCGCCACCAACACAACAGGGACTTGGTGCTCCTGGATGCGCCACACACATGAGTGCCTTCTTGCTGCACTACCTGCAACATGACCCTCGAATTGTGAGAATTAGAAATAATCCTGACTACTGGGTTGCCACACTGTTAGATCCCCGGTACAAAAGTAAATTTGCAGAAATTATTTCTGCCATAGAAAGGGATGCACGCATGCCGGAGTATCAGCAGAGACTGTTGCAGAATCTTACATGTGCTTTTCCACAAAACACCAGTGGTGCACGTAGTGAATCTCACAGTTCCAACTTGCCAACCGTGGGACCGTCGAGTGTTCAGCACTCAAACCATAACAGAACCACAGTATCTGCTGGTAACATCAATTTTGCGGGATCATTTCACCACTTTTTTAGCCCATCCTTTGCAATGCCACAGGAGACAAGAAGTCTGACACATAGTCAACGCTTAGAGACGATGGTACAGGAGTATCTCCAAGTAAACATTGAAGCCATGACTGTGTCACTGGACCCTTGCTCTTTTTGGGCTTCCAATCTGGATAAATGGCCGGAGCTAGCCACTTACGCCTTGGAGATCTTGTCATGCCCCGCAGCCAGCGTTCTGTTTGAACGTGTGTTCAGCGCTGCTGGTGGTGTGCTGACAGATAAGCGCACGCGGCTCTCCACTGATAATGTAGACAGACTCACGTTCATAAAGATGAACAAATCATGGATCCGAAATGACTTTTCTACCCCTGTGTCATCCTGGGGAGAGTAAAAGCTTGATGATTGGTTAAAATCACCTCACCAACCGTTTTAAGCTTTCAAATTACTAATCATGTTTATCTGTATCTTGGCTGGAAAATAATTTGGGCTTTGCAGCAGTGTGCAGCACTGATTCTATTAGGCCATCTATAATAAGCTCCACCAGATTTAAAATTACTAATCATGTTTATCTGTATCTTGGCTGGAAAATAATTTGGGCTTTGTAGCAGTGTGCAGTACTGATTCTATTAGGCCATCTATACTAAGCTCCACCAGATTTAAAATTACTAATCATTTTTATCTGTACCTTGGCTGGAAAATAATTTGGGCTTTGTAGCAGTGTGCAGCACTGATTCTATTAGGCCATCTATACTAAGCTCCACCAGATTTAAAATTAATAATAATTTTTAGCTGCATCTAGCCCGGAAAATAATTTTGGGGCTCCGAGATGCGCAAGACACATAAGTGCCTTATTGCTGCACTACCTGCAACATGACCCTCATATTGTCAGAATTCAAAGTAATCCTGACTACTGGGTTGCCACACTCTTAGATCCCCCAAACTTTTCGATCAACCTTTTCATTTTAATAAAGACCAAAAAAATGGTCATTTTTGAAATTAAAAGCATTAGCAGGTTATTAGAAACTGAAATCAAACCGTTTTCAACTCAAAACTTTTTTCTAGGTGATGTTACATTTTCACATAGGACCCCTTGTTCGAAAGGAGCTTCTGAACTCTCTCGTCCATTGAATTTGTCAGGTTTTGGATGGTTTCTGCTTCAATTGTTTTGCATGAGGACAGAATACCCTCCCAGAGCTGTTGCTTAGATGTGAACTGCCTCCCGCCATCATAGACACTCCTTTTGATGATGCTCCAGAGGTTCTGAATGGGGTAGAGGTCAGGGGAGCATGGGGGTCACACCATAAGTTTGTCCCCTTTTATGCCCATATCAGCCAGAGATGCAGATGTTTTATGTGCAGCATGAGATGGTGCATTATCATGCATAAAAATGATCTTGCTGTGGAATACACGGTTCTTCTATTTGAACCATGGCAGGAAGTGCTGTTTGAGAAACTCCACATACATTATGGAGTTCATCTTTAGCGCCTTCAGGGATCCTAAAGGGGCCGACAATCTCTCTCCCCATGATTCCAGCCCAAAACATTACTCCACCTCCTCCTTGTTGGCGCTGTAGCCGTGTTTGCGTGGGGTGTCCATCAACCAGCCATCCTCCACTCCATCCATCTGGACCATCGAGCGCTGCACGGCACTCATCCGTGAACAAAACAGTTTTGAAATCAGTCTTCATGTAATGTTTGGCCCACTGGAGCCGTTTCTGCTTGTGTGAAGTGGATAGAGGAGGTCGACAGGATGGCGTATGCACAGCTGCAAACCTCTGAAGGACCCTGCATCTTGTTGTTCGGGGGACGTTGGAGGCACCAGCAACTTCAAAAACTTGTCTGCTGCTATGACAAGGCTTTTTTGCCGCTGCTCTTTCAACCTGATGTAATTGCCTGTAGGAAAGAGTCCTCAATTTGCCCTTATCAGCACGCACACGTGTGTACTGTGAATCAGCTACATACTTCTTGATTGCCAAGACACTTCATCTTGATCATCGCACAATGTTGATTGTAGTCATGCCTTGACCTAAACACTCCACAATTTGTTGCTTCTCAGCAGCCGACACATCCTTTTTCTTTCCCATTTTGGCAGAAAATGTAGGCTGCTTAATAATGTGAGACAGCCTTCTTAAGTAGTCTTGCCTTTCATTGGACACACCTGCCAAACTAATTAGCACAGGTGTCTGCAATTGCTTACAGTGATATAAAGAGCCCTGACACACATCACCATCAATGAGTTTAACTGACAAACAAACAAATTCTTCCCTTATCACTCCTAAACACTTTTTGCATAATAATTTGGAACACAGTGTACATGTGCTTTTCCACAAAACACCAGTGGTTCACGTAGTGAATCTTACAGTTCTAACTTGCCAACCGTGGTCTGTATGGAGTTGTTCAATAAAGGGCCCAAAATTAAGATAACATAGATGGGAGAGGTCTCTATGAATAGGAATTCCTAAGTATTTGATACCCTGTGAGGGCCAGGCAAAGGGAAAGTTGGACTGGATGGAATCCTATATGGATTTGGGGAGGGAGACATCGAGGGCCTCAGACTTCGCTGCATTGATTTTAAAATTTGACCATGTAACAAAGTGATCTATTTCAGCCATAACAGCATGGATGGATATATGTGATTGAGTGATATATACTAGGACATCATCAGCAAATAGAGAGCACTTGTACTCGGTGCCTCCCACCTCAATCCACCTAATATTGGGGTTATGGCGAATTGATGAGAGCAGGTGCTCCGTCACTAGGATGGAGTATAGCCTCAGGGCAGAGTATGCGGAGGATGGGGATGATGGTGCAGGGCAGCAGCAGTAATGACACGGAGTCAGTGATGCAGTCCAGGGCCTTTACTCACAGTTCTTATTATCCAGACCACGTCTGCAGGTAACGGCTGCCCACGTCGTACTGTGCTCACCAGGTGAGGGGCTCAGACAACTCCCAGATGCTTCACAGGACCCCCTTTGTGTGTCCTTTGTCTGGCCTTTCTTACCAACCCTTCTGTCCAGCTGCCTCGGGCCTCCTCTTGGTAAACTTGGCGCCAGTTTCCCTGACCCTATGTGGTGCCTTCCTAGCGGGTGTAGCGAGGGGCTGCGCCACATAAAATGTCACAGCCTCCTGTTTCTAACTGAGGGTCGTTTCCTGCCTCCACTAGTTTCGGGGACCGGTCTCCCCCTTTGGCCTGACCCCTCCATGCAGGTGGATTCGGGCGTGCGGTGGCGACTCGCCCGTCCGCACCACTGAGATCCCTTCGTTCCTCGTTCCTGGAGCCTTCTCCGCTCCTCTTCCTTCCTTCTCCCTCTTACAGGCCTGGGCCCCTGTTACTAGGCCCGCCTCCGGAGCAGAGCTCATGCAGAGCCCCTGCTCCCTGCCACTTCTGCTCAGACTTCTCTGTACTGAACTAAGATGGTGCCCACCTTTTATACTCCCTTCTCAATGCACCCAGGAACTGCTTCCTCCCTGCTCCTGCACTACAGGGTTCCCGTTCCTCAGTGTTCCCTCCCCCCACTCCAGCCAGGGATAGGGACTGTCGTGCCCATCTCAGGGGCATATTGGTCGCCCTGCCCCACGGCAATGTGGTGTAATGCATGGTGTCGGGTCCTGATCCACACTACATCCTTACCTGAGAGTGAGATATCACACCTCTGGGTGAGGTGCAATACCTCTGTAGCAACCGAGCCCTCAGGGTGCTACAGTTCCATTTATCTTCAGCCTAGGTGACGTATTGCGATACAGGGCCGTGATTTTGGCTATAAAAGGGTCCCCTAGACCCCTACCCCAAGCTTTTTAAGAGAATCATATATGGCGTGCCAGGAGACTCTATGGAATGCTTTCTCAGCATCCAACGAGAGTATCTAATTACAAATTTTTAACTGCATCTAGCCCAGGAAATACTTTGTGCCTAGTAGCAGGGTCTGCTAGTCAGCGGATTATCCCGGCTGTTAAGCAAGCTACACCACCTGTAGTTTGGACACTTCATTTTTTCAAAGGAAATGCTTCGGGACCACGGGATACTCAGTGAAGAGCATCAGGAGGCACCCCAAGGCATAGGGGCTCGGACTGGCAGTAGGATGCCTTGCGGTGGACAGCCGAGCTCGATCCTTATAAAAGCTTTTTAACTGCAGCAGCTTTAGTGGACACTACTGGAGCTGGAATTACGCGGCTGCTGGCATGAGAATTGCCCTCCAATAGATCCTTGTAAATGGATTTAAAGAGTATTTATTCAAATTAGAGAGACAATTTAAATTAAAAAGCTTAGAGCTGCCTCCACCACAGGGGGGCTCGCTCGACCCACCAGCGGACAGGCACCAGTATTGGGAGAGGGGGGCTGGCCGTCAGGGTTCACCGCGGCTCTGGCACAAACCCGGCGACACGGAGGTGGCACGGGCAGGAGCGGACTGAACGTGTCGGCTTCTCACTTTTTGGATTTTAGAAGGGCATGACATGCCTATATCTGTGTCTCCCCCTCCTTTTACTCCTCCACCTCTTTTCTTTTCGCATGACTATATGTACTTGTCACTTTTCCATGTGTTAGTTGTGTCTTCTGAGCAGTTTGTCAGCTTTTGGACACCTTTGAAGGTGTTTTCTATGTGTTTCTATGTGTTTTTGTTTGCCTGCCATTGGTTTTAACGGTGTTCGAAGGTGTTCGACGAACAGTTCGACGAACAGTTCGGCGAACACACGGGTGTTCGACGAACCGAACCGAACTCGAACACTACGGGGGTGGCTCAACACTACTAGAGATGGACTAATAGAGAAAGTCCCACACACTGCTAGAAGGCCAAATATTTTTTCAGAGCTAGATACAGACAAAAAATTATTTTGAATTTGCAACCTGATGGAGGTCAGTATAGGTGGACTAATAGAACAAGTCCCACACACTGCTAGAAGGCCAAATATTTTTTCAGAGCTAGATGCAGAAAAAAATTATATTCAGTTTGCAACCTGATGGAGGTCAGTATAGATGGACTAATAGAACAAGTCCCACACACAGCTAGAAGCCCAAATATTTTTTCAGAGGTAGATGCAGAAAAAAATTATATTCAGTTTGCAACCTGATGGAGGTCAGTATAGATGGACTAATAGAACAAGTCCCACACACAGCTAGAAGGCCAAATATTTTTTCAGAGGTAGATGCAGAAAAAAAATATATTCAGTTTGCAACCTGATGGAGGTCAGTATAGATGGACTAATGGAGAAAATCCCACACACTGCTAGAAGGCCAAATATTTTTTCAGAGCTAGATGCAGACAAAAAATTATTTTTAATTTGCAACCTGATGGAGGTCAGTATAGATGGACTAATAGAGAAAGTCCCACACACTGCTAGAAGGCCAAATATTTTTTCAGAGCTAGATGCAGATAAAAATTATTTTTAATTTGCAACCTGTTGGAGGTCAGTATAGATGGACTAATAGAGAAAGTCCCACACACTGCTAGAAGGCCAAATATTTTTTCAGAGCTAGATGCAGAAAAAAATTATATTCAGTTTGCAACCTGATGGAGGTCAGTATAGATGGACTAATAGAACAAGTCCCACACACAGCTAGAAGCCCAAATATTTTTTCAGAGCTAGATGCAGAAAAAAAATATATTCAATTTGCAACCTGATGGAGGTCAGTATAGATGGACTAATAGAATGATGCTATGCCCAAAAGATTTTACTTCACTAGGTGCAGTAAAAAAATTGGTATTCTATACACAGGTGGTATATCTTGCAACACAGATAGGCTACTCCACTGACTAACACACTCTGCAATAGGCCAAAAAGGATTAGCTTTGCTCGATTCAGCCAAATGCTGTGAAAAAAACTTGCACAGCACTGGCACAGACCTGCCTGGCAAAAACTGATAGGAACTGATGTAACCTAGTCCTGAAAAGGACTGCAATTACAATTAGTCTTTACTCCCACAACCTATCTATTTAAGAGCACAGACCTGCCTGATAAAAGTCGTAGGAAATGCTGTAACCTAGTCCTTAAAAGGACTGCAATCACAACTATTCCCTACTCCCAAGCTATCTGTAAATTTGTGCGAAAATTGGCTTGAAATTAACAAGGTATAGCGCACACAGCAACAGCGGTGCCGTCTAACACGCAGCTGCAGCAGTGAGAAAATGGTGGCGACGGGGAAAATGGCTTGGTCTTATAGGGCAAGGACATGTGACATACACTGCCAATGACACATGCCCTTGCTTGTGTGAAAAAAAGCACTTCGCTCCGTGTGTGCGCTGCTGATAGGCTGACAGATTGCACCTCCCCACTGTAAATGCGGGAAAGAGAAAAAAAAATGGAGATCTTCATTATTCCTGCAGCGATCCATCCCCTGCCCCTCCCCCACCCCGGTGTACACTCAAACTGCGTATTAACATTAATTTTCATCATTACTGAGAAAAAATCCAGTTATGATTTTGGTGCACAAACAGTTATCGAACATAACCTCGAGCAGCCGAATTTTTCTCAAATCGTTCGTGTTCGCCGAACAGCTCGAACACCGCCCAAAACAGCTCGAATTTGAGATTGGCGAACAGTTCGAGTCGAACAACGCTCATCTCTACTAGTGACGTCCTTTTGCCGCGCCATGTTAAATTCCTCTGTCAGAGATTGACAGCTGCATTTAACATCTTAACAGCTGCCGGTGGATCGTGATTCCTCCTGTTAGGGGCACATGACAGCTGATCAGATCACCAGAAAGTTGCGTGCTCATGGCGCTGAAGGGAGAGACACTACATGTGCTGTACGTGTACGGCACATAATAATTTAGTGGCCTCGACCGGAGTGTAGGAACGCCACTCAACCATATCAAGAAGTACCAAAGCTATACAGAAGTGATTGAGCAACAAAAAAGTAATTATTCCACAAAACCATATCAAAGTCAAGATCCCATTCCTATTTAGAATCTGTAATATTATATAGAAATTTTAATATACAGTCATCATCTATGCAACCTAGAACCAATCTGATTGGTAAAATGTGTGAAAGTCGCTCACAAAATGTGTGCAAAGCTGGTAAAACATAGTTTAATAAACTTAAAGATAATAATAATAATAAAGTGCACATGGTATCACTATAGGGCAGACACAATGTCTAATGGATTCAAGTGCTCTGGTAATCCCTGACCTCCAACATCCAGTAAAAAGGCAGTTACATTGAATAAAAATAATTACCAGCAGATATAAACCAATTAGTAATAATTTATTACACATAAAAATAAATACAATCAGAAATATGAAACCTAAATAAAAGTTACCATGGAGCCCTCGTGGAAGAAATATAGCATGCAAATGTCAGTAATTCCAATACACAGCACTTGGAATTAGTGTGTGATCGACCCTTATATTAAAGATATCTGACAATTGCAAAAAAAAAAGCTTTTTTTATGTTGCGATTTCAGTGTGTTTTGTGTGACACCACTTTATATATTTGGATAAATGTCCAAGAATATTTCCATGAAGAAAATTACAAATAAAATGATGTTCAAATGGCCATGTGTGGATGTAGGAGTCTCTCACCACTCTCCTCGATGTAACATCTGTATTAGATCAAAAATGAACCCAGTGCTCCTGCTGTCCAGGTCCCAGCAATACAGCTGGAGTGGCTTATGATTCAGCTGGGTTGTATCGATATAGGCACCTCAATGGTTATGAGGTAGCTGTCTCCCACCCACCGTACTTGATGGTTGTACTTCATAATCCACGGTGTGTTGGCTGCCGTCCTGCTGTCTGTCTGACAGTGAGAAGATAGACGTGGAGCCTAATCTCACATCACACGTGTTCTCCTTTATGCATCATGACAAAGTTGGTATACAAAGATGTAACATATTGACACTCAAAAGTATTTCAGCCGGGCATATGCTCAGAAAGAGGGTAGTGTAAGTGCAAATATATCCTGGAAATCAATGGCGTCGTATAAGTCACAAGACGCGTTTCAAAACCACCCAGGTTCCTTTCTCAATACTGAGTTGCTTTCTTGTGTAACTCCATTTTAACTCCAAATAAGGATCGTAGCAAAATATGAAGTGGATCAGTAGCAAATTGAGGTTGAAAGCTGAATAGCGTTCCAATGACCGTGTGGAGCCTATGGAGTGGATGTATATAATATATGTCACCACAAAGCATAAAAATAAGAACTAGGAGGTATAATGCACTAAAACAATATACAAAATAATATAATACAATATGTCATTAAAATATTATAAATATATATAAAAAATAAAAAAAGACTAAATTAATATGTAACACAATAAAATATGGATAAACATACAGTAGGTATATGTAGTATCCTTGCAAGAGAAAAAAGAGTAGCACTCACCGGCAAATGTAAAAAACACTCTTTATTCTTGATCCATGGTAAAAACAGACGGGCAGGGGAGCATGTGATGCACTGTTAGGACGACGGACGTTTCGCGCTCCGGCGCTTCAACGGGTCCTGTGTTTCTGCTCTTAGACTGGATAGGTATACGTACGACTGTTAGTTCCATTAGACAGGAGTATACACCTCACTACAGGACTACAGGAGTATAGGTAAACTTTTAGGAATGTTGTGTCATTTGCATAACACTTTTTTAAAACTATTTTCCCTTATATTACATACTGTGTATACAAGGATAGAGTTTATGTGTTATGAAAGTTAATAGATGACTCCCTGGGTTGTGAGGGTCTATGGATAATTGGTCAGGTGGTACCTCTGTTGGGGCTTGGGGTAATGGGACTAGCTTCTCATGCAGATAGAGGTAAATAGCGATTGGACGTTTTCCATCTATACATCCTCCTCCTACAATGTTTTTTTCACCCTTCCATTGACATAACAACATTATTACTAGACACATAAACTCTATCTTTGTATATACAGTATGTAATTTCAAAAAGAAAAGAGTATTTTAAAAAAGTGATACAACATTCCTAAAAGTCTACCTATAATCCTGTATATTTTTTTAATTCATTTAATTCTGCTTTTTTACTAGGACTGTTAGTCTGGAAAAAATAAGGATTCACACTATATTTTTTCTGAGTCCTACAAATATGTCTCTGAATTAGGCTCTTGGAAGTACTGCATATGACGCGCCCCCTGGGCCAGTGCTGTTTGGGGATTACCCGGAGCCGGATCAGATGGGGGTTGTAGTCTCCGAGTGGCGGCGACCCGGTCCGTGCCCAGGGTGTCAAACTCAGTGTGTGGCAGTCTTTACAGATGTTGTTAAATGTTCTTTAGTGTCGACTACGCCACCCGTTGATTTGCGGTCAAAAGGCCGCCGCTGCAGAAGGGTCCGCTGAGGCTGGTGGTGTGTGTGCAGCTGTGATAGTATAACCCCCAACGGGAGGGGTATTAGCCTCAGGGGGTCAGATGTAGAGGATGGTGGTTGTGAAGGTGCAGGATGATCCAGCAAGAAGACTCAGAGTCGGGCTGTGCAGTTCAGGGGTTTTTACTTACGGGTGTTCTTATGGTCACTCTGGCCTGAAGCGACCACCCGAGCCGTGCTGCGTCCACCAGGTCCTGGACTCGGCCAACCCCCAAGCAATTCTGGAGCGTGGTCCTGAGCTCCTGTCTGACTTTCCCTCTCTTCTGGCCGTTCTCACTAGGGATCCACTTATGTCCGGCTCCCTCGGGTCTCTTGGTGGGTACACCTCTTCTGGGTTCCCTGACCCTATACTTGGTATGCCTTCCTAGTGGATTTAGTGAGGGTCGTGGCAGATCCTGCCCACGACCTCCGGTTCCTGGCTAAGGTGTGCTTTTCTCTCTCTGCCAGCTTGGGATCCGGTACCCTGGGTGCCAACCCTTCACCCTGCTGTTTGTATTCTGGGGTCTTGGGGTTCCTTCTTCTTCTCTCTGGGTCCTTCTGACTCCTCTCTCTCTCTCTCAGACTTGGCCTTGGAGCTGGGCCCAGCCGGAACCACAACTCCCTGTCAGCCCTTCTGGCTGAGCTTCTCTGCTCTGCTCCTCAGGCTAAACTCTGACAGACTGACTCACTCTACAAAAGACCCTGTCCTAAGATGGTGCCCACCTTATATACTCCCTCTATGTGTGAGCTCAGGTGACCAGCACCCAATGAGCTCCTAGCATTACCCAGACTGCTCCCCCTATCTGCCCCTACACTACTGGGATGTGCCACCCCCCTCCCACTCCAGCCAGGGACAGACACTATCGTACCTGCACATATATTGGTGGGAGTACCGTCGATCTGTCCCCCGGAAATGGGATGTATGTAGTGTATGCAGCTATCTGAGCTCAGTTCCACACTCCATCCTTACCCAGGAGTGGAATACCACACCTCTGGCTTGAGGTGTAATACTCCTGTAGCAGCCGAGTCCTCAGGGTGCTACATTCCCCCCTGGTAAATCACAGCACGTCCTCGGGCTGCAAGAGAACAAAAACATCCACAAACATACATTTTTTTTTCATAAAACATCAACATATAAAACATCATATATTATCAGCATAAACTTTTCATATAAAGCTTTTCATAAATAACACTCTTGTTCCTCCGGCCACGGTGCAACTTGTGACCGGGTAAAGTACGACAGTCTCTTGTAGTAAAAACAACAGTTTCCTATAAAACCGGTAGGGGGCGCCTTAGAAAGCGCAACTATATACAAGGGAAGGTGGCCGCTCTCAGTCCTCGACCAGTGGGGAAAAGGGATGGCTGCTCACAGTCCTCAGCCTGTGGGGAGATGGGACACACTGGAACAGTTCACACTTGTCCCAACGGGGACCTTATTTTAAGTTAGCAGCATGGCATATACCCTGACGGGTAACTATGTACAGTCTCTTTACCGTACTTTAATGACGGCGTACTCCTGCTCCTCCTTCAGACCCGTCCGGATCGTCTTGCTCCTCTTCACACCGTAGCTCCTCCTCCGTCAGCCGGTGTACATGGAGAGCGTAGGGTCCTTTGGCACACTTGTGCCGGGTGAACGTGACCTCGTCCCCTACATATAGGTCACGACCTCTGTGTCCCTCCGGAAGATGGGACTCCACGTCTCTTCTGGTGACAAAGACGTCGCCGGGGGTGTGATGATCCCTGATGAAACCCCAACCGTGCTGCAGTTGGAATTTAATTACAGTCCCGGTGGCACGGGGACCGTGGGCTGCACGGGGGTTCCTCCTGGTCCGGCTCTTCAGCTCTGCACTCTGTTCCTGCAGCCGCTGCTCTCGGACCCGCCTCTCTCTTCGCTCCCGGTCAAAGACCTCTAACTGCTGCCGGCAGCACTCCGCACGCTCAGCTGCGGCTGCCCGAGTCTCTTGGGTGAATCCCATGAGGTCTCCTCCGGTGGGGTCCCACTCGAACTGCGCTTCCTCCAACGAGAGTGGGGTGATCTTAACGGGCTTCGGAACCGGAATCAGGGGCTCATCTAGGGGTCTTTCTTTCCGGAGTCGGGGATGGTGGAACTCCGGTGGCCACACAAAGGGCTGCCCATCCGGGCACGTGTGCTGGGCAAACAAGTCTTCACCCAGGTGCGGCACGGTGGACGTTGAGGGCGCGGTGGTGGTAGCGGCGCCCGGGTTCACTAGGCCTTGCGACCAGGCTTGGGGCACCCTGAACGTAAAGGGCACCGTGAAGACGGCGGCGCCCGGGGTTACTTGGCCCAGCGACCAGGCCGGTGGCTCAGTGGAGGTAGAGGGCGCTGTTGGTACTGCGGCGCCCGGGGGTACTAGACCTTGCGACCAGGCCGGTGGTGTTTCCTGCTTTGCCGCGCTCAGGGTTGAGGCGCGTGACGTCACAGGGGTCGCGGCCGCGGCTTCTGCTTGAGGCCTTGTCTGGAGCAGTGACGATGCAGCGACGGGCACGGCAGGGGGAATTTCGGGCTCTGCGACGGGGAGCTGGGGCAGGCACACGGTTTCTCGGCTCGGGGTTGTGACGTCCCCTTTACCTGCCTCCAGTTGTCCAACTCTCTTCTCGGCGCCGTCTCCGGCCTTCACTCCTCCTGCACCATCCTCAGAGGCGGTCTGTCTCCTCGTCTCGGGTGGCGTGCTTCGCTGGCGGGTTCTTGCCTGCAGGGCCATCTCTCGGCTCCACTCCGTCAGCGTCTCTCGCTGCACCTGGGCCATCCTCCGTGCGAGGCGCTCCAGCTCGGTCTGCGCACACTCCCGGTCTCGGGGGAGCTGTGCCAGGATCTCCACTAAGCCTAGTGGAGTTGTTGCTTGCAGCAGGCTCCTGACCACTGGGCCAGTGCTGCCTGCCTCTCCCTCCATCTCCGGGTACGGCTCCTCCGGAGTCCTCTCCAGACTTCTTGTCTCCGGGTGCGCTCTCTCCAGACTCCCCCAGGCTGCACCCATCTTCGCTCTCTTGTTCTGTCTCCGCCCACATTGAAGGTGGTCCCGGGGCAACTTTGTGATTGTCAGTTCCAGGGGCAGTTCTCTCACGCTGATGGACATCTCCAGCATCACAGTCTCTGTTGGTGGGGGCGGTTTCCGCTTTTGGCGCCATTCCTTGACCTGGCCCACGATGGGAGGTGACCTCTTGCCACCCTCTGGCACGCCCATAATGGCGTCCGCTCTTCCAAGGCGGGAAATCTTCTGGAAATGGCGGGAATCGTCTCCCAGTGGCGGGAAACTCCGTGGATGGCGGGAAAAAGCTGCAGATGGCGGGCAACCGGCGGGAAACGATCCGTGATGGCGTCCCATGGCGGGGACCCTCTGGAACCGGCGGGAGACTTCTTCTTAAGGTAAATTTGAACTTCTCTTCAGGCACGCAGTACCCGGTGGTTGCGGGCACGAAATCCTGCCGACTACGCCAAAGTTGACGCGCCCCCTGGGCCAGTGCTGTTTGGGGATTACCCGGAGCCGGATCAGATGGGGGTTGTAGTCTCCGAGTGGCGGCGACCCGGTCCGTGCCCAGGGTGTCAAACTCAGTGTGTGGCAGTCTTTACAGATGTTGTTAAATGTTCTTTAGTGTCGACTACGCCACCCGTTGATTTGTGGTCAAAAGGCCGCCGCTGCAGAAGGGTCCGCTGAGGCTGGTGGTGTGTGTGCAGCTGTGATAGTATAACCCCCAACGGGAGGGGTATTAGCCTCAGGGGGTCAGATGTAGAGGATGGTGGTTGTGAAGGTGCAGGATGATCCAGCAAGAAGACTCAGAGTCGGGCTGTGCAGTTCAGGGGTTTTTACTTACGGGTGTTCTTATGGTCACTCTGGCCTGAAGCGACCACCCGAGCCGTGCTGCGTCCACCAGGTCCTGGACTCGGCCAACCCCCAAGCAATTCTGGAGCGTGGTCCTGAGCTCCTGTCTGACTTTCCCTCTCTTCTGGCCGTTCTCACTAGGGATCCACTTATGTCCGGCTCCCTCGGGTCTCTTGGTGGGTACACCTCTTCTGGGTTCCCTGACCCTATACTTGGTATGCCTTCCTAGTGGATTTAGTGAGGGTCGTGGCAGATCCTGCCCACGACCTCCGGTCTCTGGCTAAGGTGTGCTTTTCTCTCTGCCAGCTTGGGATCCGGTACCCTGGGTGCCAACCCTTCACCCTGCTGTTTGTATTCTGGGGTCTTGGGGTTCCTTCTTCTTCTCTCTGGGTCCTTCTGACTCCTCTCTCTCTCTCTCTGACTTGGCCTTGGAGCTGGGCCCAGCCGGAACCACAACTCCCTGTCAGCCCTTCTGGCTGAGCTTCTCTGCTCTGCTCCTCTGACTCTACAAAGGCTGACTCCCTCTACAAAAGACCCTGTCCTAAGATGGTGCCCACCTTATATACTCCCTCTATGTGTGAGCTCAGGTGACCAGCACCCAATGAGCTCCTAGCATTACCCAGACTGCTCCCCCTATCTGCCCCTACACTACTGGGATGTTCCACCCCCCTCCCACTCCAGCCAGGGACAGACACTATCGTACCTGCACATATATTGGTGGGAGTACCGTCGATCTGTCCCCCGGAAATGGGATGTATGTAGTGTATGCAGCTATCTGAGCTCAGTTCCACACTCCATCCTTACCCGGGAGTGGAATACCACACCTCTGGCTTGAGGTGTAATACCCCTGTAGCAGCCGAGTCCTCAGGGTGCTACACATACCCACCAGCAGAGTCTCTTTTGATAGGCACAATGCATAGTGAATGGATAAACATCCATTTTAAATACATATATTACTTTCATATAAATTATTTTTTAAAGTCTATTAATTCATTTTCATTTTTTTAAGTATTTTTATACATACGGTACATATGTATATACTTATGTATATGTTTTCCCTCCTTAAGCATATATGCATTTTTATCCTTTATTTAATAATGTTTGTATACATTTTTATATATTGTATTATACCCCATAAATTAAGGTCTCTCTGTATCCCAAAAAGCCTTTTCTGCTGTCTATTCTGAGTAATAATCTATGTGGGCACAATCTGCAGCTCTAAATTTTTTCCTGCGGTCCCTAATCAGCTAACCTGACGAAGGGGAACTGAGATTTCTCTGAAACGCGTAGGTTTGTGGACACTGCAGGACTCCGTACCTAGCATTAGTGATGTCACACACAGCATTCACCCTCGTGGTTACCGGGGACATACATGTTCACATTTTGCTCACACATTATTTCTATGTCTTTTATTCCTTTCTTTCTTCCCACTCTGTTCAGCAGGTATTTAGGGCGATAGTATCAATCCTTTATCTAGTAGCTATTCTCCCTTACCAGTTTTCACACAGGACCCGCTGATCTATCAGCAGCTTTCACCAATACCCCCCACCTTCCCCTTTTTTGGGCGCTTGTGTTTTTTAACCTAATTTCTTTCTAGATTCAGCTCCCAACATTTGTAATAGATAATTTCCTCCTATATATAGAAATTGGCTTTTGAATTGCTGTTTTGAAATGATTGGAAAGTGCATGTTTAACGAAAAATGTTTTATATTATTCATTTGTTCTGTCTCCTTTTTGAAGAGGGCTCAGTGTCCTGCTAATATATTGTTTTGAACATGGGCCCTGAATTAAATATACAGTATAACTTCTTCACTTTCACATGTTAACACGCACTCAACAAAAAAATGCAAGTGTATTGTCGCTTTAATGTAGCGGTAGCTCGCACATCCTACTGCTGTGTATTGGAATCACTGATATTCGTATTTTATCTTGATTATCAATATTTCTTACACGGGACCCCATGATATCATATTACTGACTGTATTTATTTTTTATGTGTAATAAATGATTACTAATAGGGGGATTTATATGTGCTGGTAGTTATTTTTATTCAATAAACTTAAGGCTGTAATTGCTACAACACGTGGTTCCACCATATAATAATCTGTAGGGTTTGAGTACTCCTGCAAGAAGCATTTGTCAGTTTTGAATTTTATGAAGAAAGTTTGCAGATATATAATGAATATGAACATTTTGGAGACTATTGCCTTGTAGTATAAAATGCTAGAACACATTAGTGTAATTTGTGGGGTTGATACTTTTAAAAGCCATTAGATGTCTTGTTATATATTAGATAACTGTTTGGGTTTATGGTCCTGGAAATCCTGAACACAGGTTTACAGAGGAACACACACAAGTATCTCACCAGCGCACACGGAGAAGAGCATTGTATCCAGAACATGGGGAGAACATGCAGACCTCCTAAACTTTTCTATAGCACTCAAAGCCTTGAATTAGTTTTTTTCTAGGCTTCAGGGTGTTCAGCACATGTATAAATAGACAATACAATGTAGTCTACTATATATACAGGGAAATGCTGTGCCTGCACACACAGGAAGACAAACAAACTGCATGAATAAACCTAATTTCATAGTATAGTATGTGTAAAAACACAAACCTCCATGCTGCCATTACATTGTATGACTAAACAACTATCTGATAACAATCAATGGCAGCTTGATGGGGACTCTAGTTGTGACGCTCACAGCCCTCCCTGGGAAATGGGGGTACTCGGAGCCAGGTCAGATGTTGGGGAGGCAGTCGTGGCCTGGACCCGTTCCGTGCCCAGGGCCGTCACATTAAAAGTAATGGGCTATCAGGGTTGAGTGGTATTTATCGACTACGCCACCTGTGGTGTCTGGTGATGCGCCACCAGCGCTGCTAGCAGTCCTCTGAGGCTGGATGTTGTGGCAGCAGGCGATGGTATAACTCCCCACAGGCGGAGCTGGGCCTCAGGGCAGAAGAGCGGATGGAGGAGGTAGTAGTAGTGAGGAAGTTCTCGTGCTGTGCGGTGCGGTGTAATAATAAGAGTCCGGAGGCCTTAGGGATAGTCTTCCACATCTTTACTCATGGTTTTGGTAAGCAGCGGCAAGGCTTCTCCCTGCTCCTCACGGCGCTCTGTGGCCACCAGAGACGAGGGCTCAGCGCACCCAGAATATTTAGGCACTTCGATCAGGACCCTCTGAGTGTTCCTAAACTGTCCCTTTCGACCTCTCCTGTCCGTGTACGTGCAAAGGCTGGGTCTCCCTCTGGACTATGCACAGATATAGGGTAAGGCGGCAATTCCGTTCCGCCCGTCACCCGACGGGATCCACTGTAGCCTACCGGGCTTCTCTGACAGAGACGTGAAGTGGCAAAGTCAGATATCGGGGGCCGGTACCCCTCTTGCAGCAGGAGTCCCTCTGGCCAGGCCAGAATGGAGAGTACAGGTGGCGTACGCCGCTCCGTCCGTGCTCCCTGGGATCCTTTTGCTTGTGGAGCTGTCACTATAGCTCCCGACCTTCTTAAGCAAGGGAACTTGACCGGGGTACAGACACTGTTAACTCATACCCGCTCCTTGTGTCAAGGTCAGAGCACGAGGACCGTGCATCTTCAGCACACTGCAGGCTCCTACACAAGGCCGCTGCCAGCTGTGAAGATCACAATCAAAGAACTAAGAATCAAGAACGGAACCAAGAACCTTGTGTTCAAGATGGCTGGCTATTAGATATCAAATTATGTGTGTAAACTAAAACTGTGTTCTACCCTTCACCCACTACATGGTTCCCCTAACTTTTGGTTCCCCTCACTTGTGATCCTGCTGAGGCAGCACTATGGTGTATACTTGCCTCCCATAGGTCAGGAGTGTGTAGTGTTGAATGTAGATTCAGGGTCCTGACCAGTGCACCTTCCTTACCTGGGTGAGGAGACACTACACCTGCTGACAGGCTGCAGTATCCCCCCTTGTGGCGACCGAACCCTCAGGGGCGCCACATAGTGCTAAGGCATAAATGTGACCTTGGATGAATAAATCCTTCACATTTGTGCATATTGTAGTTCTGCATTTCTCTGAAGCGTGGATTCTGATTTAGTAGCCCAGACATTGTTCTACTTTCCACTGTACTTTAGTTTAAGGATACAGTGAAGTGATAGCAGAACTGGTGGGGTTAGGTGGACTTGGTGGCTATGTAGGGCACCACTGAGATATTGGGCAATGTATGGACCAAAGAGAGAAAATAAAACAATTCTGTTGATTTTCTAATTGGATGCTATACTCTATAGATATACTCTAAGGCCACGGCCCCACTATCAGTATTTGGTCAGTATTCGGTCATTATTTTTTCTCAGGAGTGGGAGCCAAAATCAGGAGTGGGTGATAAATGCGTAATTGGTGACTTGTTTCTATTATACTTTCCCTCTGATTGTTCCTCACCTGGTTTTGGCTCTCATTCCTGAGAAAAAATACTGACCGAATACTGACCAAATACTGCTAGTGGGGCCGTGGCCTTAGAGACAATTACATGGCACTCACCCGAGTTGAATCCATTGCTTCTTTATTTCTTCACAATAGGTACTCACAAAGGCCGAACCACCACAAATGCAGTCATGGACATGGTCATCATAGTCATCTGCACCGGGCTACAGCCACACTGGCCACATGCTGTGGTGGTTTCTACCTTTTAAATACGTGTTATATATTTTATGATGAGATATAGAATCTATTCATTCTTGGTGAGTGATTCAGTGTATGTGCCATAAAAGAAGAAGTCTCATCTATATTTTTATTCCATAATCCATCAACCCATCCTAATTATGTATGTAAGGGCGCAGACAGACGGACGTATTTCTCATGCGCGAATCACATTGGAAGCCTCGGACAGGCCGTCGGCTCTCCTGAGCGTGACAGCTGCATAGAAATACATCACGCTGTCACGCTCAGGTCAGGAGAGGTGCCGGCCAGTCCGTGCACTGTGATGCCATCCTCACACGAGAAAATATGGCCGTCTGTCTGCCCCCTAATGGTGTATAACTGGTGTGTTATATAGTTAACAAATAATGCAATGTGACTTCCATTTTGACATTCCGTTTGTCTGTTTTGTTTTTAGAAAAGACAAATATTATTCATGGGCAGAAAAGTATCCATCACAGAACTTATCCAAACAGAAGAAAGAGGAGTCCACTGTTATGAGGTCCATCTGGGTAGAGTTAAAATACCTACTAATCTCCATCTTCCCTAGTTTCCTACACCGCTCTGGTCTCCTTTTTTCTCACGTGACCTGAAATCAGACCAGCCAGCTCACAAACAGATTTATGTCTGGACAGAAAATCACTTACTCAGTGAAAGTGTATGGAGACTTGTTCTTAGTTTCCTAGTTTTACACTGGGAAAACAACGACTGTGTGCTCCGGCAAAACTGCAGAGTGGTTACATGGCACAAAAGAGGATCGGATCAGAGCTGGAAGCTGGAGAAGATGGCGATCGGTAAGTATTTTAACTTCATCCAAATGGACTCCAGTCAATGGAATCCCCCGGCTTCTGTTTGGATTCATGATGCAATGGAAACTATTGTGCTCATGAATTCTGTTTGACTTTTTTAAAAGCGAAACAGACAAACGGAAAGTCAGAACACATTATTACTTTACTGTATGATTCTGAAATTGCTCTTTATTACATAGTAATTTATTATACAGTGTTGTGTAAAAGTTTTAGCCAAGTATAGAAATAATGCTGCAAAGTATGAATCCTTTCAAAACTAGAGGTTTTAATAGGTTATTTGTATGATTTAAGAAAAAAAAGCAAACTAAATGAACAAAAGTGAAATGTAAATCACTCTTTACTCTCAATACAGCAACTAAGCATCAATCCTTCTAGGTACATGTACAGTGTTAGGCTGTGTGTCCACTATGCGTTTTTTAAGCGTTTCCGTAGAGGCAATTCCGCTGCAGAAATGCTTACAAAACGCATGGTAGAAGGTCTGCCATGTTCCGCAATGATAATCCTCATGTGCTGTGCACATGCTGCGGAAATTTCAGTTGTGGATTATCATTGCGGAAAAATCCGCAGCACTACCAATTATTTTGCGGAATCGCGACTTTTTCGCCGCCATTGACTTGCATTGGACCGCATGTCATCTGCATCACTGCATCTGCCAATGCGGATAACATGCGTTTCAATGTGCGGACGGTACCCGAGTTTGGAGAAGAGGAGACTCTCCTCCAGACTCGGGTACCACAGTACCTGTAAAGGAAAAGGAATAAAATAAAAAATATACATTATACTTACCTTCTGATGGCCCCCGGTGTCTTTGTCCTGGCTTGCCGGCAGCTCGCAGTAGACTAAAGGACCTGCGGTGACGTTATTTAGTCATGTGATGGGTCACGCGACCGCTGAAGTCTGCGGTCGCGTGACCCATTACATGACTAAATAACGTCATGACAGGTCCTTTTAGTCTACCACAAGCTGCCAGCAAGCCAGGACAAGGACACCGGGGGCTATCAGAAGGTAAGTATAATATTTATTTTTTATTTTTTACCATTGTTTCGGTCACACTATATAAATCCATGCCGTTTGCATGGATTTATATAGTGTGACCAAGTTGTCAAGCACTTTCCAAGTGATGCTAAAATCGCTTTGAAAGCATTTGACAACCCGCATGCAGAAATGCTTGTGAAGAACGCTTCACTTCCGCTTGTCCCTGGCAGGAAAAACGCATGTACAATCCGCATGTACAATCCGCATGTACAATCCGCATGCGTTTTTTCTGCCAGGGAGATGCAGAAACGCTCAGTAAAAATCCAGAGCATTTCTGCATCGTGGGCACATAGCCTTAGAAGAAACTCAGTAGGGAGATTGTTCCAAGCATCTTGAGACGTTCTGTGGATGTAGGCTTGCACAAATCATTATGTCTCTTCATGTAATCACAGACAGATTCAATGATTATGAGATCAGAGCTGTAGGGGCCATATCATCACTTCTAGGACTCCTTGTTCTTCTTTACAGTAAAGATAGATCTAAGGGTATGTGTACATGGTCAGGAAACGCTGCGGATTGGACGCAACCCACATTACAAGGTTAGCACTGCAGCCTTGCAGCGCTGGGGTCCTGGGTTCAAATCCCACCAAGGACAACATCTGCAAGGATTTTGTATGTTCTCACTGTGTTTGCATGGGTTTCCTCCAGGTTCTACGGTTTCCTCCCACATTCCAAGGACATTCTGATAGGGAATTCAGATTGTGAGCCCCAATGGGGACAGTGCCGATAATGTCTGTAAAGCGCTGTGGAATTAATGGTGCTATATAAGTAAGTAAAATAAATAAATAAATAAATTACTAGCAAAGTGGATGGGATTTCAAGAAATCCCATGCCCACTATGCGTCTTCGTGCACCTGCGGCTCACCCGCGGACACGGAAATGCGGCGCGTCTTTCCACACCGCAGCATATCAATTTATTTTGCGAAGTCGCTAGTCTCCGCAAGAGAAATTAGATGAGTGCAATGTATTGATTGTGGTGAATCCACATGGTTCAATGAACAAATGCGGAATCACCTGCGTGCAGCACTTTGGACGCAGCATAAGTATACTGCGTACAAAGCGCTGACAGTATGGATAGGGTGCATATACCCTAAATAACAAAGAGTCCTTGAAGTGGTGATATAGCCCTACAAACATAGTGCTCAGCGTAAATGAGTACACCCCAACAGATTTGTCAGAAATCCTTTAGTTTCCTTTCAGAATCAACATTTTCTATAGAATAATATACTACAAAATACTCCCACAAATGTGGGCCACTGACTGCAAAGAACATTTGTTATTTTGCACACGCAAAAAAGTAATTTTCCTAACAAATTTATTCAAGACTATGCTGGAAAAATGAGTCCACCCCAATAAAAGTGTTAGGAGCAAAGCTAAATTTTAGACTATAAAATTATAATTTACAAGAATTTAACCACAGGTAAGTCTAATTATTCATTAAACAGATGCCCAGCGTACAGTTGACTATAGAAGGGTCTTACGTAAAAAAGAAAACCCTTTCCCATTTCATGCTGTTACCAATGGCACCACATGGAAGAGATATGTCACAAGACCTAAAAAAAGGAATTCATTTATTTGCATAAGAATGATGAAATCTACAAGAAGATCAGCAAAGCTTTACTTATCAGTAAGAGTACTGTAGTATACAATACGGCATACACTGCAGAGGAACGGCATGCATGGGTGTCGTTCACGAAAGAAGTCTCTTCCACAATTTGCCCAAGGCCAAGATGAAAAAATATGAAGACTACTGGGATTCTATACTCTGTAGTGATGAGCCCAAGATAAATGTTTTTGGAACTGATACAGAGTAACCTATTCAGGGCTGCCACCAGAAATTTTGGGGCCCCATACTGGCAAAATTTTCGGGCCCCATTGAGACTCCACACAGACTCCACCCCAGCTCCGCCTCCATCCCTCAAACTTTACACAGTCCCACCGCTCTCTCTTGGAAAAACTCCACTTTCTGCACCAAATCCTCACCAATCACACATTAACAGTTCCCATCAAACACCAGATCACATACATAGCCAGCAGATTTTGTTTTGGCCAAAAGATATTTTAAGCTTCCACTGGGACAAGGTAGACTCTTCTGGCCAGGCCCTACTCTACAATAACCTATTTACAATTTCTTATATTACCCAATACTCTTTTTAGGTATATTTTTATTTATTTTCATTTAAGGGTATGTGTCACATGCATTTTTTAAAATGACCAATAATATCACATACAAGGGACAAATACTGTCACACCATGGCCGGACAACATATTACCATCACATAGTGACCGAATGATACCACATGCAAGGGACAAATGCAGACATACCATGACCAGACCACATATCACCACCATATAGTGACCAAGTAATACCACATACAAGGAACAAATATCGCCACACCGTGACCAGATCACATATTACCACCACAAAGTGACTTAATAATACCACATACAAAGGAAAAATACCGCCACACTATGACCAGATCACATATTACCACCATATAGTGACCAAATACTACAATACTGATCATTAATAAAAAAAAACTCAATACTAATATTACCACAAGTGCCATTATACACAGGAGCTCTGTACATAGTATACAATGTATGGTGTCAGTGTACAAATAACACACTGACTCACCGGTGATGTCTCTAGTTGAAGACCTTCATCTTCACTTTGCTTCTGCATACAGCACAGACCACCATCACTCCTTCCAGCCAGGACTCGTTTCTCAAAAAAATAACACAGGTATCTAGAGCACTGCTTCCAGAGCATATTCCCCAATATTTCCCCAAATTCTACACTACACTAGATGTAGAAAAAAGTGACCTAGGGTCGCCCTGCACAGTAACAGGACCCCCCTCACTGAAAACAGTATCCTCAAAAATAAAATACATCACAGCAGTAATAATATCCTTTTATTGGCCCCTAGAGCAGGGGTCCTCAAACTTTTTAAACAGGGGGCCAGTTCACGGTCCCTCAGACCATTGGAGGGCCGGAATATAGTTTGTAAAAAAAACTATGAACAAATTCCTATGCACACTGCACATATCTTATTTTGAAGTAAAAAAAACAATACAGGAACAAATACAATATTTAAAATGAAGAACAAGTAAAGTTAAATCAACCGGTATTTCAATAGGTAGGTAACTGTACCCAATAGGCAGCATAGGTCCCCAATAGGCAGGTAAATGTACCGAATAGGCAGCATAGGTCCCCAATAGGCAGGTAAATATCCCCAATAGGCAGGTAAATGCCCCCAATAGGCAGGTAAATATCCCCAATAGGCAGCATACGTCCCCAATAGGCAGCATAGGTCCTCAATGGGCAGGTAAATGTTCCCAATAGGCAGGCTGTTTCCCCCTTCTAATGCCATATGCAGGCTGTTCCCCCCTTATAATGCCCCATGCAGGCTGTTCCCCCCTTATAATGCCCCATGCTGGATGCCACCCCCCATATAATGCCCCATGCAGGATGTCCATTTCTCACACCATATAATGCCCCATGCAAGATATCACTCCCCTGTCTTTATAATGCCCCATGCAGGATGTCCCTTCCCCCCCCCCATATAATGCCCCATGCAGGATGTCACCCCCCATATCATGCCCCATGCAGGATGTCACCCCCCATATCATGCCCCATGCAGGATGTCACCCCCCATATAATGCCCCATGCAGGATGTCACCCCCCCCATATAATGCCCCATGCAGGATATCACTCCCCTGTCTTTATAATGCCCCATGCAGCATGTCACCCCCCCATATAATGCCCCATGCAGCATGTCACCCCCCCATATAATGCCCCATGCAGCATGTCACCCCCCCATATAATGCCCCATGCAGCATGTCACCCCCCCATATAATGCCCCATGCAGCATGTCACTCCCCCATATAATGCCCCATGCAGCATGTCACCCCCCCATATAATGCCACATGCAGCATGTCACCCCCCCATATAATGCCACATGCAGCATGTCACCCCCCATATAATGCCCCGTGCAGCATGTCACCCCCCCATATAATGCACCGTGCAGCATGTCACCCCCCCATATAATGCCCCATGCAGCATGTCACTCCCCCATATAATGCCCCATGCAGCATGTCACCCCCCCATATCATGCCCCATGCAGGATGTCACCCCCCCATATAATGACCTATGCCTCCATACATAAAAAAAAATAAAAAAAATCCAATACTCACCTCACTTCTCACTTGCTGCCGCTTCCGCTGCCGCTGCTCTACTCTGGTCCGGACTCCAGCATCGCTGCTGCGTTGTCCCGCTCTGCGCGGCCTGTGTCGGCACTCGGGAGGGCGTGGTGTAAAGACGTCACCGCGCCCTCTGACCTGAGACGTCACAGGAAGCGCAGAGCAGGAAGACAGCGGATCTGCTTAGGCACGGGGAGAGGTAAGTATCCGCCTGCCGGGGCCCTGAGCAAGCAGGGGGAAGGGCGGGCAATGGCACCGCTCTCCTCTCCTCCGCCCATAGCCTGGCGGGCCGGATAAAAGTCCTCCGCGGGCCGCATGTGGCCCGCGGACCGTAGTTTGAGGACCCCTCCCCTAGAGTAATAATGTCCCACATCCTGCCCCCATGTTTCCATCCTGCCTCCATGTCTCCAACCTGCCCCCAATGTCTCCATCCTGTTCCCAATGTCTCCATTCTGCCCCTATTTGTCTCCATTCTGCCCCATGTCTCCATTCTGCCTACCCCCAATGTCTGTATTCTGCTCCCAATGTCTCTATTATGCCCCCAATGTCTCCATTCCTCCCCTATGTCTCCATCCTGCCTCCAATGTTTCCATCTTGCCCCCAATGTCTCCATCCTGCCCCTGTTGTCTCCATCCTGCCCCATGTCTCAATTTGTCTCCATTCAGCCCCAATGTCTCCATCCTGCCCCCAATGTCTCCATTCTGTCCCCAATGTCTCCATCCTGCCCCCAATGTCTCCATTTTGCCCCCAATGTTTCCATTCTGCCCCATGTCTCCATTCTGCCCCAAATGTCTCCATTCTGCCCCAATGTCTCCATCCTGCCCCAATGTCTCCATTCTGTCCCCAATGTCTCCATCCTGCCCCTAATGTCTCCATTTTGCCCCCAATGTCTCCATTCTGCCCCAAATGTCTCCATTCTGCCCCCGATGTCTCCATTCTGCCCCCAATGTCTCCAATCTGCCCCAAATGTCTCCATTCTGCCCCAATGTCTCCATCCTGTTCCCAATGTCTCCATTCTGCCCCTATTTGTCTCCATTCTGCCCCATGTCTCCATTCTGCCTACCCCCAATGTCTGTATTCTGCTCCCAATGTCTCTATTATGCCCCCAATGTCTCCATTCCTCCCCTATGTCTCCATCCTCCCTCCAATGTTTCCATCTTGCCCCCAATGTCTCCATCCTGCCCCTGTTGTCTCCATCCTGCCCCATGTCTCAATTTGTCTCCATTCAGCCCCAATGTCTCCATCCTGCCCCCAATGTCTCCATTCTGTCCCCAATGTCTCCATCCTGCCCCCAATGTCTCCATTTTGCCCCCAATGTTTCCATTCTGCCCCATGTCTCCATTCTGCCCCAAATGTCTCCATTCTGCCCCAATGTCTCCATCCTGCCCCCAATGTCTCCATTCTGTCCCCAATGTCTCCATCCTGCCCCTAATGTCTCCATTTTGCCCCCAATGTCTCCATTCTGCCCCAAATGTCTCCATTCTGCCCCCGATGTCTCCATTCTGCCCCCAATGTCTCCACTCTGCCCCAAATGTCTCCATTCTGCCCCAATGTCTCCATCCTGTTCCCAATGTCTCCATTCTGCCCCCGATGTCTCCATCCTGCCCCCACTGTCTCCATTCTGCCACAATGTCTCCATTCTGCACCCAATGTCTCCGTCCTGCCCCATGTCTCCATTTTGCCCCAATGTCTCTCCATTCTGCCCCATGTCTCTCCATCCTGCCCCCATGTGTCTCCATCCTGCCCCCATGTCTCTCCATTCTTCCCCCATGTTTCCATTCTGCTCCCAATGTTTCTCCATTCTGCCCCCCATGTCTCTCCATTTTGCCCCATGTTTCCATTCTGCTCCCAATGTTTCTCCATTCTGCCCCCAATGTCTCTCCATCCTGCCCCCAATGTCTCCATTCTACCCCAATATCTCCATCCTGTCCCAATGTCTCCATTCTGCCCCAATGTCTCCATTCTGCACCCAATGTCTCCATCCTGCACCCATGTATCTTCATTCTGCCCCCATGTCTATCCATCCTGCCCCCATGTCTCTCCATTCTTCCCCGATGTTTCCATTCTGCCCCCAATGTCTCTCCATTGTGCCCCATGTTTCCATTCTGTTCCCAATGTTTCTCCATTCTGCCCCCAATGTCTCTCCATCCTGCCCCCAATATCTCCATCCTGCCCCCAATGTCTCCACTATGCCCCAAATGTCTCCATTCTGCTCCAATGTCTCCATCCAGCCCCCAATGTCTCCATTCTGCCCCAATATCTCCATCCTGCCCCCAATGTCTCCATTCTGCGCCAATGTCTCCATTCTGCACCCAATGTCTCCATCCTGCCCCATTTCTCCATTTTGCCCCAATGTCTCTCCATCCTGCCCCATGTATCTTCATTCTGCACCCATGTCTCTCCATCCTGTCCCCATGTCTCTCCATTCTTCACCCATGTTTCCATTCTGCTCTCAATGTTTCTCCATTCTGCCCTTCATGTCTCTCCATTTTGCCCCATATTTCCATTCTGCTCCCAATGTTTCTCCATTCTGCCCCCAACGTCTCTCCATCCTGCCCCCAATATCTCCATCCTGCCCCCAATGTCTCCACTCTGTCCCAAATGTCTCCATTCTGCTCCAATGTCTCCATCCTGCCCCCAATGTCTCCATTCGGCCCCCAATATCTCCATCCTGCCCCCAATGTCTCCATTCTGCCCCAATATCTCCATTCTGCACCCAATGTCTCCATCCTGCCCCCATGTATCTTCATTCTGCCCCCATGTCTCTCCATCCTGCCCCCATGTCTCTCCATTCTTCCCCCATGTTTCCATTCTGCCCCCCATGTCTCTCCATTTTGCCCCATGTTTCCATTCTGCTCCCAATGTTTCTCCATTCTGCCCCCAATGTCTCTCCATCCTGCCCCCATGTTTCCATCCTGTCCCCATAGTGCGGCTTTACCCAAAAAAAAGTTTCTCCTTACCTTGCAGCGCTTCAGCGGCACCCGGCTGTCCCATCATCCGAAGCACGGTCACCGGCTCATGACAGAGACATCATACGCCAGCGACGTGCGTGCTGACATCAGCTGCCGGCCTGTGATTGGCTGGTGGCTGCTAACGTCTTTGGGAGAAGTGCGGCTAATCATCCAACATGATTCAGAGGTTACTATCTCCTTCATCTGAAACATGTTGGATGATTAGCTGCACTTCTGCCTTCCTCACGTGAAGGAAAGCTTGCGTTTTGAGTGATGTCACACAGGGACAGGACGGCAGACCTCCGCATAGCAGTGTGATAACAGACGTGACCGGCCGGCACACTGTCTGCACAAGTGGTGGAGGAATAAGCACGAACCCAGGACAGCTGATTTACTACCTTTGGTGGATCCTGGAAAAGTTGAACTGTCTCTTCTCTCTACCCCTAGGATTTTTCAAGGAGGACACGTCAGATCTTGGATACACAGACATAAAGGTAGGCGTCCAACAACATTAGTTAATTACACAAAAGATGCCATCAAATATACAAGAAATGGACAAATAGCATGTCAAATGACAAACGTCTGTCCCTAAGCATGCTGAAAAGACATAATAAAAGGAGGAGAACAACTCAGCATATAATGCAAAAATTTAATTTATTAGTGAAATATACACATAAAAAGTATGAATAGAAAAAAGAAAAAACCAAGAGATACCTGGAAGGTAGCTTATCAAGCCAGGTACGTTATTAATAGTAAGATCATAATAGACCCATGAATCTATAGGATTGCACATTTGCCCAAAATAGTAAAAGATAACAGAATGGTGAACATTCAATACCATAAGTGGCTATGTGCAAAGACACAGAAATCAACCCAAATACATATAAACCCACTAGTACTAGCAAGAAACACCCTTGCTATGTTATGGGAGAATCTGTGTCAGAATCAAAGTGCTCACACATTATAGTTCCATGGGCTCATTACCTGGCAGAAAAGCACAGCCCAAAAAGAGGGGGGGAGGGTGGTCAGAAGAGACCAACGCGCGTTTCGCGGTGTATCTAACCGCTTTCTCAAAAGCAGGTGATGTCATTGTAGTGCCCTATACTGCGTTTATATATATACAAAGCATCCTATTGAATGGCCCTAGTGTGGACAGCTGTGAAGCGGGGCACGCACCCGGAAGTGGCCAGCTATGCCGGGGGCGTGCCCCGCCGATCACGTGACGTGGAGCAGATGCCACTATGGCGCATGCGCGCGGGTCAGGGAGCGCGCCGCACGCGCCCCGGCCGTCAAGCATTCACCACGCATGTGCGGGTCCGAGGGAACCCGCGCAGGTGCAGCACAGCATATAGACGGCCAGGCGCGCGCGCGCAGCGTGATCCCCCCCCGCACCAGCACGCGCGCACCACGTGAGTCATCGACACAGCTGAAATTAAAGGGCCAGATGGGGAGCAGATATGATGGGACAATAACTATAAAAATGGGAGCAACAATAATGAGTACAGCAAGGAACAAATGATCAGCTACAAGCACAATTAGATACATATAAAGTAGCCTAGGTAATATGGTCAATCATGATCATAGGTCCAAATAAATCGTCGCTCCCATCGGAAAACGTCCCAGCGTAATTTCAATCTCACTGCTCTCCACATGAGGATGATTATTTTAGAGAGGATTACCGCAATAATGGACTAATAGAGAAAATAATGAAAAGAGAAGGAGAAATAATCAATAAAAACATCAATTTAAAAATATAAAAAATATATAATAATATATATTACTCCATATTTTGACCACTCGAAACTCACACAAAGATTATGTATCTGTGAGAGTAGGATGTGCAGAAAATGACATATGGCTACAAAAATGAAGAAAAACTTAAGGACTCATTTAGGCCGTTTGGTGTCACCGTGTCCAAACGCATAATCCACTGTGACTCTTTCAGGGCAAGCATTCTCTTGACATTACCTCCCCGAATGTCCATGTGTACCACATCAATACCACGTACCATAAAAGAGCGGGGATTACACTTATGTTTAGTCTTAAAGTGACGTGGTATCGTTTTGAGTTGGTCCAAGTCCTTGGCTGGGCCAGCTGCAACAATGTCTCTGATATGTTCGCGTATGCGTACCCGCAGCTCCCCAGATGTCAACCCAACATAAATCAGTGGGCAACTGCAGGTAGCATAATAGATGACATTAGACGTACCACAAGTGATATGGTGTCTAATGTCAAATTATTTACGGCCATCAGCCGAACAGAAACTAGTACAACGCAAAACATTTGGACATGCCACACAGTGCCCACATTTAAAATTGCCAATTAGCGGACCTCCAGAACCGAATAAACATGGTGCCAGTGCAACATAGTGACTATTCATCAGGATGTCACCGAGATTACGGCATCTCTTGGGTGTCATGGAGGGACCCTTCCCGAGGTGTCCCCTCAGGGCAGGCTCCATCATCAAAATGTCCCAATGTTTTTGCAGGATAACTCTCATATTGTCCCATTCGTGGTTATAGGTGGAGATGAATCGTATGGTCTCATCCATCCCTTTTAGTGATGTTTTGGGATGGAGAAGGGAGATACGTGGGGTCTGAGCTGCTCTTTCGTATCCTCTCCTAATGCATCTCCTACTATAGCCACGTTGTATAAAGCGTTGCTTTAGATCTTGTGCCTGACGCTGAAAGCCCTGTTCAGTAGAACAGATACGTCTCATCCTGAGGAACTGTCCGACCGGGACAGCCCCAATAGTGGCAGGACTATGGGCAGACCCAGCGTGTATCAAAGAATTGACTGAGGTGGGCTTCCTGAATACGTCCATCTGGACGCCGCCATGGGCATCAACACACAAGGAAATATCCAGGAAGTCCACCCTTCTACTGTCAAAAGTGTAGGTCGGTTTGATATTATATTGATTCACGTTGAGACAGTCCATGAACTCTCCGAGCAGCTGGACAGAGCCCCGCCACAGAAATAAAATATCATCAATATATCTCAGCCAGCACAGCACATGGTGGGCGGCCGGCACACATTCCCCATCGAAGATCTGCCTTTCCCACTGCCCTAGGAAGAGATTTGCATAAGAGGGGGCACAGGCCGCCCCCATGGCTGTGCCACGCCTTTGGAGATAAAATTGATCCTTGAAAACAAAAAAATTATGGGTCAGGGCAAACTCCAGCAACTCAAGGATGAGCTCACACAAGGGGCCGTCCAGGTTGGAGGCCCCCAGGAAGAGACGCACCGCGTTAAGACCATCAATGTGGTCAATACTGGTATAAAGGCTCTCACTATTGGGGCAGTCCCGGTCAGACAGTTCCTCAGGATGAGACGTATCTGTTCTACTGAACAGGGCTTTCAGCGTCAGGCACAAGATCTAAAGCAATGCTTTATACAACGTGGCTGTAGTCGGAGATGCATTAGGAGAGGATAAGAAAGAGCAGCTCAGACCCTCCGTATCTCCCTTCTCCATCCCAAAACATCATTAAAAGGGATGGATGAGACCATACGATTCATCTCCACCTATAACCACGAATGGGACAATATGAGAGTTATCCTGCAAAAACATTGGGACATTTTGATGATGGAGCCTGCCCTGAGGGGACACCTCGGGAAGGGTCCCTCCATGACACCCAAGAGATGCCGTAATCTCGGTGACATCCTGATGAACAGTCACTATGTTGCACCGACACCACGTTAATTCGGTTCTGGAGGTCCGCTAATTGGCAATTTTAAATGTGGGCACTGTGTGGCATGTCCGAATGTTTTGCGTTGTACTAGTTTCTGTTCGGCTGATGGCCGTAACTCATTTGACATTAGACACCATATCACTTGTGGTACGTCTAATGTCATCTATTATGCTACCTGCAGTTGACCACTGATTTATGTTGGGTTGACATCTAGGGAGCTGCGGGTACGCATACACGAACATATCAGAGACATTGTTGCAGCTGGCCCAGCCAAGGACTTGGACCAACTCAAAACGATACCACGTCACTTTAAGACTAAACATAATTGTAATCCCCGCTCTTTTTATGGTACGTGGTATTGATGTGGTACACATGGGCAATCGGGGAGGTAATGTCAAGAGAATGCTTGCCCAGAAATAGTCACAGTGGATTATGCGTTTGGACACATTTTTGTAGCCATATGTCATTTTCTGCACATCCTACTCTCACAAATACATAATCTTTGTGTGAGTTTTGAGTGGTCAAAATATGGGGTAATATGAATGCTTGAAGGCCGGGACGCGCGCGGCGCGCCCCCTGACCCGCGCGCATGCGCCGTAGTGGCATCTGCTCCACGTCACGTGATCGGCGGGGCACGCCCCCGGCATAGCTGGCCACTTCCGGGTGCGTGCCCCGCTTCACAGCTGTCCACACTTGGGGCCATTCAATAGGATGCTTAGTATATATATAAACGCAGTATAGGGCACTACAATGACATCACCTGCCCTTGAGAAAGCGGTTAGATACACCGCAAAACGCGCGTTGGGCTCTTCTGACCACCCTCCTCCCCCCCTCTTTTTGGGCTGTGCTTTTCTGCCAGGTAATGAGCTCATGGAACTATAATGTGTGAGCACTTTGATTCTGACACAGATTCTCCCATAACATAGCAAGGGTGTTTCTTGCTAGTACTAGTGGGTTTATATGTATTTGGGTTGATTTCTGTGTCTTTGCCCATAGCCACTTATGGTATTGAATGTTCACCATTCTGTTATCTTTTACTATTTTGGGCAAATGTGCAATCCTATAGATTCATGGGTCTATTATGATCTTACTATTAATAACGTACCTGTCTTGAAAAGCTACCTTCCAGGTATCTCTTGGTTTCTTCTTTTTTCTATTTACTGTATACTTTTTATGTGTATATTTCACTAATAAATTAAATTTTTGCATTATATGCTGAGTTGTTCTCCTCCTTTTATAACACTAGTTAATTGTAGCGCATACATAACTCCTTTTTTTATTATTTTTTTATTCCGTTATTTGCTTTTTTAGAAAAAAAATTATGTTTTCGACTTAATACTTTCCATTGAACCTTTCTATTTAAAAAAATATGACCTCCTTCTCCCCTTAAGGGAATTTGTTAGCAGGTTTTTGCTATGTCATTAGACAGCACCATGAGGTAGGGACAGATACCCTGATTCCAGTGATGTATCACTTATTAGAGAGTCACAGTTTTCCCTGTTGCAGATCTAGCAGAGCTCAGTGGTTGAGCTGTGTATAACCCCGCCACACCACAGCTTTCTGTGTACATTGTACATTGTATAGTACCAAGAAGCTGTTAATCATTGCTGTGGGCCTAGTTGGACTATTCTGCATGTACCAAGTTGTCCTGTACTGATAATCTCCTGCTGATAAAATGCTGATTTTATTGAAACAGCAAAACACAGCCCAGTAAGTGACACATCCCTGTAATAAGGGACTCTGCTCCTACATTTTGGTGCTCTCAGATTACATAGCAAAATCCTGGTGACAGATTCCCTTTCATAGCCAGCCCTCACACATCTTATTTCACACCTTGTTATTGGAGAGTTGGTAATGGCTAATACAATCATTTTATATTGCTAAGCATTATAACTTTAAATGCCATGATAAAAAAATCTGTCCTCCTTCATCCCTATATAGCCAGCCATCACACAGCTTATTTTTCCTTCTCTCAATCAAAATGAGTTATCATGGAAGATGTGGAAAGTGTCACTGTTGACTAGTGATGAGCGAATATGTTCGAAATCCGATTTCCAAACTTAAGTTCGACACGAATGTGGCACATTCGGATTCATGATCGGAAAGAGGAGCAAAATTTGTTAAATTCAGGAAAATCTGTAATGTTTAGCAAATTTCTGTGGTTACGTGATTGCCGAGCAACTACAGCGTTTTTAACAGTTTTCCTAGCATAGTGCTTGTGTATGATGAGCGGGGGGACGTAGTAGATGAGTGGGGGGCTGGTGATAGCTCAGAACAGGTCAGGACAGAGGCACGCTGTTTTTTTTTCCTGTAACTTTAAGTCAGGAAAGCACGGCCAGCCAATCAGAGCGCAGAAAGCATCCACAGTGTCCCAGACTCAAGGGCTTCTGCAATTGGCTGCTGAAATCACATGTCCTCTCCATATAAGGACCGGCCATGTTCCCTCAGCGCCATTTTATGCATGTTACTGCTGGAGACAGACGCTGCTCCTGTGAGGCCCTCCCTGAGAAATGGGGTTACTCGGAGCCGGGTCAGTGTAGGTGTCTCGGGGTTGCAGTCGTGGCCCGGACCCGGTCCGTGCCCAGGACGGTCACATAAAAGATTTAATGGGCTTTCAGGGTTGAGTGGTAATTTTCCGACTACGCCACCTACGGTTCCCGGTGATGGACACCAGCGTTGTTTCAGTCCACTGAGGCCGGTGTAACAGACAGCTAAGATGGGACGGCTCCCAGCAGGCGGAGCGGGCCTCAGGGCAGTGTGAGGGAGGATGGTGGGTGCAGTGCCACGCAAGAAATAACAGTCTGAAGCGGGATGTGAGGTCATCCAGGGGTTTTACTCACATTCAGATGAACTTTAGGGAGGGAGTCCAGCACTTTCCAGGTAGATCAGGAGCACCTGTCGAGACCCCTCTGGTGTGTGTGTTCCTCTCCTTGGTGAGTTCTCCCACTAAGTCTTCACTTGACTGTTTGTGTGGTTAGAACTAGGTGTAAGGCCGGGTCCCACTGGATAAACGCAGGTAGAGAGATACAGGTGGCGCATGCCTCTCTGTCCGTATCCCTCCTGGGATCCACTATGCCTCCGGGCTTTTCTGACTGAGACGTGAAGTAACAAAGTCAGATATCGGGGGCCGATCACCCCTCTTGCAGCAGTAGTCCCTCTGACTAGGCCAGAGTAAGAGATACAGGTGGCGTATGCCGCTCCGTCCGTATCCCCCGGGGATCCTTTTGCCTGTGGAGCTTGTCTCCTCTACTCCCCTCCAGGCCTTCTTAGGTCAGGACCTTGACCGGGTAGAGGCAGTGGTTAACTCTGACCCGCTCCTCGCCTCAAGGCAAGAGAACGAGGACCGTGTATCTTCAGTCGGATGAGGCCTAATGCTGAACTCTGGTGGGTGACCACAATCAGAGACGGAGACCACAATCACTGATGAAGATCACAATCAAAGAACTTGAACCTAAGATGGCTGTAGATTAAATATGAATGAGTAAGTGTACCCTAAAAGTGTGTGCTCCAGCCTCACCCACTACATGGTTCCCCCTATCTTTGGTTCCCCCCATCTCCTATATCCCGGACCGGGGCAGCACCCTGGTACATTTAGGCCCCCTACAGGACAGGAGTGGTGTAGCGTTGAATGGTGGAGTGGGGTCCTGAGAAATGCTCCATCCTTACCTGGAAGAGGAGATACCACACCTCGGGCTGAGGTGCAGTAGCCCTGTGGCGACTGAACCCTCAGAGGCGCCACACTCCTGCACCCAGCTCCTGTGTAATGAGAGATATTAGCTAGATAGATGGGCGCTTTTGTGGAAGTCAGATAGTGTAGATAAGTCCTATGCTGCGTATCTGTTCAATCAACCTTGCAGCAGTTCTTTTTGTGTTTGTGCAATTACTGAGATTCTGAAAGAAAGAGCAGGGCCTATGGCTCAGAATAGTGCTGTGCACCGGTTGTACTGTGCTCCATGCAGACCTTCAATCTATTTTTGCACTTGCTAATGTGATAAAGCAAGCAAGCCCTTGTAGGCCACTTTTTGTTTTTGTGGGGTGAAATTCAGCTATCTGCAGAGCTTGTCAGTGCAGAGCTTCTGAGTGTGACGCGCCCAGGGGATGGGGACGACTCGGCGCCTGGGCCTTGTTGCCTGACTCTGGGGGGAAAGGTTATTGGGATAGGGAAATGTTCGTGACGCCACCTGTGGTATCTGGTGAGGATCACCAGCGCTGCGACAGTCCTCTGAGGCCGGTGTTCAGGCAGCTTAGGTGATGCGGCTCCCCACAGGTGGAGCGGGGCCTCAGGGCAGCATAAGTGTAGGGGATGCCGGACAGAGGGGACCCAGCAGGTCAGATGAAGAATAGGCAGACACACAACAGTTCACTTCAGTACCTTTACTGGTGGTGTTTCAGGCATGATCCATGGCACTTTAGGGTGAAGGGTGCATATCAGGACTCTCCCCAGTGAGCGGGTGTGGGGCCTCCTGTTCCTTGCCTTTCCTTGATAAGTTTCTGACCTGCCTGGAGCTAGGCCTAACTTGGTCTCTGTCTTGCACCTGCTGACCTGGTGGTAGGGCCTTCGGTTGGAGTTCACACTCCCTGGTCTCTGGGGACTCTGTGACTCCAGACCCTGGTACGTAATCAGCTTTCGGTGTTCCTGGGACATATAGTTTGCCAGGGGTTCCGGTTGTTTCTGCTGGGTGTAAGGAATCCCTGCAGACGCAGACCCGGTGTCCAGTATATGTTCTTGGGGTGAGCGGGTAAAGCTCCTCTGCCCCCTATGTTACTCTCCTTCCACTCGCCTTCGGCCACGCTCGGGGCCCTCACTAGGCTTCACATGGGCAGTAGGCCTCGCTACTCTTCACCGCTCTTTTGGCGTCGGCACGCTCTAGGCTCACTAACTCGAGCTCTCTGAGTCTGGATTGAACTGACTGAGCTCCACTGCAGGCTAGCTTCGGCAGGAGCTCCTCTCAACAGACTGAACTGACAACCTCTCTGGCTGCAGCAGACTCCAGACTTCTCACAGACTGAAGACTCCAGACTTCCCTGCCTAACTCCACCCTCCAGTATACAGTACTGACCAAAAGTTTGGACACACCTTCTCATTTAAAGATTTTTCTGTATTTTCATGACTATGAAAATTGTACATTCACACTGAAGGCATCAAAACTATGAATTAATACGTGGAATTATATACTTAACAAAAAAGTGTGAAACAACTGAAAATATGTCTTATAATCTAGGTTCTTCAAAGTAGCCACCTTTTGCTTTGATGACTGCTTTGTACACTCTTGGCATTCTCTTGATGAGCTTCAAGAGGTAGTCACCGGAAATGGTCTTCCAACAATCTTGAAGGAGTTCCCAGAGATGCTTAGTACTTGTTGGCCCTTTTGCCTTCACTCTGCGGTCCAGCTCACCCCAAACCATCTTGATTGGGTTCAGGTCTGGTGACTGTGGAGGCCAGGTCATCTGGCGTAGCACTCCATCACTCTCCCTCTTGGTCAAATAGCCCTTACGCAGCCTGGAGTGTTTGGGGTCATTGTCCTGTTGAAAAATAAATGATGGTCCAATTAAACGCAAACCGTATGGAATAGCATGCCGCTGCAAGATGCTGTGGTAGCCATGCTGGTTCAGTATGCCTTCAATTTTGAATAAATCCCCAACAATGTCACCAGCAAAGCACCCCCACACCATCACACCTCCTACTCCATGCTTCACGGTGGGAACCAGGCATGTAGAGTCCATCAGTTCACCTTTTCTGCGTCGCACGAAGACACGGTGGTTGGAACCAAAGATCTCAAATTTGGACTCATCAGACCAAAGCACAGATTTCCACTGGTCTAATGTCCATTCCTTGTGTTCTTTAGCCCAAACAAGTCTCTTCTGCTTGTAGCCTGTTCTTAGCAGTGGTTTCTTAGCAGCTATTTTACCATGAAGGCCTGCTGCACAAAGTCTCCTCTTAACAGTTGTTGAAGAGATGTGTCTGCTGCTAGAACTCTGTGTGGCATTGACCTGGTCTCTAATCTGAGCTGCTGTTAACCTGCGATTTCTGAGGCTGGTGACTCGGATAAACTTATCCTCAGAAGCAGAGGTGACTCTTGGTCTTCCTTTACTGGGGCGGTCCTCATGTGAGCCAGTTTCTTTGTAGCGCTTGATGGTTTTTGCAACTACACTTGGGGACACTTTCAAAGTTTGCCCAATTTTTCGCACTGACTGACCTTCATTTCTTAAAATAATGATGGCCACTCGTTTTTCTTTACTTAGCTGCTTTTTTCTTGCCATAATACAAATTCTAACAGTCTATTCAGTAGGATTATCAGCTGTGTATCCACCAGACTTCTGCACAACACAACTGATGGTCCCAACCCCATTTATAAGGCAAAAAATCCCACTTATTAAACCTGACAGGGCACACCTGTGAAGTGAAAACTATTTCCGGTGACTACCTCTTGAAGCTCATCAAGAGAATGCCAAGAGTGTGCAAAGCAGTCATCAAAGCAAAGGGTGGCTACTTTGAAGAACCTAGAACATAAGACATATTTTCAGTTGTTTCACACTTTTTTGTTAAGTATATAATTCCACATGTGTTAATTCATAGTTTTGATGCCTTCAGTGTGAATGTACAATTTTCATAGTCATGAAAATACAGAAAAATCTTTAAATGAGAAGGTGTGTCCAAACTTTTGGTCTGTACTGTATATATCCCTATCCGGGCTCCCTCTGGTGGTCTGAGGTGGTAGGGTGGAGGTGTGTGAATGCTATGAGGGCCTCTTGTGGAGAAGTCCATCCATGCACCCCTCTGGGATCTGTGGCACCAATGCGCAGGTTAAATGGAGGAAACACTTTGCTCGGATGAACAAACTCACTTGCTCCGATCTGGGGGTATCGGATGATTTATTGGCTGATATTAGTACTCTTTTTGACTTGGGTTTACCAGACCCTAATTTGGAGGGCAGGGGTCCCTTTACTGATCTACAATTGAAAATACGAATATGCCGCCATCACAGGCTGATGTCGGCCCCATTGATGTGTTTTTGGATTTGGTCACAGAGGATCTGACCGCTTTGGAAAAGAAAAAGACAAGATATAAATATAATCTGACAAAACTCGAGATGCAGGCTTTATGTAAGTTGGAAGGGGATCAGTCAATTACTATTAAGCCCTCAGATAAAGGGGGCAATGTTGTGGTTATGGATTCCAGAAGTTATCATCAGATGTGCCTGAACATTTTGTGTGATAAAGATTGTTATAGGGTCTTGAGGGGTAATCGAATTGGTGAATTTTTGGATGATTTGAAATTGTTGGCATCTGAGGGCCTGACAAGTGGGGTTATTAGTAAGAAAGAATTTGATTTTATCTGCCCGAAATTCCCGAAAATGGCTACTTTTTATAGCCTCCCGAAGGTGCATAAGGGGACGAGTCCTTTGAAAGGACACCATATAGTGGCATGGGTGGACAGTCTTACCCAAAATTTAGGTGTCTATCTTGATAAAATCGTGAGACCATTTGTCATTGGCCTTAATTCACACATTAGAGATACTAGTGACCTATTGAGAAAACTGGACGGTATATCTGTGGATCCTGATGTTATGTTGGCTAGTATTGACGTGGAATCCCTGTATTCATCAATTCCCTATGAAAAGGGCATGGAGGCGGTGGAATATTTTTTGCGCAGCAGAGGATGCCAATTCGCCGACCATAATGAATTTATTAAAAAGTCTATCGAGTTTTGTTTGAACAGAAATGTCTTTCTATTTGATAACCACTACTTCCACCAGCTCAGGGGAACTGCGATGGGGAGTCCCTGTGCCCCATCGTATGCTAATCTTTACCTGGGCTGGTGGGAGGAAACAAATGTGTTTGGGGAACATCCTGTGGAAGGTAGTGAGAGGATAGCCCTATGGGTACGGTATTTCGATGATTTCCTAATTTTTAGGAAGGGGGACTCCACACAATTTGAAATCTTTGTGAAGGCGCTTAACAAAAACAGTCTTAACCTGCGGTTTACATGTGAAGTAGGTATTAATACCTTGCCTTTTCTGGACATCTTGTTATGTATGAAGGAGGATGGTAGTATCTCTACCTCGACATATAGGAAAAAAACAGCCACAAATTCATTGTTGAGATGGGAGAGCAATCACCCCTTGCCCTTGAAGAAAGGGATCCCGAAGGGCCAGTATCTGAGGGTTCGTAGAAACTGTTCAGATAATATGGTTTTTGATCAGCAGGCCTCTGAATTGCGGGATAGATTTATTGAAAGAGGGTACCCCAGAAAAATTCTAGCCAAGGCCTATGAGGAAACTCTGGCGAAGGATCGTATGACTCTTCTTTATCCATCTTTACAGGATCAGGGAACAAATGACACATGTAGAGTGATTATTACCTATTCAAATAAGGCACATGAAGTTAGAAGAATTCTCCAGAAGCACTGGAAGATCCTACAGTTGGATGAAGACATGGGAGCTATGGTAAGTCTACCCCACAGATTACATACCGTAGGGGTAGATTCCTTCGAGATAGGCTTGTACATAGCCACTATGTTGGTGGAGTGGGTACTGAATGGCTTAGATCAACTGGCAAGGGGTGCTTTAAATGTAGTGGATGTGTGACATGCAAGGTGATCACACAAAGTAAAACCTTTGAGAGTAAAGTGACTGGAGAAATACACTTTATCAATTCCTTCATAAATTGTAGATCCAAAGGGATTATTTACAAAGCCACGTGTCAATGTAATATTGAGTATGTGGGTAAAACGAAAAGAGAACTCAGGAGGCGTATAGGTGAACATTTACGTGATATTGTTAATAAAAAGGATACACCCCTGTCTAAACATGTCAATACTATGCATGAGGGCAAAGTTTATTCGGTCAGATTCATAGGTATTGATAAGGTCAAGTTTCCACTGAGAGGTGGTAATTGGGATAAGGCTCTACTTCAGAGAGAGGCCAAATGGATACATTATCTACGTACGCTGGCACCTAGTGGACTGAATGAACAAATCTCGTATAAATGTTTCCTATTGGTTGAGGGACCATCTAGGGAAAGGAGTGTAGGGACAACCGACGTTGAGTGGGGGCGCCACTGCGCAGGTCTAGGGTGCCAACCTCCGCTGTCAGGTAGGGATTGGGGCCTAGGGCCAGTGTAGAAAGGATCATATGTGCCATGCTGTATCCCTTTGGACTTTTTATGGGGCCATGTTTTTTTCTCGCCAGGGTTTCTCATATTTAATATACCTCCAGTAACGTATCATCTATTAATCTTTTCTATCCCGTACTTCAGATGCTGACCTTTGGTTTGGCCCTTTGGACAATGTTCCAAATGGTTTTAGTGGACAAATGCGTGTTTGTCTTAGCCTCCTACTCATGCCTACCTAGTTATTTGGTTATAATAAGCCCTATGGTGGGAAGCCATGCTTAACCCTTAAGGGGTGGGACGATGGATATTTCCTTTTCTAAAAAGTTGAATTATTATAAATCATCTGGTCCCATTGTTTGATATATTGCTGCAGGTTTGTAGTGGTGATTATATATCTGTAAATGCAGGAGAGGAGGGGTATTGTACCTCCCAGTCTGTGTGTGTGAGAGAGTGCTTTTTGTTGTCCCTCCCTCCCCGGCCACCGCTGTCTGGAGTCCGGTTCTGGCTGCTTTTGTAGCGCTAGTGTGCTTTGCGATGCACTTCATTTCTATATGCATGCATTCCATTTACCGGAAACAGGAAGGACGTCACCAGATGTGACGTTGGCGGGATTCCATATGCGTTCCACCCGATGGTTTGCGTTCCAGATACCGGATAAACTAGCCCACGTGACCGAAAGTGACGTAGCGGCGTGTCGGTTAGCGCGGCAGTTTAAAGGAGTCACGGTGTAGGAAGTGACAGGTGGAACCCTGGGTCTTTTGAAAGGAGGATAAGGGCTGTTTGAAATGGTGGAGACCCTCAGCCCCTTTTTTCAGTCTCCCCTAATGAATCTACTTTAGGAGGAAACGCGTTGGGAGCAGGATACCTCCAGAATGTTTTGGTCATGTATTTGAGGATGACATTACACCAGGATGAATCAAGCCATGATGCACTTTAGGATTGGGTGAGATTGTTTCATTTTGCTTGATATAACAACAACCCGAAGGATTCCTTCAGTGGGGCTTTGCTGATTTTCCCTGACATAGTCCACGGTACCTATTTGAATAGAGGTCATGTGGGATTTTACTGTATAATCCATGGTACCTTCTGCGTTTAAAGGGCATATGGGAGTTTATTGTATACCTATTTTTTGAGCGCACACATGGTATCCCTTTATGATTGGTATGTAATATATATTTAAAAAAAGGCCAACTATTATTGGCAAGGATAGTGTCTAAATCCCATGATCAGGATGAGTTGAGGTTGATTTATTTCTAGGCCGTATACACTTGGCATTTGATATGTTGAGGTGTGGTTCGCATGTATATACTATCATAGTTTATTGAGAATAATTCAAAAGACCCAGGGTTCACTATTTGGCCCATTATGGTTTTTTAACTTGAAAAAAAAAAAAATGTTTAATATATATCTAATAAATGTTATATTTTAACTATCTTGCTTAAAAATCTAAATATAAAACTAGCCTCCTCCACCCCTTAATAGCCAGCCATCTCACACCTTATTTCCCCGTCATCCAAATCAGCTCAATGAGTTGTTATGGAGAAGGGTGAAAAGTATAACTATAGTCACCGGTAGTCACCGGTAAATATAATTATTTTACATAGCAAAGCAATATAGCTTTAACTGCTATGATTTAAAAAAAAAAAACACCAAAAAAAAAACTGGCCTCATCCACCCCTTAGTAGCCAGCCATTACTCACCTTATTTCCCCGTCACCCAGGATAACTCAATGAGTTGTTATGGAGGAAAGGGAAAAGGGTAATTATAGTACCGGCAAATATAATTATTTTACATAGCAAAGCAATATAGCTTTAAATGCTATGATTTAAAAACTAAAAAAAAAAAAATGGCCTCCTCCACCCCTTAACAGCCAGCCATCTCACACCTTATTTCCCCGTCGCCCAGGACAGCTGAATGAGTTGTTATGGAGGAAGGGGAAAAGGGTAATTATAGTCACCGGTATTCACCGGTAAATATAATTATTTTACATAGCAAAGCAATATAGCTTTAAATGCTATGATTTTTTTAAAAAAAGCAACAAAAAAAAAAACTGGCCTCCTCCACCCCTTAATAGCCAGCCATCACTCAGCTTATTACCCCGTCACCCAGGATAGCTCAATGAGTTGTTATGGAGGAGGGGGAAAAGGGTAATTATAGTCACCGGTAAATATAATTATTTTACATTGCAAAGCAATATAGCTTTAAATGCAATGATTTAAAAACTAAAAAAAAAAAAAAAAAAAACTGGCCTCTTCCACCCCTTAACAGCCAGCCATCTCACACCTTATTTCCCTGTCGCCCAGACCAGCTCAATGAGTTGTTATGGAGGAGGGGGAAAAGTGTAACTATAGTCACCGGTAAATATAATTATTTTACATAGCAAAGCAATATAGCTTTAAATGCTATGATTTAAAAACTATAAAATAAAAAAAAACGGGCCTCGTCCACCCCTTAATAGCCAGCCATATCACACCTTATTTTCCAGTCGCCCAGACCAGCTCAATGAGTTGTTATGGAGAAGGGGGAAAAGTGTAACTATAGTCACTGGTAGTCACCGGTAAATATAGTTATTTTACATAGCAAAGCAATATAGCTTTAAATGCTATGATTTAAAAAAAAAAATGGCCTCCTCCACCCCTTAATAGCCAGCCATCACTCACCTTATTTCCCCGTCACCCAGGACAGCTCAATGAGTTGTTATGGAGGAGGGGGAAAAGGGTAATTATAGTCACCGGCAGTCACCGGTAAATATAATTATTTTGCATAGCAAAGCAATATAGCTTTAAATGCTATGATTTAAAAAAAAAAAAAAACTGGCCTCCTCCACCCCTTAATAGCTAGCCATCTCACACCTTATTTCCCCGTCATCCAAATCAGCTCAATGAGTTGTTATGGAGGAGGGGGAAAAGGGTAATTATAGTCACCGGTAAATATAATTATTTTACATTGCAAAGCAATATAGCTTTAAATGCAATGATTTAAAAACTAAAAAAAAAAAAAAAAAAAAAAAACTGGCCTCTTCCACCCCTTAACAGCCAGCCATCTCACACCTTATTTCCCTGTCGCCCAGACCAGCTCAATGAG